>NW_020837953.1:41820050-42370685 GCF_003676395.1 Aethalodelphis obliquidens
GGGGGGGGGGGGGGGGGGGGGGGGGGGGGGGGGGGGGGAGGAGAAAGAGGAGGAGCAGCGACCGCCTAGACCCCGGCGCCGAGCGCGGCTCGGAGACGGACACCGCGCGCCGCCCGCACTCTTTCCGTGGAGCCTACCATTCGCCGCGCGCTCGGGAGGGGGCCCGGGCCGGGGGCGGGGCCGCTGCCTCGGCCTCCCGCGCCCCCGACTTCGGGGACACACCCCCCCGGGGGGCGAGGGCGGCGGCCGGCGGCCCGGCGTGGGCCGAGGTGGCGCCCCTGGCTAGGGGTGGGGGGCGCCAGCTTCAAGACCAGACCTCGGTCCCCTCCTTGGAGCCGTGGGGCGGCCCCCGCCCTGGCGAACTCGCTCCTAGCGCGGCGCAGGGGCTGGGGAGGCGGTGGGTGCTTGGGAGAGAGGGGTGCTCGGAAGAGGGGCCCGGGAGGGGAGCGGGGATGGAGCTCCGGGGGAGGGAGCCGCACGCCCGAGCTGCGAAGTGGAGTTCGTGCTTTGCTGGTTCCTTAAAAGGTGGGTGGGAATTGTTCAGCGGGAAGCTGGGCTATCTCACTGTCCACCTCCACCCCCACCTCCGCCGCCCCAACCTGCGCTGTCCCCCCTTCTCCGAAGGAGCACCCTGTCCTTCCCCGGGGTGGATCAGTGGCGCTCTGGCCTCCCCACCGCCCTGAACCAGTGTGTGCCTCTAAGGTGGTCCTAAGCTTCTTAGCTGGGCTAGATATTGGGGGGCAAACCAGGAGGGAAGACTGGAAGGCGTCAGTGGGGCTTCCCTCTTCCTCCTCTTACTGGGAGCAGGAGTGTTGAGGCCCCGCTGCCTCAGTCTACCTGCTCCTTCTTCCTGGGAGAACAGAGGTAACCTTAAAGTTGATACACCCAGCAAGGGCCTCTTTCTCCCGGAGCACAGGCTTTGCATTTTTCACTGGGGCCCTGGATTCCAGCCACCAGACCTTGTTACCATAGCAAGCTTCATTCCATGCAAATAGGACCATTTAAAACAGTCAGTGTAACCCGGCACAACAGAACAAGCGTGCACCACCATTCCAGCTGGGTCAACCTCAGGAGGGCAGCTCAGAGCCAACTGCAGAAGCTGATGATGGTCTCTGGCAGGCACAGAGGTTGCTCACCCTCCAGATTCAACAGCATTTGTTGGAAGCCTACTGTGTGCAAAGTGCTTAGGATGCATTATCATCTCTTTGGAGTAAGGGTTATTATTCCCCATTTAGAGGCGAGGAAACAGCCTCCGGGCAGGGTTAAGCAGTTTACCCAAGGGGCCTGCAGAAATCAGGTGAAACCAGGACTGGAAGTAGCAGTCATCTGATTCCAAGTTAGTCCCACTGTGCCTTGGATGCTAGATTTTTGTTTTCCTTTTATATGTAACCATAAAAACACTCTTGCTCCGTCCCCCTGTGAGCGCTAACAAGCTTTTGTAAGAGAGAAGGACAGTGTTAGATAGTGGAGCCTGTGGCAGCAGACTTAATTGTTCACTTGTCCACTCTACTCAGCTAACTGGCCAGCTGGGTTTTGAACCCCTGACCTTAGTCCCATAAGCAAAAGTTCTGAGCCACTGGGCCAACCAAGGCACTTAGACAGGTTGGTAGTTTCATAAACCAGGATTTAGTTCTTTGAAGTCTTTCAGTTTTGTTATGGAGGAACCATCAAAAATAGAACTTTGTGGGTCTTCAAGGGAGGGGTGTGATGTTCAGCCACTGTGGAAAGCAGTTTGCTGGCTCCTCAAACAGTTAAAGATAGAATTACCCATATGATCCAGCAATTCCACTCCTGGGTATATACCCCAAAGAGGTGAAAACAGATATTCAAACAAAAATTTGTACACACATGTTCACAGAAGCATTATTCATAACAGCCAGAGGTGAAACAACCCAAATGTTTGTCAACAAATGAATGATTAAACAAATTGTGGTATATCCATACAGGGAACGTTACTGAGCCATGAAAAAGGGTAAGGTATTGACACGCGCTACAATGTGGATAAACCTCTAAAACATTACGCTAAGTGAAGGAAGCCAGACAGAGAAGGTCACATATTATATGATTCCATTTATATGAAATACCCAGAATAGTAAATCTATGGAGACAAAGCAGATTTGTGGTTACCAGGAGTTGGGGGGAGGGGAGAATGGGGAAGAACTACTTAACAGGGACTGAGTTTTACTTTGGGGTGATGAAAATGGTTTGGAAATAAACAGAGGTTGTGGTTGCACAACATTGTGAATGGACTAAATGCCATCTAATTATTCCCTTTAAAAAGGTTAATTGTATGTTACATAAATTTCACCTCAATAAAAAAAAGTATGTTAGCAAGTACCAGAAAAAGAGGAAAAGGGCTGTCCTGGAAACAAACCTTCTGAGAAAACAGTTAAGAGCAGCTCTATTTGAAGAGCTGTGTGCGTGCTCGTGTGTGTGTGCGTGTGTGTGTGTGTGCGCGTGCGTGTGTGTGTGTGTGCGTGGCGCACTCACACCTCTGTAGAGCACTCATGGGTAGGCACCGTAATTGATCTGTTTACATGTCTCTTTCCCACTTCACTGAGAGCTCTGCGTGGGAGGAGGGTGGTCATTTTTTAGTGTTACTTCTCTTTGCATCCTTGCCACCTAACCCCCATAGGACGCGCTCTGCAAATGTGTGAGTAGTTTGTATGGTAAACAAACTGACCAAGTGTTACCCATTTTCCTCTTCAGTGAGATTATTCCCACACACCAGCATCTTCAAATCAAGTCAAAACAAAACAAGCCAAACCCGAAAATCTAACCAGGAGGAAAGAAAGCAAAGACACCCATTCCTTGGGCCCCTTTTCATCTCTCTCTGCCCTTCTCTTCCCCAACTGTGCTTCTGAGCTCTCAAGAAACTCTCCTTAGAAACTCTTGGGGTGCCTCCTAGGATTTTAAAGAATTTTATTTTTTGAGATTTTTTTTTTTCTAAAATGAAAAAAGGGGCTTTTCCCGGCTGTGTCTCCTTACGTTCACTCACATGCAAAAGGATCAGATCTCAGACATAAAGCCTGAGATTAATTACCCTCTAGAATCCACTTGATTTAAAGTGAAAAGTTTACTTAATCTACCTCTCCTTCCCCCTCCCCCAACTTCCACCAGCACTTCTACCTAGGTGATGTCGGGTAACAAAATAGTCACAGAATCTGTGTCCTTTCCCACTTGCCTGTCTGTAGGGCTAATATGCATTTACAGTTCATTTCTTGGGGGACACATATAAACTGTCGGCTGACGGGCTCTCAGAGCTGTCATCCATAGCTCTCTCTGGGGTTCGCAACTATGAGAATTCAACAGTACTGTGCGTTCTGGTTCAAGATTCTCCCTTCTGCGTGTTCCTAAAGGAGCCCCCACCTCCCATCGCAGCAAACTGATGTTAAGAACCAAGCCAGAAAATGTGCTCACTTCATAGGGACCTGCTGCTGTTCTCCCAGCGTCACCGGTTGCCGTCTCTCGCCATCAGCGAAACCCCATCCGAGGCTCAGGCAGTGCACTGGCCCTTATGCGGTCACCAGCCTCCGTCAGTACGTGCTGAATGATCTTTCTGAGCAGAATGAGTAAACTATGCCATGCACATTGGGTGCCTGTCAAAGCTCGCCAGGGCGTTTTGGAAAGTCTGTAAAACCATCCCAGCTCAGAGAAAGAAAATTCCTGATAAGGACCAAGGCAGAGAGCCTAACTCATTGCTGACAGAAGTGTCATACCCACCTCCCCTCTTCCATGAATAGAGCGACTTTATAATGTAACGTCTAAACTGGGACATTTTCGAGAGTGAAAGAGGGTGCTATGAGTAATGAAGCTGGGACAAGTGGCATAAACTGGAATGGTCCCAGGAAACCCAGTACATATATGGTTGCCCCACCCTACAACCAAATGATGCTCTTTGGTCCTAGAAGGCAAGTTTGGGATCCTTTACTCCAGCAACCTCATTGTTTACTGAAGGAGAAAGAGAGACTTTGGTTCTCCAAAGAGCTGGTGGTTGACTGCACAACTTCATCTCCCCATCCCCCATAACTTCATATCCACGAAGATTCTTGCTTCTGTCATTAAAACCCTTCTCATCCTAGGTCTCCCCAGGAATTCTCGCCACATTTTACTTAACAAAGTACTTTCACATCTCTCTCCTTATCTTCTCTTTGCAACAAATCCATCAGGTAGAGGCGGTACCTGGAATCTGCATTTGGCAGAAGAATACACTGATTTTTAAAGGGTTTGTCCTAATATCACGAAACTGGACTAAAAGGTCCTTGAGACAAGCCCCATGTCGGCATGTCCTTCCTCCTCTTAGCCCCTAGGACTCAATACAAATTTGTCAAGTGGATGAGCTGGGACCAGGCCTAGGGTATCCCCACATGTGGCCTCCTTTTCTCTCTGCGTCAATCAGGCAGCTGGTTTCTGTCCAGCTCAGGGACTGGAGGCAGCGTTCAAATGCTTCTCCTTGCAAAGTTAAGTTCCTACATGGGACCTGGTGGCACAGGGGAGGTCTGAAGGAGAAGCCCGGGAGTCAGCGTCCTGAGAAACCTTGGTGCTTCTTGGGGTCGGCGTGTGGCTGCCCATAGGAGCCAGGAAGAAATGTGGTCCTGCCTCTTTCACTTCCTGCAATCAGTATCCCTTACTGGGCTCTATGAGGCACACCTCTGGACAGCAGGCTGGTGTCAGTGTTTCTTAAAGTGAGGCTGAAGGTCCCTTTGTGGAGGGATGTGGGATGTGGGATGTGGAGTCCCCAGAAGATGCTCATTAAAATGTAGACACTGAGCCCTAATCCTGACCAACCAGAATCTCTGGGGGAGGTTCTGGGGATCTGCATTTGCCGCAAGGTTCTCAGGAGTATGTGGGGCGCAGTGAAGTTTGAGACTCACTGCTCTAGGCACCCAGGGCAGGTGCTCATAAATCTCGTGCACACGTGTCAAATACATAAATTCCAGGAAATCTGAGCCCCAGGAATGGCTGCAAGGGCTCCCTGCTCTTTCTCTTCTCCATGCTGTCCGTCCCGTGTCTTCCCAGCCCCCTCCACCCGAGAGTCCCCAGGGAATCCCCCTCTCTCTCTGCAGATGGATGCTCTGTTTATTCAAATTGTCACATGCGAATCCCGGCCAATCTAGGAGATGTATCTTTTGTACATTTACATGGTTTACTTTGGCTGAGTGGGTTTTAACATGTGCTCTGGGGAAAAGGGCAAAGCATCTCTCAGACAGAGGCAATCAGGTCTCGGGCTCCGGGTGAGAAGACCAGGAGAAGGGCAGAGTCAAGGACATAGAGGAGACTGTGCAGGTGGTGAACCTACCAGCTAAGCCATATTCCCTTCCCAGCAGTGCCCACCCACCTACCTCCGTGAGTCACCCTCAGAACCACGCTTATGAAATGAAGGGATACAGAGAAAAAGAAACCAGGAGGGAAAACAGGGCAGAGGGTTGTGGGGCTCAGGGAAACAGCCCGCAGGTTTAAGATGGGGATGTATGTGTACAGGTGTCGATTATAGAGGGGTGTGTGTGTATACATATAGGTATATATGTACACTATACACACACACGCACACACACACTTCAGTGTGCACACCGAGCACAGTTGCTAGTGTGAAGCCTGCCATTCTCCTCTTGACTTCCCAAGCAATTTCTCATCTAAAAGTTGGGAAGTTGGTCAGGTGCATCCCTTCTCTGCATGTATTTAACCAACCAGGTCACTTCTGCGTATTTTCCATTTGCAAACAGTTCTTGAATAATCACTTATAATTCAGAAGCTCCTACGTATGAAATAGATAAATATTAACTATACACAGTAACCATAGACAAACACATAAGCATAGATACTTATACCATCTATTTTTTGATAGACGTGCACTTCCCCCCACCCCCACCCTTGAAGTTTCCTCGGTTTTCTGTTGTGTTTCTTATTTGGTGTGGTGTAGGGCTTACAAGAGAATGTGCCTGATGGTCTGGTCTCCTGGCTCTTGGCTCTGTCATAGTGGACAAATAGTAACAGCCAAGCAAAATACAAAACCCTGAGACAAACATGTCCACCTGTAGAGAATCACCACTACACCCTAAAGAACTGGTCCAACCCCTAGGTACCTTGCAGGACCTGCTGCCCTCTCATGTCTTGGCTACCTCCACGCGTTGGGGATTTTATTTCCCAGCAGCCCAGAGTGGTCTCTGGAAGGTGCCCTCAAAGGGCTAAAGAGGATAGACTCAAGTCTTCCGGCCATTCAGTCTTCAGCTCTAATTCCTTGTCTCAGCGAATCACCCTCGCTACAGCCTAATGGCCAGGCTATGCTAGCTGAGGTCAACAGTGATCTTACCCTTCCCTGAGGGCCACAGTAGCTTCAACTCCATAGGCTCTGGAGTTAGTCAGATAAGGGTTCAAGAACGAGCCTTGCCACTCACTAGCTCTGTGACACTGGATGAGTTACTTAACTTCGAGCCTCCATTTCCTCATTAGTAGAATGGGATAATACTGGGATAAGATAGAATACGTCTCTCTACTTCATAGACTTGTTGAGGAATTAAAGGAGGCAATGCATGGGAAGCAATGGGCGGTGCCTGGTGTCCGGAAAGAACTCCATAGGCGTTGTCAATGATGCAGACACAGATGGTGGAGATGATGATGGTGATGGTGACCGGGATAGTTGTAAGGGCAGATCCCATCCTTTGGACACCCACAACGGCCCTCCACTGTGCTCATCCACTGATTCCCACTAACTCAGGCTGCATCATCCCAACCCGGACAATAGGCATTATGATCCCCTATCAGCAGATCAGAAAAAAACCCTCAGGCTTGGAAGGCTTGCTCACGTTCACCCAGCTACAAAGTAGCGGAACCAGATTAAAACCCAGGTGTGTCTGATTCTAAAGTCTCTGTCTTTTCTTTCTTTCCTATTTTCCCCTACGATCCATGAATGCAGCCTCATCCCCGTGTATGCTGATGCACGGAGGGACCTTCTGCGTCCCAACCCTACGCCCTTCATTCTCTGCAAAGGCACCGATCTGATGGAGAAGCAGGTGAGGGAGCTGCCCCTCAATGGTCAGTGCATTAGCTCTTCCAGGCCCTGGGGACCCATTTGTTAAATTAGTTCTTTTGGTTCATGAAATGATACCCCAGTGGCTTGAAATACTTTACAGACCTACCCTAAATGTAATTTATTCTTTTCTCACTGATGGTATTATTCTTGTGATCTCCATCCTATAAAAGTTGTTTTCTGTGGGGGGAAGGGGGCAGTGATGAGGGTATATTTTTTTTTAACAGAAGTGCATTAGACTTAGTAAGGAGCAGAGTGGATTTTTCCACGAATGGAATTTTCAGGACTTCTTTCTCACCATATCGTGCTCTCTCTCTCATTTATTTAACTAAATGCTATCTTCAGCAGGAGAGTTTTTCCACTCATTTCTTCTCCCACCCCTACCCCTTGCCCAGACTCTTGTGAGCTTCTGGGTCCTTCTTAGTTCATGTTTTTCTACTCCTAGGATAACTGACGCACTTAGCAAGTCCCTCCTAAGGATTAGTGCTCCCTCTTCCAGACAATAAAGAAGAATGTGATCCTCAGTCAAGGCCACATAGGAGTCACTATACTAGACACTAACCAACCAACCAAAGGAATTAAGACCCTAAAGCCCCTCGACAACTCATTACAGAGGCGTCTCAGATACAGCCATGTGTACGGTCTTTTTTAGGAATTAGAAGTAGCTGGAGTAGGAAAGGGCCTTGGAATCTTGTCCCTTGAGTCAACACTAAACCTTCCCAGCAGTAAAGTGCCCTGGGAAAAATAGTTATTAGCCAAATAGTCTAGACTGTTCAATCCAGTGTGTCATGAAGTCCTGCAAACGTCTGTCCTGATATTAGGATTATCTAGCCGGTTGTATACATAATTAGAAGACAGCTATCTTATCCAACGTTGGACTCATGGGATAATGTGTCCTAGCCAGTAAATTGTGAAGTTGGCATATTTATCTTAATTGACTGCCCCTTTGTTTACCTGCCTTATTTTATGCTGGGGAGATGTAAAACGATTTATAATCCAATATTTGGAACCACAAGGCCACGTTACTGGGCGTGTGTGCAGTTCAAGAGGGAACTGTATTTGCTCAGAGCAATGTCAGTTACAATGCTTTCCATCCGCATCCTCAGCCATCTCGGTAGTGAAACGGTACTCTGACACCTTTGCCCAGGAACAGCTAGCTACCAATATACTTCCTTTTGAAAAACAAAAAAATCGGTTTGATTTTAAAGGGGGTGAGGGGGAATGTAAAAACAAGTGCTGAGGGGAGAGGCTCACTCTTACTCTTTGCCAAGTGCTCCTTGGCAACCTGCACCCATGTCCACAGCCCTGGACCCTCCGTCCAGCACACTGGTTTCACACCTAGCCCCTCAAACCATGGGGATCCATCTGTCCAGGCTCTGAAACAGCTGTTCTGTATCAAAGAGATGAGACTGTCTGGAAAATAGAAACAGAGCTGCGTTCTTCCCCCAGCCAGTTAGGAGCCCCCAGGGAGTCCTGCAGAAAAGTCACTTAACACTGGGATCCTGATAGCTTTGGGGAAGAGTAGTAAGCCTGAGTCCTGCAGGCAGCTTTCGGGAAGAAAAGAAAGACAGACCTAGGTTCTCATCCTGTCTTTCATTAGGAGGCGTCAAATCATAGTATGAACTTCAATGTCTGCTAAAAGGTGGACAAGTCCAGGGCCCTGGCTACCCCACAGAGCTCCTAAGCACAAATTAGAAAAGATGTGTCCCCTTCTTGTAGGCACACGTAGCCCTGACTGAGGGTGCAGAGCCAGAGAACAGAGCCCTGGCAATCTTGTGTTAGTTCCCTTTGGAAACTTAGCAGGATATGATCACCAGTTGGATTTTCACCTTAAATCAGAGGGGTTCTGTGATGGAACTAGCAGTTCTTTCTTAAAGATTTATTATTATTATTGTCTTAGTTCAAAGAAACACATACTTTTACAAATCTATGTACACTTTTATATGAACACTGAATGAAGTTATTTTACATTTTTCATTAAATTCCAGCGATAGTATAAACCCTTTCTTTTTGGAAGCATTCTAGACTTTTTTCAGAAGAGGCTAAATGAGCTGCCAGATTCAGAATCCGGTTTTGCCTGAAAGTGTGCATGGAAGGGGTGCTAGGATCATGACAGTCATGATTCTAATGGGTTCTTACACTGGCGCCAAGTACTTAACTTACATCCTTTACAAAAACCCTCTGGAGGAAGACGCTACTATTATTAGTCCCATTTTACAGATAAGAAAACTGAAGCTCAGGGAGGTTAAGTTACCAAAAATCAGACAACTAACAAGTGACAGGGCTAGGACTCATGTCAATGGGATGCCAGTGGACTCCACTTTACTACTATTTTGTATCACCTCCTCATACCCCAACTTGCCATTTGCACTGTTGAAGTGAAAAGCGTAGTAAAGATGGGACTTATCTACACCCCCAAACTGAGGATGGCAATGGATCAATAAACCCTTTTCTGGAGAGAATGGTGGAAGGGGAACAATGACTGTGAGTGCAGTCATCCGTCATCTGATCCAGGAATTCTTAGCTTTACCATTGTGAGGAAACTCAAACATCCCTGCTCAGTCCTGTGATGCTCGTGGCTTCAGCAGCTGATTTCCTTCCTGCATACCTCTGTCACTTTAATTATCAGCAAGTGAGAAAAGAACATTACCCAGTCGATGGACAGATTTTAGACCTGGAGGGGACCTCAAAGTTCATAGGTCAACACACTTTCTTTACAGATGGAGATACTGAGAGTCACGGAGATAATGTGACGTGCCCAGATGATCCAGCCATGGAGTAGCAATCCTATTATTCCAATTTGTTTATGTTTTTATAAGTGAGCACATGGTCATGGGAGATGTTCAGTAAACATCTTTTGAACTGAAATAAATTGTGACATTTGATTTATCCATCTGAGTGGCACATCAAAAAAACAAACTAGCTCTATTTCTGTTCGTGCTGTTGTGAAAAGCTTCCAAACTCAAAACGGGGTGAAATCCGCTGCTAAGAAGGGTCCCTTTGATCTTTTCACTACTTTTACTTGAAAATGATAGCAAACTTGGCAACCGATTCTTCCAGAAATTAATAATCAAACCTTAAAAATCTTCTTTGGTTTTTCCAACAACTTAAAACAAAAAGAAACTAAACATTTCCTATCGTGTTTCTCCCTCTCCCTTCCCATGCCCCGCTAGGGAACAGCTGTGTCTATTTAAGATTGATTTTGCTCTCTCAGAAAGGATCTGGTTTCTCTACACACGGAGCTGCTGCCTGGAGATGGTGTGTGCAGTTCAGAGAAGGTGTTGGGGTTCAGCTGACTCTGCTGTAATTCTAACAGACGATCAGCAAAAGCCGGTCTTCTCCTGGGGATTGGGTGACATGATACCTTGGATGACACAGGTGTGGTGGGCTGGGATGTCCTGCTGCCTCCAGAATCATTTGGTACCCCCTCCTCATTCCTCTGGCCTCTTTGTGGTAGGTTGTTATTGTTCCTAATTCCTCACTCCCTTTCCATAATAGTATTTCCCATCCTGCCCTCTCCCTGGCGGCTTTTAAGCACCTCTCATCAGCATAGGCGGAGAACCTTTCTCTGCCCCACTGGTATTAGGCTTGGCCACGTGACTGGCTTTGGCCCCTGGAATGTTAGCAGACTTGCAGCAAGCAGCGACCTGAAGTGTATGCACGGTTTGGCCTGGCTTCTTGTGCTCCTGCGATCCTCTGTGAGAAGAGCATGCCCCTGGCAACTGTCTCTTTAGTCTCAGCCCAGATAAAGACACAGGGAACAAACCTGAACCAGACCTACAGCCTGGAGTAAAACCCAGCTAAACCTGAGCCATACCCTCACCAACGTGCAGATGCATAAATGAGAAAAATGAGTATGTTTGTGAGCCCCTGAGATTCTGGGGCTGTTTGTTACATAGCAAAAACTGACTAATACATTACTGAAACTAGCACCTTGACTTAAGGCTGTCATTCCACCTGCAAGTGAAAGAAAATCAATGTGGACTAGCTTAGATACCAATGGAGAATTTATTGGCTTACAAAACTGGGAGGTTTAGAGGTAAATCAGAAATTCCAGAAGCTTAAGTCATGCCATGAGATCTCTGTCTTTCTTGCTCCTCCTATGCAAGTGGACTTTCTCTACATAGAGAAGTCTGGGGAACATGGCCAGAAGCAGCTCCAGGCTTACCTCCTTCTATATTAGCTTTGTTTGTCTCAGAGGAAGAAGGTTCTCTCTCCCGGAGAAGAGCTGGCCTATCCCTGGGCCAGGCATGGCACTAAATGATTGACCAGGCTTGGTGTGTGTGGCCATCCTGGAGGCCCCAGTGAACCAGGCTGGTGGTCCCACCAGAGGTGCAGGGAGTGGGAGGTGCAGGGAGTGGGAAGGAACACGTGCTCAAGGGAGGGGGAGTGATTTAGCAGAAGGAGATGAGACCCTGGGCAGCCCCAGGTGATGGATGTCCACACCCACCACACCACTGCACCAGCAATAAGATGATGAACGCAGGCCTGGGCAGCAAGTTAGGTTAATGACCCGGCCACTTACTCAGGCTCAGCCTCACCTTCCTAGGTAATTAGCTTTAGGGAAGCTGCTTAACTTCTCCAAGCTCCAGTTCTATTGTAAAGTGGGGATAACAGATGCCTAACTCATTATAGGATGGTGACGAGGATTAAATGAGAAATTATGCAAAATCCTCAGTCTGTCTAGGGGATACCACAGTGTTTTCCCTAAGGCTCCTTGTCAGGGCCCTCGCACTCACCCACCCAGGGCCAGGAATATGAGCTGCTGAAGGCTCACGGCTGCACCCCTCACCAGCAATTGCCCTCTGCGGCCTCATCCAAGGGTACCCCTCCACCCAGGGGCCAGCCCTTGGCCAGTGACTTGGATACAAAAGCCCAGCCCCTTTGCCTCCATCTGGGACCCCTCTGAAGGGCCCTCCCAACTCCAGAGCCTCCTCTAGGTATCAGGGGCAAACCATATTGCCTGCCAACTATTCCCTCTGCCCAATTCTGGGGATTGGGTGACACGACACCTTGGATGACATAGGTGTGGTGGGCTGGGATGTCCTGCTGCCTCAGGAATCATTTGGTACCCTCTCCTCATTCCTCTGGCTTCTTTCCTCACTCTCTCACATGAGTATCTCCCTAGAGCACTCCCCAGTGAACTGCACATGGCGAACGTAATCTAAGGCATCCTGGTGGCTAGCACACAGGGAGTGCTCGTGGGGCCTAGGTATCACCACTGCCACTCATTTATTCATTTATTGATTCGACCACCACCCATCTGCCCAGGGCACCCTTATAAGAGACAGGATGATGTACTAGTTAAGAGCACAGACCTGCCTTTGGAACCAGACTGCTGGGGATCAAATCCCTGGTTTACCTCCACCAGGCCTGTAACCTGGAGAAAGACACTTGGCTTCTCTGTGCTTCAGTTTTCTCACATGTAAAATGGCAATACTAACAGTTTCTATCTCACAGTGTGGTTGTGAAGATTAAGGACGACGATGAGCATACACGGTTTGAAACCTCACTGGGCCCAGAGCAAGGGGTTCCTAACGTTTGCTCCTCTGCTTTGCACTGGGTGCTGCCTTAGGTGCTGGAGATCTAGGCATGGAGAAAGCCCAGTCTCTGGCCTTACACTGCCACAGTCTCGTGGCCAAGATGGATAAGCAAATGGTGCAAAGGCTCAGATATATGAGAGTCCTTGGTTTGTCTGAGAAACAATTAAGGACTTGTAAGGACTTTGGCTCTTACCCTGAGTGAGACGGGAGCCGCTGAACAGTGTTGAGCAGAGGAGCGACATGAGATGATTTATGCTTTAAGATGCTCCCGTGGATGCCGCTGTGTGGAAAAGACTCTGGGGGACAAGAGTGGAGGCGGGAAACCATTTACGCAGCTGTTGCTACATCTAGCGAATTGTGATGGTTGCTTAGAAGATGATAATGGGGTGGGAGGAAGTGGGAAGGAGCATGGAGAGAGGTGATTGGGTTCAAGAGAGATGTTGAAGATAGAGCCATGGGATTCGCTTACAGCTAGATGTAGCACGTGTGAGGGAAAGACAGGAGTCGAGGAGGAGTAGAATGCTTTGGATTGAAGTGACTGGAAGAGTGAAAAATTCACTTACTGAAAGGGGAAGGCTGTGGGAGATGCAGGTTGGGGAGGAAGGGTGTATGCTAATTTTGAGAGGCATATTCGACATCCAAATGGAGATATCAAGTGGACAGTGGGATACGTGCGTTTGGAGTTCGGGTGATGGATTTGAGCTGGAGATAGGAATTCGGAAGTTGTCAGCATCTAGGTGTTATTTAGAGGCGTCAGACTGAATGAAATCTCCTAACAAATGCATGTTGACGGAGAAGGAAAGGCCCAAGGACTGAACCCTCCACATTAGAGGTCAGAGGCATAAGGAGAAACAAGAAAAAGAGACTGAGGGGCAGCAGTAAGAGAAGTGGGAGGGGAAAAGTCATTGTGATATCCTGAATGCCACGAGGAAAAAGTGTTTATGCCCCGGTCCGGGAGGATCCCACATGCCGCGGAGCCGCTGGGCCCGTGAGCCATGGCCACTGAGCCTGCGCGTCCAGAGCCTGTGCTCTGCAATGGGAGAGGCCACAACAGTGAGAGGCCCGCGTACCGCAAAAAAAAAAAAAGGAGGCCTTGTTAGAACCTTCTGATAGGCCAAGTAAGCAAGACCAAGGATCTGACAATCCTGTTCACTGGCAGCCCTGGCGAGGCTTTCATAGGGAGGTTGGGAGGATGAGGTGGGCTGACATATATAAAGAGCTAGCCGAAAACCTGGTGCCTCGTAGATGCTCATTAACTATTAGTCCCTTTTCTCCTAATCCTTCACCTAGCACACAGTTTGTCCAACTCACTTACCCTTAACCCGGCCCCCCCATCTATTAACAACAGTCACACAATTTCTCATTCTGCATGGCTAGGCTACCAACACATTTTAAAGATACGCTCACAGGTGATGGTGAAAAGGGAGCCAACTGCAACACAATCTGGGTACCTGAAGTCCCAGAGATGGCCAGTGAATTTGCAAATATCCTCATCATATGCCGTGAGGAAGATGTTGGATTGCTGTAGCTACGAATCACGATTGGTACTAATTATCCCTTACTTGGAAATTAAATGAGCAGATTTTTCTCCCCACGTGGCAAAAGGTCAATACGATGTCCTAGAATAGAATAAAGTGAATGGACCCAGTATGAAAAGCAGCAGGCAGCCTCACACTGGATTCCCTGCCGCTTATTAATACCAGCGAATTACATTAAATTAGAGGAGAGGCTCTTCACAGGAGCTCTAAGAACTCCTGCCTGGCTGCACTGCCATGTGAGACACCTGGATTCTTCTCCTCATCCAGCAACACACCAGCTACTCAGTTTGTTCCCATTAATTTTGAATCTGATGATTAAGGCATGCTTTTAAAAAAAAAATCAGCAGGGCTTCCCTCGTGGTGCAGTGGTTGAGAGTCCGCCTGCCAGTGCAGGGGACACGGATTCGTGCCCCGGTCCGGGATGGTCCCACATGCCGTAGAGCGGCTGGGCCCGTGAGCCATGGCCGCTGGGCCTGTGCGTCCGGAGCCTGTGCTCCGCAACGGGAGAGGCCACAACGGTGAGAGGCCCGCGTACCGAAAAAAAAAAAAAAAAAAAATCAGCAGTGGTCAAATAGTATGCTTTTCCTAGCATTTCTAAGTATACTCAAGAGACAGTGAAAACCACAATTTTAGAGCATAAATATGTGTCAGTTATTGTACCAAATACTTTACGTTTCTCTCTTCCTTTTATCATCTTGACATTTAATTATTATAACAACTCCATGAGGTAGGTATTATTAACACCATTATAAGCTAAGTTTCCAAGGAATAGATTCCGAAGGTCACATCATCAGTAAGTGGCAGAGCTGGGGTTTGAACTCAAGGACGACTAAGATTATAAAGCTGGAGCTTAAACCTCTGTTCTGTGCTGCCTTTTAGGAAAAGATTTATGTCTGAAGCAGAACATTTAGGAGCTTCTGCTATAATATTCCACTTACATTTTTATTAGTCAGGCACCAGGGATAAAAAAAAAAAAAAAAGAAAAATGAAAAGGCTTGGTCTCTGCCCTGAATAACTATAGATTATATTCCCCTGTAAGGTGGGAGTGATAGCACCTACCTCCGAGGGTCATTGTAAAGTTCAAGTATATTAATGGATATGAAAGCATTCTATTTCCTAAATAGAATAAAAGTGTAACAGGAAGCTGATTTAAAATAATAAATTCATAAAGTGCAGGAATATCAACATATTTTAATGTGCTGAATCAAATCCTAACAAATGGCCAAATTTACCACTCGATCCTAAATTGCAACTTATATATGAATGGACCAATTTTTTTGTTTCACTTGACACAAATCTGCTCTGCTCCTGTGACTTGATTCTTTTAAATTCTTTCCTTTTCAATTAAATAATCACCCAGAATTTAAAAAGACGTATTTCCATTAGTAGACTCCCAAAGAGATGACCTCTGAGATCACAAGGGTTTATGCAAATTTTTCAGATTGCTTTTTATCTTCTTGTGTATTCCTTTCCCTAAAAAATTCTGTCAGTCAGTGTATTTAAATTCTTTTCTCATCTCCTCATTGCACCGCTATTTACAATAATGAGTCACAGCTGAAAGGGACTGAAATATCATGGGCTTCTTTTAACATATGCCAACAAGAAGGGTGCTTCACGGTTGGAAAAGGCTAATGTATGACAAGGGCGAGGTTTTCCTCTACTGGTGTGAAATGGAACTAAATTTCCATTTAGTTCCTTTCCAGGCCTTGTCCCATTTTTTTAATACAATCTGATATTCTCTATGAATAAAAGCAAACATGTATTAAGTGCTCACTGTACACCTGATCTATAGGATCTCATTAAATCTCCCAACCAGTAGGAGAAAACTACTCTTACTATGTCCACTTTACAGGTGAGAAAACTGAGGTTTTGGAAAAAAAAATAAACTGTCCAAGGACGCATAGCCCATGTGTCATAGAGGCAGGAATTGGACCCAGAGCTTGGGCTTTTGACAATCGGTCTCTTGGGCCCAGCTTTGCCAGCTGTGGGACCTTGGGCAGATAGATCACTTGCTTTCTAACTTTGAGTTTTCTCATCTGTGTCATGGGGATAACAATAACCTCAGCCTTGTCCTTCCCAGAATTGCTACAGGACTAAAGACGTCACTGGATGTGAAATGCTTTGTAAATTGTCAAGAACATCAATGACATGATGGTCATCATTGAAAAGTGGAAACAGTGGGGGAAATCAACCAACAGAATGGAAGATCTCTCAATAAGTGGGTTCACATGTAAGACTAAAACCAGCTTTGTTCAAAGAACCAACTGTCAGCACTGCCCGTGTGCTGGCCACTAGCTGCTGAGGGCTTGGCCCCAGTGGCTCTCATCTCCCCAGTGACCCGATCTCTCTGCCCAAGTACAAAAATACCCTAGGAAGTCAGCCCTTAGCAACCCTCCAAAGCTACTTCTCACCTCCCCTACCTGCCAATGAGATGAGTGTTGCCACCCTCCTTGATTAGTGGCACATCTCCAAGCTAAGAGTGTCTGCGGAAGCAATCTTTATGCTCAGACTTATTAAAGCCTCCGTTGGTTTAATGAATTACCACAATGCAATGAGCCCATAGATAGCTTGTATTTAACTTTTATGTGGCTGCCCCAGAAACCAGCTTGAAGAGCAGAAATCAATGACTGTGACAAAGTCTCGATACGATTTATTTTGAATGTTCAGTTTGGGATTTGATGTAGACTGCTTGTCAGATATATTTTATGCTCTCGGATGAATTTTATACTTACTGATTAAAGCGGTTAGCAATATCGGTAGGATACAATTTGACAAACCTTAAAAGAAATGTTGCGAAAATGCTCCCGTCCATTAATGCTATTTCCAGCCAGATTCGCTTCACATTTTAATCAGCAGTACCAGTAGCTGCATCTTCAAACTACCAAAGGGAGGCCCTATTTACCAGTTCTTAAGTTAATTAGTGAAAATCCATTTAATTAATTATACCCACTGTGAATATTTGATTTGGCAGTAATTGGGTAGGAACCAGGTGGTATGGGAGGAGTGGACAAATTGACTAGGAATCTTCCCATTGGAGACCTTGGTCTCAATAAGTATTATTTGCTCTTGAATTTTTTTTTTTTTTTTGGTAATCCACCAGCTACTATTTAGAAATAATGTGTTCATAAGCAACACCTGCAGATTAACATAAATTTCCTATTTAGAGAGGCGTCCAGACAGAACCCAAAATATGAATTTAAATCTTCAGCATTCAGTGACTGCAGACCACAAGACTTTCACAGAAACCAAGATCAGGTAGTTTTTAAGTTTTCAGATTAATAAATTTATTACACAGATGCCCACAAAATAGGATTAAGGTTGGTGTGAAAAAGAGCATGACCTGATTGATATAGCCGATTCAGAACATTCCTTTCATCTGTCCACTCATCCATCATCAATATGTTTATATATCCATTATATCCATCCACCCACCCACCCATCTATCCATCCATCCATTCATTCAACTATTCATCCATCCTTCCATCCTTCTAGTCTAACTAGTGATTATTGTTTACTTTGTGTCAGACACTCTGCTAGATTTTTGTCACAGATAACTTCATTTAGTTCTCACCCCAATCTATGAGGTCCAGTAGTACGACTATCATCTTTATTTAACAGATGAAGAAATTAAGGCTCAGTGACACAGTGACTTATTCAAGTCATACAGATCATATGGGAGGGGTAGGGACTCGTGTTCATCTTCCAATTATACATCAAGAGCTGTTTTTCCTACCACTACTAACCTGGCTGCCTCAGGTAAGAATTCTGAATTGTCAAAGTTTAACCAGCTTAGTATCTGAAAAGAGAAATGACTACCCACCCACCACACATTCATCTAAGGGGATGAGTTTTTATCCATTTATGTGCCAGACATTATTCTAAGTCCTGGAGATATAATAGTGGACAAGAAAGGCACAGACACTGTGCCCGCTCACCTCACAGGCTTGCAGGCTAGCAGAGAGACACATAACGGACAATTATTTGGTAGCACTGTTCAATGTCTTGAAAAACATTAACCATAGGATAACAGAACAATCGGAACTTTCAATGTTACATTACTAGGTCTTTAAGATTCTACCTCCTGGGTACCTTTCAGCTCTGTCTCCTCCTCTATTTGAACACTGCCATGGACCTACTTTAGATAACTGGTTACTTGTCACTTTGTCACCTAGATTACTACAACAGCCAACTCAATGGTTCCCTGATCACTTCCTCCAGTCTTGCCCGCCCCCCCGCCCCCAACCGACATTCCACCCTGCTGCCAGGAGATATTGTTTTAATCAGCTCTTTCTTTGGCTTATACCCTTCAAGAGATCCTCACTGTCTTTAGGAATAAACCCAAACTCCTTTAGTGCAGCATAAAGGGCACATCTGGACCCAGTTCCTGCCTAGGAGAACATTCACGTGTGCCATGTGCTCGCAAGCCTGCATGTTTCCACCCACGGTTCCTTCTGCTTGAGCTCCCTGCCTGGATCCCTCTCACGCCTCCCCTTCCCTCCCCTCCCCCTCCTCCTTCTGTGCCCCTCCTCTGTGCGCTCAGAACCCGTCCCCTTCTGAAGTCTTGGTTGAATGAGAAAGCCCCTGCCCTGTTCTCTTGGAGCGTTCCAGAAGCTTTTCCATCACAGCACTTCCTCCATTATCCTGTAACTGTCAGTTTCCTCTCCTAGGCTGAAAGCTCAGGAGGGCAGGAACGAGTCGCGGGCCACAGTAGGTGCTCAATGAACGATGGCTGAAAGTTCATGTGGGCAGAGGTAACTTGTCCCTGGATTTGTGGGAAAGAGAAGTCCCTCTATTTCATGGCTGTTGATGAAGATCTGGGAGATATCGTGGAATGCAGCTTCCTTGGGCTATGAAGAAGGAGACCAAGGCTTGAGGAGGCAAGTAGACTTGCCTAAAGCCACCCAACTATTCGGGGACTTGCTTCCATCCTGTTTGGCCTTTACATTTATTTTTTCCCAAATAGGAGACTTTCCTGAATCTCTCTGGAGTTTTTGAGATGCATACCTAAATTTTCTCATTGGAAACTTTAGGTCATGAAATCACTGCTGCTTAGAATAATAGACATTTTTAGAGGAAAATCAACTAGATCAATAGGAATGGTTGGACCGAGATAAATAAATCAGGGCTCTGAGCCACCTCTGGCATTGATAATATATTTATCTTAATAAAGATATTTTCTCTTAATTAGGATGTTTTCTGTTTCAAGTAACAGTTGCAGGTGCCTGTATCTCTCTTTCTTTCCTTACCCCCCCAAAGTGGAAATCTTAGGAGTAAAATACACTGGCCAACAAGTAGAAAATCATCTTTATATACAGAATGTGAGAATGCTACTCGCCACGTTTATAACATACTGGAACTTTGCTTGGTTGAATTCTGACCTGTACTCATTTAGTTTGGGTTTAAGTGTGTTTCTAAATGCTTCCATTTTGCAGAAAACAGGTTTATGGGAAAACCTCAAGTAGATTCCTGAAAATGTACTTGGCTCTTCACAAAGCTACTTAATTTCTTTTTGATGAGCGCACTATGCATTCTTCAGAATTGTTCAGCTAAATTTCCCTGAATACACATAGGGGCTTAAAGGCAGAGTGTGGGAGGTGCTAAAAGTTTAGGAGAAGTGGGTTTATTGACCCCAAGGAGAGAGGAGCTTCAAGAATCAGAAGCCTACTGCTTCCCATGCATGAAATAGGACTTCCACCCTCTCCCCATCCATCACCGCTGACCAGGACTAGAGTGGTCTGTTACATTTTCTGGTCTGTTACACCATTGCTTCTGAAGGGTTTCTACAGGTAGAACGTTAGTTCTCTGGGTGGCAGGGAACGCTTTCTCTATTTCTTCAGTGTCTTGACTCCACAATGCCCAGAAGAGTGCTCGGTATACAGTAAGCACTTAATGCTTACATAAATGTAAGTGCATCCAGTAAGTGTGTATGCTTACCTAAATAAATGATGAGTCCAAGCAGGGGTACTTTATTCTCGAGTCTTGCCACCTTTGGCACCTCCAGTATTTCCCATTTCTCTTTCCAGAGCAGGACCCAAGAAGTCACAGATAAAGTTCACCCGTGTGCTTCTTAAAGACCTCTATATGCTCTGCCCAGCCTGGGGCTGTGGCTTTGTGTTTAGACAAAGTCCCAGGAATGGCCTCACTGTGACAGAGCTGCTGGTCCAGGACACACGAGGCCAGAAGGCAAAC
Organism: Aethalodelphis obliquidens; assembly: GCF_003676395.1. Lineage (NCBI taxonomy): Eukaryota > Metazoa > Chordata > Mammalia > Artiodactyla > Delphinidae > Aethalodelphis > Aethalodelphis obliquidens. Next base: position 41,840,348 of record NW_020837953.1, read on the forward strand.
TGAGCTGTAAACCTTTAAGTTCCTGCTTCCCGGACCTGAGCTTAGAGCCCAAAGTCATACAGACCAGAAGTCTGGGGACAGAGAGGCAATTATAGAGGGTCTCCCCCTGGGAGACTAGATGCAAAAGAAAACCTTTTGAAGCCTGGAGCCATTTTCACCCGGGAAGGCTCAGGGAGCAGGGCACTGTGTAGTCCTTTCTCCTCTCCCCCTGGATTCTGAGCTGGTGCCAGCACCTCCTGAGGCCCCTTAGTCGGATGGCCGGCCACGTGAACGCACAGTCTTTGTACGATTCATCACTAATCTGTATCCAGAAATGTGAAGCCCCAATGTTCCACTGGCTGTCATTGAAATAACCTGTAATGCAATGTTTGAATGTAAAATGTTACCTACTGAGTCATTCAAAAGTTTCCCACCCACCTATTAGATGATAAAAATGACTCAGCCTGCCCCATAAGGGCCGGTCACAGAGGGACAATGGGGATGATGTAAGAGGTACCTTCCCCAAAGCTGCAGAGGCGGCCTTCCCATAGCACTGGCTGGGTCCTATTACCCCGTGGGGCTTCCCCAGAGATCTACAGGAAATCAGAATCGCCCCTCTTGGCCTTTGCACTGGAGCAGGGGGTGGCTCTTGGTTCAATTCTAGATGGAGTAGTTAACACTGAACTTACTGTCAGCGTGCTCTCTGGTGCCAAGTGAATGCAAAACTTGCGTCCTCTTCTCTGCCATCCCTACTGCGTTGGTCTAGTTGCCAGCCCAGTCAGAGGGATGAATCATTTGATTAAATCTCTGTGGGATCTTGGTGGAGGGGAGGTGCTGTTCCATCACCCTGGCCTGCATTCTCACATCCTATAGTGTTTCCAATTTGAGCAGCAGGAATGAATGCAAAATGATGGCTGTCTTTATTGGGAAGGGGAGTCCCTGCTCTCAGGCTGGTTTCCTCAGCCTCTGGCCAATTTGCTGAAAGACTCGCAAGGGTCACATCGCATAGGTGCACACGGTCATTGATTTCACATTCAAACAGGCTTTGCCAAGAGAGATTAACCCCCCAAAGAGCCCATTTCACTGAATTAGGCCACAGCAAAATCAGAAGTTTAAGAGTACTTGGCAGTTTTTGCAGAGTGAATTTGGTGAGCAGAGGACAGAGATGCAATACATGAAAAAGATGAACAATTATGGGCAATAATAACTAGTTTCTCTCTCTTTGGGGTAATTATGACATGAAGGCAGCATTATACCAAACCTTTTTAACACTAGACCTAATTTCGTTCCTCAATAGAAGTTAAAAAAAAACATCCTGATAAATTGATCGTGCTCACAGTTCTTAGTTTTGAATTCTATGGATGTTTCTGAAAGGTTATACTTGGTCTTGGTTTTTTTTTTTTTTTTTTTCCTGTGGTACGAAGGCCTCTCACTGCTGTGGCCTCTCCCATTGCAGAGCACAGGCTCCGGACGCGCAGGCTCAGTAGTTGTAGCTCACGGGCCCAGCCGCTCCGCGGCATGTGGGATCCTCCCGGACCAGGGCACGAACACGTGTCCCCTGCATCGGCAGGCGGACCCTCAACCACTGCGCCACCAGGGAAGCCCGGTCTTGGTTTTTAAAATGAAACTAAACAAAACAAAACATCCAAGTAGAGTGAAGGAATTTTGTCATGTATAGACCCTGGTGGCTGTAAAGTTGGGGTTTGGGGGGATCATTTTATTGAGCTCATGGCTAAGAAAACTGGTTTGTACATCAGAGGTTGGTTAGAAGTTAAAGAACCAAGTTTACAGAGGACGGGGAGAAGCAGGCGTGAGGAACTCAGGTAGGTGGGCAAAGACACAGAGGTCAGGAGTAAAGTAAGGTTGTGAAATCCAGGTTAGTTGGTCATTTAAAACAGAGGTACTGTGGAAAAAATGGAACCTTTGTACACTGCTGGTTGGAATGAAAGATGCTACAGCCCCTTTGAAAAAACAGTTTGGCAACTTCTCAAGATGTTAAGCACAGAACTGCCATAATACCGAGCAATTCCACTAGTAGGAGTCTAACCAGGAGAAATGCAAACATATGTCCGCACAAAACCTTGTATATGAGCGTTCATGGCAGCATTACTTGTAATAGTCAGAAAGTGGAAACAAACCAAATGTCCATCAACTGATGAATGCATAAATAAAATGTGGTCATACAGCAGAAACTAACACACCATTGTAAAGCAATTATACGTGAATAAAGATGTTAAAAAAAAACCCTAATATTAAAATAAATAAATAAATATAATGCGGTATATCCACACAATGGACTACCATTTGGCAATGAAAGGAAACAAAGCACTGCTACGTGCTACAACATAAATTGAAGCCAGACACGAAACAACAGTTACTGTACGACTCTGCATCCGTGGAATGTCCGAAATAGGTAAAAGCAGAGAGACGGAGGGTGGATCAGTGGTTGCCTGGGGCTGGGGCTGGGGGTGGGGGTGGGGAGTTAACTGGGGTGATGACAATGTTCTGAAATCAAATAGCGATGGTTGCCCAACTCTGTAGATATAGCCAACATAATTGAATTTTACACTTAAAATGGGTGAATTTTAAAACAGTAGGTAAATTATACCCCAATAAATCTGTTAAAAAACAAAACAAAACAAAACAAAAGCAGCGGCATGAAGGAACTCAATGAACAAAACCTAGGGGTGTGAGCCTGACTCCTAGGACCAGGGAACCTGAGACAGGCATCCTGGCTTTCATCAGAAAACTGATTTGAGGATTCAGCTCCAAATTGGTCCCCACTGTCTGGCTGCAGTTACTGGGTCTGACAGTACCCTCCTAACTGACGGGATGTCCCTAGGCGTCGCGGACTTCTAATTTCAGACAGAAAATTTCCCAGACTGGGGAATGATGGATACTCCTGAGTATTTCAGTTATAAAACGGGTGGCAGTGGTTTCGTGGTTACTCTTGAAAACTTGTATTAAATAAGTCTTTGTACTGTAGAACTTCTGAATCTATTGTATTAATTTTCTAAATAATTTTTCCCCATATGGAACAACTATTATTGTTACACAAGACTAGTGCATTAGACTTGGATGTAGTCAGAAGAGTTAGAAAAAAATACGCAGCTATAATGGGGATAACTTGAGAAAAAAGAATTGGGCAGCTGTCATAAGTTTATCTGGGACCCAAGCAAATACTTGTGGATTTGCTGTGGCATGTTTTGCTGCTCCTTCATTTGGAAAACATGCATCGAGTGACATCTGTGTGTTAGTCACATGTAGAGTGCTTGGATATCACGTCTGGTAACTGCTGTATTTGCCCCAGTATAAAGAGAAATGCAAGACACATGGTAGGTCCACAATAAAAGTATGGCTGAACTGATCAGAGTCTAGTCGGGGAGAAACCTAGGGTCTGCTTTTGTTTTCTGTTGCCAGAAACTAACTCCACAAATGTAGAGGAGTTATTATCTCAGTTTGTATAGGTCAGAAGTCTGGGTGTGGCTCAGCTGAGCTCTCTGCTCAGGGTATCACAAGGCTAAATAAAAATGCCAGTGGGCTGTGCTCATCTGGAGTTGGGATCCTCTTGCAAGCTCACGTGGTTGTTGGCAGAATTCAGCTCCTCATGGTAGTAGGATGGAGGCCCTCAGCCCCTTGAGGCCACCTGCAGACCCCTGTCTTGTGGCTCTCTCCAAAGGCAGTTCATGTGATAGCTGTTTGCTTCCTCAAAGCCAACAGAGGACTCTCTCTTGCTTTGAATCTTTCTTCAGGTGAGGGCTGGACCCTCTTTTAAAGGGCTCACCTGATTAGGTGAGGCCCACCCACAGTAAGCTCCCTTTTAATGAACTCAAAGTCAACTGAGTAGGGGACCTTAATTACGTCTGGAAAATCCCTTTACCTTTGCCACATAATGTAATCTATTCACATGAGTGAGATCCCACCATATTCACACATCCTGTCCATTCTCAAAGGAAGGGGATATTACAGGTGTGTACACCGGAGGTGGGGATCTCGCAGGCCACCTTAGAGTCCCGCCTGCCACAGGAGCTTATGTATAATGGTGGAGGGAAGGTCCTGTGAGGGGTCAGAGGAGGGCTTTTAACTGCGGAATTCAGTGAGGGGACAACCAGGAAGTCTTCACAAAGGGGGTGATTTTTAACAGATTTTAAAAGGTAGTTGACTCAAAACAAAAACGAAAACCAAAAAAATCACTTTTCCAAGTTGTATAGCTTTTTAATATGAGCATATGATACTTGTATACTAACTACCAGTTTTAGGTTTTAAACAAGAGACTTGTACACATTAAAAATATTTAAGCACTTACAAGGACATTACATGAAAAATAAGTACACTTGGTTCCTGGGGAGGGAAAGGGAGGGGAATAGAAGGACGATGCAATTAGGAGGGTGCCCAGAGGCCTCCGCTTGTATGGGTAAAGCTCTGTTTATGAGCTGGGAGGTGGGTTGGCCAGGGTTCTTTATTTTTTTATACTCTTGATGTATGCAAAGTCTCATAATAATTTTTTCATGTCTCCTTCTCACCCTGGCCCTCCACTATGCAAATTCTCTTCCTATAGGAAATATTGTTGACGGTGTCTTAGTTATGTTTTCATGGATATTGTATATAATAATAACAGCAATAAAATAGTAATTACTTATAGCACTTACTGTTCTTGCACTAAATATACATTAATTCATTTAATTCAGACACAAACCCCACGAGGTCACTTTTACTAGCATCCCATATTAAAGGTGAGGTCACTGAGGCACAGGGGGGTTAAACAACTTAACCAGCGTCACCCAGGTACTAAGTGGTGGGGCTGATATTTGAACCTAAACAGTCTGGCTGCAAACACTACGCCAGGCTGTGTTCTATGTGGATCCACCATCACAGATTAGAGTTTCTATTTTTCATTCTGAAAAGGAACTAATTAGGAGTTCACCAGGTAGAGAAAGTAAGGGAGGGTATTCCATGCAAAGGGAATGCTACAGAGTGAAATATTAATTTCAGGACATCCCAGTCGGGAAGGGGAGCACTGGGAGATGAGAGTAGCCGAGAAGGTAGAAGGCTGGTACTAAAGGCCCTCAGATGCCACGTGCCTGAGTCCTTTCAGGCTGCGATAACAAAATACCATAGTATTTTGGGCAGCTTAAACAATAGACATTTATTTCTCACAGCTCTGAAGGCTAGGGAGTCCAAGATCAAGGCTGTAGCGTGGGGGAGTTCTGGTGAGGTCCCTATTTCTGCTTCATAGCTGGAGCCTTCTTCCTGTGTCCTCACATGGGGGAACGGGCAAGGGGTCTCCCTGGGGTCTTTTTTATAAGGACATTGACCCCATTCATGAGGGTTCCACCCTCATGACCTTAGCACCTCCCCAAACTCCTCCTAACATCATCACAATGGGCACTGGGATTTCAACACATGAATTTCAGGGGGACACACACATTTAGACCATACACCACGTTAGGGAATTTGAACCACATTCTGAGAGCAATTGGGCACCACTAAGGGATTTGGGGCAAGAGTGACAATCAAATTTGCACTTCAAAGCATAATATTGGTAGCTCTATGGAAATAGGCAAACAAAACCCAAGATAAGGAGGCCAGTTGGGAAGCGCATGCAATAATCAGAGTGAAAAATGATGCACTTGAACTATGCGGCAAGGTCAAGATGAAGAGGAATGGATCAATCTCACGACTCTTCAGAGCACGGAGCTGATGAGAGTTGAGAAGGCGGGAGAGTGAGGGGCTCAGGATGATGAGTTACTGCGGGTGACTGCCAAGCTTCTGGCTTACGGGTGGCAGGGGGAGTGGCACCATCCAGGGAGATCAACCCAGGAAGAGGATGAGTTCACCGTGACAGGTTTGGGATAGCTTGGTACCAACGCTGACTATTCAAGGCAGGTGTTTAGAAAACAGACCACAACAGGAGCATCTTATGAACCATCATTCACAAAGCGTGGAATGCAGGAACACCTGACGGGAATCTGTTGGAATACGGCTTAATGTATCATACTAGGCTCCACCAAGGAGGTAGAATTTCTGGGAACGAGGCCTGGGAATCTTCGTCTTTAACAAACTCCCAGATGGCTCTTGAGGGTGCCAATAAGACCCTAATGGGAGTATAACTGGCCCCAGGAGCCACCTGTGATTGGCTGTCCTCCAGAAAAGGGCTGATCACATTCTGACTGTAGAGTAAGTTTTCACTAGATTGGGCGAAACATAAGGCTGGAGGCCCCAGTGCTTGGAGCAGAAACCCCCTCACTTCGGCAGGCTTCATATTTGCACAGGGAGCAGCCATCATCTGACTCTTTCGGCAGCCACGGGGATGCTTTTGTCCTTCTGATTTGACAGCTCACCCTGGCTCTCCTGCGCCCACCACTTAGCAAATATGTCAAAGCCCCACTTGCAAGGCCTCTTAAATGATCCACAACGCTGTCTTCCACAAATCCCCTCAGAGATGAGCTGACTTAACTCAGCACGCTCCAGAGTCCTATGCGATCGAGTGTCTGGCTTTTGCTGCTCATTGAAACAGCCCGCTCCTGCTTTCAACGGGAATGTCTAGAAGGCACTGCCATATGGACGTGTGGGAAGAATGCAAGCTCTTTCATTAATAAACACGTACTGCAAGGGACCAGAAAATGAACACAGGGTGTTCTCTGAACCTTAGTAGGTGCTCAACAGACACCAGCAGAAATCGGTTGAAACTACCCATGCATTGTTCCAGCATTCACGAGACTGGGGACAAATACATTTTCCTGAACAGCTGGTGTTATTTCAGACACTGAAAACCTGAGGGAAGAAGAATCCACCAGGGAGTCGGAGGATTTTAGGATCAGCTTAGGACATCAGTGAGAATCCTCTGCATAAGGTCTCAGGAACCATGACTACTTTGAAGAGATGACAGGTCTTACGGAGCCAATCCTGCAGTTTGCTGAGGTCTATATAGTTAAATTATCCAGGTGAATCCACCTACAAAATGTCTACGACTTTAGAACTAATATCAATTACCCAGAAAATCAAAGCCAACATACTTTTCTCCACACTCCAAATATTTTAGATGGGTTTCCCTCCACTTCCCTTATTGTTGGGATCTGGCCTCAGACGCTTTGACTCTCAGGCAATTGTTCATAACTAATTCACTCCTTTCTAAATTAGAAGGTAGAATGGGTAGCTCCAAATTAGCTGGAAGATTTCAATCTATTTGCCGAGCAAACAGAATGGCAGTCCCGCACCGCTGAAGGAGCGGATGCTCACTTAATAAAAGATTAAGATGTTACCGCTTATCTGGTAAGTAATTTTGTGGCTTTGATGGTGAATCAGTCTCCAGGGCTCCTGGGTTTTTCAAGGGCTTTCTCTTCGGGGAACCACTTTTTTTCAATAAGGACGAATTTTAGGGGCTTTCTGAAACACTTTCCATCACGGGGAAAGCACGGTTGTCCCATCCCTGATTGATGGTAGCTTCAGCCTTGTGGAAGGAGAGGCATCCCGCCTGCAGCCAAGGCTCCAGTGAGACACCCTGCCGCCCCCCCATCACACAGCTGATTGGCCCACTCTTGAGCACCTGACCCCAAGGCAGCCAATCACGCGAGTCCTGAGAAACAAGCCTCCCAATCATGATTTCCTTCATTTCTTCCCCCTCTTCATCCTGGGCCTCTTGTGTCCTTTTGGGTCCCCCTTCAAATGCCTTTTCTGGCCCTTCATCTCTTATCAGCTGCGCCATTACCTGGAAGCTACTGGTCAACTCCAGAGCGGTGCCCTGCCTGGAGCATTCCCCTTTCATTGGGAGTTTTGACACAACTCTAGGATTTGGCCGCATCCCGCGTCCCGTCCTCCCCGCCCCCACTGCAGCTGATTGGACACGAGGGACACCTGATCCCAGGGCAGCCAATCCATGGGCTGGCCACCATTGGACAGGCAACATGGTTGGAGTGTTCTTCCCAGAACTCCAGTATCTGCTGTTAGAACCAAGCAGATACGCCACCCCATCGTGGCTGCCAGAAGGACTCAGAGAGGAGAGGAGTTTTCTGTCCTCCTCCCTCTTCCTCCTTGCTTCTCTTCCCCCTTCTCCTTCCCATTATCATTGTTACCGTTACTTAGCACGTTATTTGTGCTGGGCACTGCCCAAAGCGCTTTGTGTCCTTGAACATCTTTAGTCCTCACAACAACCCTGTCAGGTAGGTACTACTATTATTCCCATTTTTCAGATGAGAAACAAAGAGGCTAAGTAACTTGCCCAAGGTCACCGGGCTCTAAGTGGTGGGGTCGGACTTTGAACCCAGGCGGTCCGGCTCCCAAGTCTGCTCATTCTTATGCCTCCCTTAGAATCGGATCCTGTCAGAGAGGCTCTGTAGAGGTCTGTAGAGGTCGTCTCATGTACTAATTGTCATACTATGGGATTTCACAGACCACTAAAAATAAATAAGCAGAGAGGATGGACCTGGGGTTGCCAGCTTCTAATTTCATCAAGAGAGGACAGTAGGAGTGTAAAAACAAAGTGCTTTCTTTACCATCGCTAAAGGAAGGCCATTTAACACAAGAAGAGCAGGGAGGCCATAACCTCAGTATAACGTACAGTCCTTTGCACTGAAAAAACCAGGCCCTATGAAAAACTCACTATATTGACTTAGTTTTCTAATTATGCTGCTCAGCAATGAAAACTGAACCAGTGTGGCTCCTGGATCATCCCTGGTTCTCTTCCGATTCTCCATATGACCTGCAAGGAAACAGAGGCTTGGACAGAGTGAGTGGCTTTGTTGAGGCCACACAGGAGTGGCAAGCGGAGCTGCAGCTTGACTTCAGGCTTTCTGCCCCCTGTGGCTGAACAGTATTATTTCCTGGGGTGGGGGTGGGGTCACCTCCAAACAGTGAGGACCGAACTCTATGAAAGTCGTGCTTTCTGAGCCCTCAGTGGCAATGGTTTGGAAGCCCTGGCCTTGGGCGTGGGATCCTGGCTTTGCGAATGTATAGTGTCTTCTGCTACTGGCCTGTTTCAATTTTCACAGCTACCCTGTGAGGCAGACAGTTCTGCTCTCATTCTAAAGATGGAGTGCAGAAGGGTTCTGTGCCACTTGTAGGCAGCCTTCCTGGAGGTTCCAATATCACCTGCTCGGAGGGTGCAACTTGGCTGTCCAGAAGGATGGATGGTGAGACCTGCCTTCCCACGGGCGGGGCTGTCATTAACTTGGTTCCAGTTGGTTATTTCTGTTCCTCTATTTGTTAGGAGGAAAGGTTCTGTAGTTGGTGAGCTGATTCGCTCAACATGCGTTTACTATCCAACACGTATCATAGATATGTCTCCTTCTTCTACTTCCAGCCCTAGAAGGGCCAACCCTATCCATCCAGCATCCCTGCTACCCTCCCCTCAGGTCCAGCTTAGCTGATTGGAATATGAAACCCAAGGGACTGGCTTGGACCAATGAGATTCCTTTTGAACCAAGAGATACAAAAAGGAGTTCCAGTAAATAGCAGATGCCTGAACTGTAAGATCATGTATCCTTGGATCACATCTCATTGGAACCGGAACAACCATTTTGGGCCTGGGCGAGATGAGAAGGCAGAGGAGGCACAGAGGGGTGGGAGGAGAAGAGGAAAGATGAGAAGTGGGAAGTAAGAAGAAAGAAGAAAGAGAGTCCGTCCTCCCTCCTCCCCATGACACTTTGGATGCTTTTAAAAGCCCCACTTTTATCTTGAGCTACTTTGAGTGGATTTCTGTTCTGTGAAACAAAATGATCCTTAACCAGGACAGCCTGCTTTGGACCATTCGGGCTAGTTGTTGGAGCACAGAGCACTGTGGATCAGAGCTGTCAAGAAGCCCATGTTCCAGCAGGGGCAGGGGACAGCTCCTCCTGTATGCACACACTCACAGGTCCACATGCTACTGTGTGAATCTGACATCTTTTTATGCTGAAGATGGAGGCCCCGAGACTTTCTCCCAAATATGCGACCCAGAAACAGGGCATGGCTCCATGTTTGAAAAGAACGAGAAGCTATGTGAAGCCCAACTGAGAAAGCATTTAAAAATGCTATCAGTATTACCAATGTGTATCTATCACAATGGACGGCTCCTCCTAGGATCTCTTAACTAACATTAATCCTTGCTAAGCTCCTTGGCGGCCGATGAGTGACAAGCAGTAGAAATAAGGATGCTGTGTACCTGCCTCTTGGGAGGTTAGGTTGCTCCTAAAGTGCACACATTACTGGCACCTGGGGCTGTGCTCGCCTGGTCTGTTTGCCTTCTGAATTTTACTGGTGGTGTTCATTTTGGTGCCTAGTATAACCTAATGATAAAATACCACTTCTACTGTGGAATCACTACTGAAAACAATTGATCACAAGTCCTCCAATTCAAGGTGAAGAGCTGGACCTTCCATGCAGAATGTCTGTCACCCACCTCCAGGCTACCTAAAGGGAGGTTGGCATTGTTTTACATTGACATGTGGCTGTGGAACTCGAAAATGGGACAGGATTCTTCATTTCCTGTGTTATCACTACTTTCCTGAAAAATAGGAAAACAAAATATAGACCAAGAGAACCACATTTGTCAAGAAAATTGGCAAAGGCCAATTTTTTTTCAGGAAGCGAAAGACTATCCGTTGTGTTTATTTATGTACATTTATGAATATTTATCAATTATTATAAATATATTTAATATGGAAAAATGTGTCTATGCCAACTTCTCTGACACCTGGACTATTTCACCCATTTCTATCATGTATCTGGCACCTGTGTACACTTACAGTTTTGATCTTTGGTCCAATGACTTCAAAGATTTTCCCTCCAACAGGTCCCCAATTAGATAGTAGGGATACACAAAAAACTTTAAAAATAGCTTCATTTAATGAATGCAAAAGGTTGGGGTCAATGCAGGTGTCTCTCACATTGTTCTAGTTTAAAAATGAATGCTGTTAGCAGGTGTTGGGGCTATTTTAAGATTGACATTGATTTTTTTTCATATAGTCTCTTCTTGCAGTCTGCTAAAATTTCAGCTTCACTGTTTGCCCATGGTATTTCTGTTTTTGTTGGTTTTAGGACAGATTCCTTTTTTCCTGGTGCTATTTCATTTGTAGCTTTATTTTGCTATGTGTATTATTTGTAGATGGATGCAGTCCTAAGAAACTCCCATCCCCACCTGCTGCTCTTGGGCACAAAATGGATTCTTTCAGCTTCCAAGTGGCCTGCCATTTACTGCTTTCTGAATTTGGTGACAAAGTGTCCTTTAGGATAAGCCAGATCAGCCATGCAAGTGTCCTTAGGACTATTTCAAACTGGGAACTGAGAGCTACCTGTTAGTAGAATCAGGAATCAGCATATCGGGGACATGTGGGCCATGGAAGCTCATGTAATCTCATGGCCTTTTCTTTGAGGTTGGGGACACTCAGGTCAAGACAGGAGCCAAGGTAATTATAAGAGGAAGATACAGACAGGAATTCTTCCATGCACACTTAGTTGACAAAGAGCTACTATCATTTTGGGTAAAAGAGAATATAAGTTAAGAAAAACGTCCTGGAGAAAAGATTTTTGGGTCTTCCGTGGGTAAGTGTTAAAAAGAAAGAGGAGAAATTTTTACTCTCAGCTGATTTGCTCGAGGTTTAAAAGACGCACCCCAACATAAAAGTTTAATTTTCACGTGCACCCAAATTAATGATGTGTTGTAAATGCTTAACAGCTGCCCTTCTGCACAGAAAGAGCTGTGACCTGTGATTTGCCCATTTCTGTGGTGCCAATACTCCTTCCTTGCAGCCGGAGTATTGGCGTCACAGGTAACATTGCTGCGTGCGGAGCTGGGAAGCCAGGCACACAATTGGCTCTCCGGTGTCACTGTTTCTGCAGGTGTGTAGTTCAGGGGCCGCCTGTATCTTGATTTCTAGGCAACTTTCCAATCTCTCTAGTGTGATGCCTCAGAAAAAGTATGAGACGAGCCCATCGCCCACATCACTGAATGTCAGGGTCACTTGTCTAGATGGTCAGTAAACACTGATGGAGCACCTACTGTGGGTCTAACCATGTGTAAAACCCTGCAGATTCAGGAGTGAACCAGACAGACACAGTCCTTAACATGCTTGGAGCTGCCATCAGGCAGAACTCAACAGGACTCTTACCCCTTGGCTGGGCTATCTGCCCTTGTATACCTAGCCAGCTTTATAAAATAAAGCAAATGACTCTAAAATGCCTGGGAATCCCTTTTTTCTCTACTGAAGACTTGCAATCCCAACTCCCCAACACAGCATTTAGATGCCCAGGGATGTTGGAAAATATTCCCACTTCCAAAACATCTTTAATGTAGATTCAATGTAATTCCCAAGATAAAGCTACTTCCTGTAGCATTATTAAGAGTGGAGGCATTTCCCACCACAACTGCAGGAAAGTTGGAGATCTCTTATTTATTATTTATTTATTTATTTTTTGGCAAATCATTTACCAGGGATTGCTAAACGATATTTTTGCCTGTTGTTCTACAATTGATGTTGCTGAAAGACCATGTCCCCGGTGTTCTGCCCAAAATACGTAGGTGCCAAGGCTGCAGGTGCAGATAAAGTAAGCACAGGTTTCCCTTGTGTGCAGCTTTGCGCAAAGCAGATTTGCTGTTGAAGCTCTGCGCCCCATTCAATTGCTAATCAGAAAGGGGACTTCCATCCTTGAGGTAAAAAAACACAATGAAATTGCACTTGTCAGTTTGGACAGCAGGTCAGAGACCCAACCCCAGAACTCTTGAAGACGTGTTTAATGACAGTCCCTCCACGGCTATAACTATAACTATTAATAGCTTGTTCTTTGAAATAAATATAACCCCTAAAAAGAGCTAAGGAACTCTCACTGTAGCAGGACTGCGGGCCAGAGGGGCTGGTCTTTTCCATTAAGTGGATTCAAAGAAGCAACACTTGGGTTTGAGCAGGTCTGGGCTGGTTTGTGACTCAGTGCTTACGTACAAATAACTGACTGCTGATAATGATTTGTTATCATGGCTGAGGCTTGGTTAGAGGGCTTAGGAAAGCACGAGGGGCTTTCTACCAGAGGAGTCGATTTAGATAAGAGAGAGCAGTTTTAACCTAAGTTTAGGGGATTACCTGCTCATAAAAACATGCACTCCAAAGAGGGAAGAGAAACGGGAACATATGTATATGTATAACTGATTCACTTTGTTATAAAGCAGAAACTAACACACCATTGTAAAGCAATGATACTCCAATAGAGATGTTAAAAAAACAAACAAAAAAAAAACCCATACACTCCACTACACAGATCTTTCTAGAGACCTGAGTACCTAATTAATATTTCTAAGGTGCTTTCCTCTAAATTGCCTTTGTCTCCTTCAGATCAGATCTATTATGAGTTCAGAGGATGATGGTGGTAGAGGGAACTTGGCTGTGGAAAGTTTCAATGGGGACATGGGTCAGCTTATCTTGCAGTTCCTTCTTGATCTGGCTTGAGAGAGAGAAAAATTGAGTGAGCGTTTGAGACATTCCCCAGGGAAGGGGGGTTCTCCCATCAGGAGGCAGCTAAATTCATCTGCGGATGAACCTCAGGGCCATCCGGAGCTCAACTCTGAACTGACAGTAGGTGTGTATGCCTGGGTGTTACAGGGTACAAATCAAGCCCCCCAAACTCTGCCCAGGTTCACTGCCCTTTGCCCCTATATTTGTGTGGCTCTGGCTGGGGGCCGTGCTAGCTGAAGGCTGCCTTTTTTTTTTTTGCGGTACGCGGGCCTCTCACTGTTGTAGCCTCTTCCGTTGAGGAGCACAGGCTCCGGACGCGCAGGCTCAGCGGCCATGGCTCACGGGCCCAGCCGCTCCGCGGCACGTGGGATCTTCCCGGACCGGGGCACGAACCCGCGTCCCCTGCATCGGCAGGCGGACTCTCAACCACTGCGCCACCAGGGAAGCCCTGAAGGCTGCTTTTTAATGAATGCAGCTGTATGCCAGGTACTGCTTCATTCCCACACACCTCCATGTTTATTCTTCTCAAGAATCCAGGCGTGGTTACTGTGATGCCCATTGTAGAGATGAGGACACTGAGGCCCAGAGAGGTGAACTGATTCCCCCCAGGCTTCCTCAGCTGGGAAGGGGTGGCTCCAGGACTCGAATGCAAGCCTGTCTGGCTCCAATACCCTTGTTCCTAACTACTCTTCTGCCTCCTCTTATTCCCAGAAGCTTGGCTTTGGCACTTAAGCAAGGGTCTGGCCCAGTGGGGTCATCACCCATGGTTGCACATTAGAATCACAGGGAGAAGCTTTTTTGCAAACTACCAATGCCTAGGACCATCCTAGATGATCAAATCAGAATTCTGGAGGTGGGACCCAGGCACTGGTCATTTCAAAGGGCTCTGCTGGGTGAGTCCACTCTTTGGCCCATCCTGAGGGCTGCTGGTCCAGCCCAGTGGTTTTGAGATGGCGTTTGGATTTGAGTTGTCCACCATTGCAGATGGGCAGTAGAGCCAAGCTGTGGACTTGGGAGCTCCAAGCCCAGGAGAGGGGTTTCAGAGAATCTGTGCAGTCCAGGTAAATTTGCCTGCCGAGCATCAATGGGGAACCTTCGTTAGCCGTGTGGCCCTGGGTCACTTTGAAACTGAGTTTCCCAACCTGGAATACAGAGGTCATGCCCTCTCCCTCATGGAGTTCTAAGGCCAAGGTTACAAACTGGTGACCAAGGAATGGCCCAGGGACTGGCCCTGACCCACTGACGTGTTGACCTTCACTTGCGTGGGGTTGAACTTGGTTTTGAATTAGTTACCATGTTCTAAGAATCATGAGCTTACACAATTATACTTCAATTAAAAAAAATCACACAATTACATAATAAAAATCTGTATTTCCAACTTCTCTTGGAAAACCGGAAGATGTGCCTCTGCGCCTCAGTTTCCTCATCTCTGTAATGGGGTCTGTGGTCCGGTGGGCACAGTCAGATAGGGCTGAATCTTAGCTTCCTCTCTGATGGGGCACAGGTGCCCCCAGCACCCCCTGGCCCCAGCAGCCTTATTGTCTCACACCAGCCCGGGTGCTCATTTTCTTTCCGGGACTGGTCCCAGGGCCATGTGAATTGGTGACCCCCTACTGAGCGTTAAATTAGATAATATATTTTTAAAGCGGTAACCGTTGAAATTCTTCTCGCTCGTGTTTTATTACTATTATTCTCTCTCTTGCCCAGCTATTCTAGTCCTGCCGCCTCCCTTGGAATGCTCAGGCCCAGTCTTGCACGGAGGCATTCCTGGGGCTTTCCTCCAGCTTCTGCGATGGGAGGAGGGAACCCCTCTTTGAACATGTCCCTGGTTCCCCCTGAACAAGCTGCCACACACCAACTACCACAGTTTCCACCAGAAAACACAGGGAGTGGTTTTCCCGGCAACCCCCAAGCTGCCACTTCAGGTTGGTACACTTTGGAATTGGAGGCCAGAGGGGCAGGGGCCAGACGATGAGGCAGCGGCAGCGGGCGTGGAGCGCAGAGACGGGCTGCAGGTCCCAGGAAGCGGCTCCTAGGGCCCCTGCCTGGCCCCCTCTCCACAGGGAGGCCTCTGCTCACCCAGCCCCATCCTTCTGTGACAGGAGGGAACCGCCCAGGGGCTCTTCCCAAGCGAAATGTTAATAGGGTACGAGAGGATGATGGCAAAGAAAGAAATGCTGCTCACTTGGAGAAAACTTTGCTTCTTGGGCTGAAAGCATTCTGAACCATTTATATTTATAAAGAGCAAATTATGTTTTAGGGGCACCAAATGAATAAGTCAGATTCTCGGCTTTGAACCAAGTCCCAAGAATCTTGGTTAAAGGCGCTCCGACAAATGGCGGCATTTAGAAAGAAAGAGAGAGAGAGAGAGAGAGAGAGAGAGAGAGGTGCTTCGTAATGTTCTCTGACGGTGATGAGCAGAGAAGAGAATACGGTGTCAGTGCCCTGTGGGGTGGAGGAGGGAAGAGAAGGATTCCAGGTAGTCATTAATCCTTTTCCTAATCTCTGGGTTCATTATACCTGCACTGCCCTCCTTCGGTAATTACCCTCCCTGTGGTTAAACAGGGCTTGCCAAGGCCTTTGCTGTTTCTGCTGGGGTTTGACCCTGAGGACCAGGCTGGGCGGCTAGGATGCTTCCAACTTGTGAATCCCTCCCTCCCGCTAACTGCCCCCACCGATGACTCACTCAACCCAGGCCTCTATTAACATATTAAAGGCCTTGACCTGGAAAGGAATGAACACCCAGAGTAGATAACACTACACAGTTGCTGTAGTGGTGCTTTGTTATTTGTAACCAACCAGCCGATAGATATTTATTGAGTGCCTTTGTACAAGGCGCGGTGCGCACACAAATTGCGCAGAGCTTAGCATCTTTACAGAATATTAGATCTGTGCCGAGCCTAGCTGCATAAATAGAGATGCCCCAAATCCTCTACATGGGTTTAATTTGATTCCTCCCATTCTAGAGCTGGGCAAAGTTTTACAAGGAAGACGACACACCAGTAATTGTTCCTCGTGGTAAGGAAGTGGCGAAGGAGAATCATTTTCAGTGGCCTCCCACTGTAATTAGAAGTGCAGGCAGAATCTGTGTATGTCAGTGCCAGTGCCGATGTGGGTTTGGTGGATACTGACTTGGTGATGGGTCCAAAGGTGATTGCCAAAGGGCAGAAGAGTAATAGGGCTAATGGAGTTGAGACCCATGGGGCCTTATCTTTTTATCATAATATATTTAATGTAAATGGACATTCAGATTTATGTTGATCTATTTGCATTTCAATTTACATCCAGTGCACTTGCTGGATAAAGTAATACTTCTGGGGAGCAGAGAAGTGTGAACAAAGCAGAAATGATGGCGGATGGAACGCTTTGTGAGGATTGAGTTTCGGAGGGGGAAAGGATGGCGTTTGTAGAAGAGGTGTTGCTGGACAGAGCAGAGGAAGCATGTTGGCTGGAGGAGAGCTGGAGAGAGCTTGGTTCCAGAGAAAAGGGCATGGGAAGGAGATACCATCCCCGTGGGTTGGAGGTCTGCCTAGCTGAGGAATTTCAGTCTGATCCCAGGGTTGTGTCTGGATAAGCAGAAGTAGTGGCTGAGAGAGAGAGAGAGAGAGCTAACTAGCAGTAGGGCAGGGTGCCAACCCCTCACGTGGCCCCCACGCCCCATCAGAGTGAGGCACCACCCCATCTCCTCAGCCTGAACGCTGGCCTCTCCCCACCAGACATTTTATGCACCCATGACATATAGTGATATTGGCAAGGGTTTATTTAGAAATCAATGTGTGACAAGCACCTTATGGTAATGATCTTATTTCATGCTAACAGCAAAGCCCCTGTGAGGGAGACCTTCTCACGATTCCCTTACTAGAGGAAATTCACCAATCTGGTGATGCATCAGAATCTGATTGCCAAGGGGCAGAAGAATAGCCAGGGGCAGATTCCATTTCAATAGGAGAAGGATATCTGCAGCCCAGAGGTGTGAGAGCTGCCCAAGGCTACAGAGCCTATAAGTGGTGGAGCCACGCGGGTTCACCCAAGGAGGCTGGCAGTCCTGGTTCCCCCAACTGGCCACACCTTTCCTGCTTCTTTGCCCATCACCTGGGATACCCTCTGCTTCTCCCAGCTCGTGAACATTCACCCTCCACCAAGACTCAGCTCAAACGATACCTCCTGTCTCACGTCCTCTCCTGCCCTGCCCCATTCATCCAGGCTTCTCTCCACTTGGCCACAGTGAAAACAGCTCAACATTGACAAGCAGCAGCCATCGCTCCCTTCCACCATCATCCTGGAATCCGGACTGAAGAATCCGCAGGAAACAGTGTAACCTTGTCTGTAGTCCCACTGCCTGTGTGCTGAGCGCTCCACTGTGGGTTCTGATAACTGGATATACTAAGGATTGCGTTCACTTTTCTCCTTTGTTATCTTAAAAAGAAATGAGATGACAGGAACTCAGGCTGTTTACGTTTTGGCTGCTACTAATGAACTGATTCTTAAAAAAAAAAAATCCCAAAATGTCCGTAGTCTAAGTTAGACATCTCTTTAAAGCAGGAAGAATATATTGTACCATTGTTGGCTCAGGCATGCTGGGAAGAAACAAAATAGAAAATGAAGAAATAGGTCCACTTTGCTCCAGCCTTGCAGAAACATGCCAAGATTTTTTCCAGCCTCAGGGTTTCTGCATTGGATGGTCTCTCCACCTGGAATCTTTCCACCCAGATCTCTACCTTCCTGGTTTCTGGACCTCAGGTCTCAGGTCAGATGTCTGGATTACCTCGGCTAACGTTCCCATTCCATCCTCTTTGGCGTTACTTTGTTTTCATTTTCTTCTTAGCATTTATCTGTCTCTAAAGTTTTCTTGTTTATGTCTTTCCTTACTTGTTGTGTGTCTCCCTATTAAATATGAGTTCCTTGAGGGTAGAGAACTGGTTTGCCTTTTTCAACTCTGGGTCCCGGGTCCTCAACAGCGCCTGGCACAGGTAGGTGCTACGCAAGCGCGTATGAAAGGAGTAGTTCCCGCCGTGCGATAGATGTGCTCCAAAACAGGTGTGCATAGGTAGGAATTTTGTAAATTGAAACATGAACTAAATTAATAGCAGGAGGGACTTCCATTTCCAGTTTGAAGACTTTCATGACAAAACATCTAGAAATATGGGACAAAGTATAACAAATCCCTTCTCAGATGCTTCACTGAACTTGCAAAAAAAGGAAATTTCCAAAAACCAAGAATTAAGAAGCTGAAAGCCAGAGTGGTGTGTGTGGGCTGAGGTCATGGCCGTTAGGATGTTGGCAACCTTGGGACCCAAGAGGCTTGGTTTTCAGTGGAAAGAGGAGACGGGCCTTGGACCTGCCCAAGGTGGGAGGACGGAATTGAGGCCAGTGCCCACCTGGGATTCTTGAAGGGTTATGGATCACGGGGGGGAAATTTACCTATTGTCAAAAGGAGATGGCAAGCACATGGTCTGCTCTGTCCTAGATCAAAAAGCGTTGCCCAGAGAATTCTCCACAGCAGTTTGTCTGCTCATAAGCCCAGGGTTCAGATTTACATTGCCCATGTGGTCCAGGAAACCTTAAGATGAGAAATGCAAAGCAGTTCTGCCCAGAGCTGCCCTATGTCTGCGCCGCAGGCATGAAGGGCAGCCCCAGAGGACTTCTCTCCCAAAGCATGGTCTTTTACTTGAGAAAGACCTTCACCTCCAGGGACTTAAACTTACATTCCGTTGGCCAGAATTATTTCTCACGCACGTCCCCTCTCCCAGCTGCAAGGAGACTTGTGGGTTGAGTATTTTTAGTTGGGCACAGTGCTGAGGGAATCATTTTGGATTCTGCTTACAAGAAAGAAGGAGAAATGGACATGGGCGGGAAGCTGGTGTTGCAGCACTAGGTGAAAGGATAGAAAGACAGAAATTAAAGTGTCATGATAATATGATTATCTACATAGAAAACTTCAAAGACGCTACTGAAAAATTATTAGAATTAATAGGTGAGGTCAGCATGTATGCTCTTATAAGACTGGTATACAAAAATTAATTACATTCCTATAGACCAGGAACCATTTACGATAGCTGCAGAAAACACTAAAGTATCTAGGAATAAATTAGAGTATGACAGCAAGTTACGAATGAAATTATTCAAAGACATAATGTTAGACTTAAATGGAGAGATCGATCATGTTCATGGATGGGAAAAATCAACAGCATAAGATAAAAGGAGCTAATACCTTAACACCCAACATTTCCACTCGCATGGAATGCCTTAGAGAATCTTGTGTGTGTACCGTAGACAATGAAAGGCTTTTTCATAGCAGGGTTGTTTTAATAGTGAAAAGTGAGAAACAACCTAGTATCTTTCAAGAGAGTATAAGTGAACTCGGTATATTCATCCAGTGAAATAATCTACAATAGTGAGAATGAATGAACTGTAGCCAATGTACCAACAAGGATGGATTCGAGAATAAGAGTGTTTTAAGCTAAAAAGCAAGTCACAGAAAGAAAAATACAGAATTATTCCGCTTACGTATTGAAGACATGCAAACTAGAAGTATGCATTGTTTAGGGACGTAAACATGTGACATGATGAAGAAATGCATGGTGATGCCGAGCACCAAGTTCAAGGTGCTTATCAAGTTCAAGGTTACTTTGGGGTGTTGGAAAGAAGGGGAGGTCTGGCCCAGACTGGTGAGGGTTCTGGCAGGAGCTTCAAACGTGTTCCTAATTTTTTTTTTTTTTTTTTGTGGTACGCGGGCCTCTCACTGCTGTGGCCTCTCCCGTTGCGGAGCACAGGCTCCAGACGCGCAGGCTCAGCGGCCATGGCTCACGGGCCCAGCCGCTCCGCGGCACGTGGGATCCTCCCGGACCGGGGCACGAACCCGCGTCCCCTGCATCGGCAGGCGGACTCCCAACCACTGTGCCACCAGGGAAGCCCTGTTCCTAATTTTTGAGATCTTAATTTGAGTAGTGGCTTCATGGATGCTCACTGCAGTATCCTTTACACATTTTTATGTAATTGTGAAATATTTCAAAATAAATTGAAAAACTTAAAATTAAAAAACACATCAGGGAAACTCGTTTGATTCCTGTAATCAATTCACAAATGATTTCCAGTTCAAAGGATTTTTAAGGATTGTCTATTCCAACCCCTCCATCGAATAGATGCTGACACTCAGACCAGGAATGACTGAGTTTTTCACGGACACATAGCCAGTTAATGGCAAAGTCAAGACTAGAACTCAGGCCTTTCCCTACATGTAGAACTGTTTTATAAAATGAAAGATCTCTGAGATCTACTAGTGTTGTAGGCTAGAATTTCTATTTATTGAATTTCTTAAAATCGTGATAGATGGAATTCCAAATATAGACAGGAAATAGGCCAAAGGTAGGTGGCATTGAGAAAGTTAAGGAGAAAAAAACACGTCATCATTTGGTAACATCAGGATAAACCTATTGAAAGTTTGGTTCACAGGGGAAAATCCTGGTGCAGGAAAAGACACCTGGGGTTTAAAATTTATGCCAATTCCGAGACTCTGAGAGTCTCTGACTGGGGTCAGAGGGCTGGATCTGAGCCTGGATTCTGTCTCTGGCGCACTCAGTGCAGTTAAACGAGTTCCTAACATTTCAGAGCCTTGTTGGCCCCAGGAGCACAGGAAGGGGGCCGAACAACATGCTATTCAGGTGAATTCCAGATCCAAGAGAGTTTAATCTTGGGAAGTAAGATTCAGTGGCTACCCTTTGCAACTTGGACTGGATGTAACAGCAGGAAAGATGCTTCTTGGAACAACAAAAAAAAAAACAACTCCCTGAAGCTGATTTGCCAAAACTGATAAACATCTTCCACATCTGTTCATGTAGGAGTGCGGGGCCTGATTTTTCTAGGAAAGTCTATTTAGACCCTAACACAGATAGCATTTCTTTTTCAAGCAACAAGAGTGATAAAGCATCTTAGTATAAAATCAATAGAAAGCAGTTTAGTTGCCTCTGGAATCTTCCAGGCAGCCTGTGCTTTTAGTCCCCTCTGTAGGAAAGATCAAATGAGAAGTTACCAGCTTCCTTGTGTGTTTTAGTTATTTGCTATGTAAATTACTGAAAAACATTTAGGAAACCATTGAGAACTGGGAAGGCTCTTCTCTGCTTCTGGCACCTCTCACTCCCTTAAAGGATGAAAGAAAAAGGGGGGGCATCAATTAAGCTAGTTGACAGGGCTGAGGACCTGGGGGTTATTTTTCTTAAGCGATATGTCATTATTTCTTAAGTTTTGGAGGAAAAAAAGGGGAGTGTGTTTCCATTTTCTCCCTGGAAGCTTATTTCCCCATCTGTCATGCAACCAGAATGAAATGTTGCATTAAGAATGCTCAAAAATGATTGGCTGTTGAACATGCATGTTATGAAAGAATATTGCAGGGGGAAAGAACTGTGGTTGGAAGAGAAAATGTTCTTTGCTGCAGTCTATGCTGGGCTTGGACAGAGAGTCAATTTCAAGCACAAGCTTCCTGTTTTATATCACTGACATTTTGCATTTTCGCTCGTGAAACCCTGAAGGTACATTGCATGAGAGCCACCATCATAATAATATCAGCTCGCCCCTTGTGGTGTGGTCAGTAGTATCGAAACCCCAATATTTCTAGTTCTCCCAACTTTTTGGTCTGTGGTACATCCACACCTCCCTGCCTCAGTGGAGCTAAGTGGGGCCCTGCAGTGATGTGCTTTAGACAATGAAATGTGCACAAAAGTGCCATGTATAACTTCCAGTGGAAGATTTAAGGACCAGCATGACTGGTCACTTTCTCTCTCTTTCCTTTGTATGTGACATACAGGTGGCTGCTCTTTTAGCCTCGTCTCCTGAGTGGCTTCAATGAGCAGAGACCCCTGTCTACCTGTATGAGCACGTGGCATGAGTGAACAATAAAACTTTGTTCTTTTAAGCCACTGAGATCTTGTCCCTTTTGTTACTGCAGCATGTCCTTGCCTGTACTGACAGATATACACATATTAAACTCTTGCTAGGGGTCGGGTAATACACTAAACACTGTGTGTGGATGACCTCATCTAGTTCATACAGCTAACTTGTAAAATGGATACGGTAGTTATGCTCCTTTTACTGATGCAACATCGTGGACACAAAGATATTAAGTAATTTGCCCAAGGTCACGGAGTGGGCATGCGGTGCAGCTTGGATTCCAACCTGAGCAATCTGTCTCCTGCAATGAAAACCACAAGGCTCTGCAGGCCGTTTAGGGAAGCTGGAATGTTGCATATGGGAAGAACATTCTTTAACACCAGCCTTTGACCACCTCCCCTCCCACCTTGCTCCCCCTGTGAATAAAGGTGGTATGTGAATAAAGGCAATGACTCCTTAGGACCAGGTACAGAATGGCAGGGTGGAGCTGCTCTGCCCTTGGGGAACAACTGGGGTTTCTTTCTAAAGGCAACTTGGAAAAGAACTCAAGAGATCATAAGAAATATCTTGGGGCATTTTGTGGGGGGGAAATGTCTGGTATCAACGTTCTGATCTGGTATTTATCGTATCAGAGCCTTTGCTAGGCTTTGTGGACTCAATGTTCAGTAAGACACTGTCCCCGCATGTATTGAGCATGGGAGACAGATAGACATGAATGTGCACTCTGGGAGAACAGAGGAGGGCACTTCGAACAGCCTGGGTGCCCAGGGAGGCTGGATTGGGCATCAAAGGGCAAGGAATGTCCTCTGAGCATCTTTAGTTCCTCCCCAATCACTGGACATAGATATGATTCCCAGGGCTTCATCTAAACTCTTCCTGAAGCCGGTGGCATTTTTAGCCCGTACTACTTCTTGCCTAAAGGAAAGCCGTTTAAAATTGGGCCTCCTTTAATTTATCCTAAAACCGTCTCTTTTATGTTTCCAGGCAAGAAGGGAAACACTAGTATTTTTGAATTTCATGAAGAAGCCTAAATTGTTCCTTTGCAGAGCTTTATGATTTTTATACATTTGGATTCTTCCCACTCATATTCTTAGTCACTTGGGATGAAAGGGAACCGGCTTTATCCCCTTTTTACGTTTGTGAGAAGTCTCTTTAAGAGGACACCTACAAATCAAAAAACAAAAACAAACTCAGAAAACCTCCAAACCTCCAAGTGGTTTATCTACACGGTAGTTGTTGAGATTTGAGATACGCTGAGAAAATCTAGACGCAAAGAAAAGAATCCCCCAACTCTATTCAGAAATCTCCACGCGAAGCATTTTCCAAATCAAAGGAAGATTTCGGTGTTAGCTTTCCAAAATTATTCTCCTTATAATGAGGTTTTTCTTTAAACTTCTGATTTCCATTGGTGCTGTCTGAAAGGATAAGAGCTCCCTTCTAACCTTTGAAAAAGCTGTTTTGAAATGGGCTGGTGAAAATATGCATTTCATGAAGTCATAAAAATAATGATCCTTTGCTTAGCGGAGTCTGATTAAACATGCTTTTAGACCCAATCTTAGAGAAGCAATTCATTATCTTAATAGGCAACAAAGTGTACAAATATGGGTAGAAACCTACAATTCATTGTCTTACTAACAATGCCTGGTAGTCCTTTCGTTTAATTGGTCATCTAATCATTATGATTCCTCCTTTGATTTATTTGCTCACACAAGCAGCTCTAATATATGTAACTTTCCATGTTCGTATTTCTAATGTATGAGACACTCATAGTACGGCAGCCTCCAATGACCTGATGCTGCAAAAACGGGTGGTGCTTACATTAAGATGGAAATGACTATTGCACAAGACCTATAATCTTGGGATTCGTTTGCCCCTGAATCAGTGTAGCAATTATGAAGCCATTTCTGTAGCCATTTCTCCTCCCCTGTGAAGGAGGCCACCCTTTCATGAGCTGATATAATTTTCTAAGGGTAGCAGTGAGCCTCAGAACACACGGGAGGAAGACACGGCCACTCTCTGTCCTCCAGCTCTCTGGCAGGATTCGCTCACTGCAGGACCAGCCAATTTCACAGCTCACAGGTCAAGGGCAAGCTTCCTTGAGAGCAGGGCCAGAGGACCAATGATGCCTTGGGTACTGGGGCTGCTCTGCAGGAACGGAATCTGTCACCGGTCAGGCCACATTCTTACATCTTATTAATTCAGGAATGGCAGCCCTCTTCCTTCTCTCTGGCCAGCCACATGCCTTCATTTTACTGACCAAACAATTTTATTTTCAACGTCCTTTGTGCTGATGAATAAACCCTCTGGTGTAGACTTTGAAGGACTTGTACAACACCCCCAGAGTGTGTATTCATAATTAAAGCATCCCAAGTACTACCTAGCGGCCCCTAGGATGTAGGTTACCGTTAAATTCCATACACGTCAAATCACAGTTTGTGATAAAGGATTTTTTTTTTTTTTTTTTTACCTTTTGACCACACCGCATGGCATGCGGAATCTTAGTTCCCCGACCAGGGATCAAACCTGTGCCCCCTGCAGTGGAAGCGTGGAGTCTCCACCACTGGACCACCAGGGAAGTCCCTGTGATAAAGCATGTTTAAAGTACATATGACACAGACCCAATAGCCTGATTAAAAATGAGAAACTGAGGCTTAGAAAGGAGTCCCCCAGCTAGTTCTGAGCCTGTGCTCGCCATCACGCTGCTTGACCAGCAAGTCACACTGGAGACACCTTGAAAGTAGGTATCCTCTCCCCGCCCCCAGTACTAGTCTTCTTTCCTGAGTCTTCCATTTTTTCTATACCCACTAGCAGGGCTGCCACTTATGTTTGGGCAGAAAAGCCATGCGCGACTCCAGACGGTGTGGACAGCGCCCACTGGAGTTGTGCAGTGGTGGTGACTCTGTGACCTCAAGCATCATTTCAGTTTGCCGCTCCCCTACCTGCCCAGGGTGAGTCAGCACCAACATTGGGCAGGAGGTACAGAAAAATAGCTGCATTTATGTTCGATTTTTCTGGGTGCTTAAAATACGAACTATATACGTAGATATTTAGCGTTGTTGTTCCTTTGTTCTTTTTTGGTGCACCTGGTATTTGTATTGCTGTATTCACAAGTCTTAGGTGAGTAAAACAAGCCTCTAAACACAGACCAGGGAGCCGCTGCTTTCCCGAATAAATTCACGCAGGCCTGGGTGATTTGTCAAGCCCTGCATTTGGGAGGAAACACCTTATGATGAATCAGAGAGGCTGGCGACCGCCTCAGCAGGCCTCTGCCTTGAAGTCTGATTCCTGGGCTGTCAAGGCAAATAACCGGAAGTTTTCACTGGATGCTCTCGATTATCAGATGAAACATCTCAATGTGACAGAGAAGGCCACCATTAAAGAGGAGTCTGAACAGTTATCTAACCTTTCAGCCTCAGGAAAGGAAAACAAATGTCTTTTTCTCATGGAGTTGAAAATCGAGGATCAAGAGAGTTTAGAACCCATAACTCAGGGGCCAGAAACAGACAGCAACACTTGTTAAGAGTACCAAGGTTTTAGCCAGATAGGAACTAGCTTTGCCCCAGATGGACACCACGTCCTCTGGAATGCACAGAGCCCTCCCCAGAGCAAATCTCCTTTATTCTGCAAACACCTGGGCAGTTTAAGAGGAAGCACAAAGTGGTGGGAACCTTACTCAAGGTTCCCTGGTTCATCAGTAAATTCTGGACTGGTGCCCTGGCCCCAGGTGCCTTTCCATACAGCCTCTCTGGAAAATGCAATCTGGGGATTCACCTTCACCGTATGAAACTGAACCTGCCTCAACCTCAATGTTTTTCCGAATGAAAATGGGGAAAACATGCATTTGTGCGTCCCAGGAAAGAATTTACTGTCTCTCCACAAATCACTGATGCAGAAATCCGTTCTTTCTCATCTCTCTAGCCTCTAAATTATGTCAGGTGTGTTGGCTGTGCATTGTCATCTGGAAAAGCTGGCTAATTTGTAGCTATTTCATTTGTCCTTGGGGGAAGCAGAAGCATAAGATAAACGGTTAACCTTAACTTGGTATCTGTTGACAGACAAGTCCAGAACTATTGAAAACAGCTGGATCTTGGGAGCGCTACATTTGAATACCTCCTGTGGAAAGATAATTGGCTTATACACTTGAGTAGGTGGGTAAACACTGTGCCTGGGTCTGTTGCCTACTCCTTAGAAGTAGCGCAACTTCTTGCAAAGAATTTGCATCTGATGTGGACCTTAAGCTCCTCTCCTTATTATTTGATTACTAACAGGGCTTTAAAGAGTGGAAAGAGGAGAGGACTGAAAACACATAAGCAGGGGCTAGAACCTCTCTTTTTAGATATAGATAGGCATGCTTTTACGTATTATAAGTACACTGTGATCCAGAATTTGCTAATACATAGAGGAAAAGGTATTAAGACTTACATCAGGACAAAGTAAATTTACTTTCCAAAGCACCAGGAACCTACTACTTAACCCAACTTTTAATATTTTCCCAATCTAGCGGTTACAAAGAGGCTGCCCACGGAAGTATACTGACTACGGGCCTGACTTACCTGATAACTCTGTTCTGTGTTAAAAGAGTCAAAGAAGAGCCACGGGGCAGTTTCCCCTGACAATCCGGGGTCCTGGCTGCACTGGCCGCATCTTGTGTGCGGCTCTATCCGCTTTGGATGCGGCCTATCTTTTCTAGTTCACTATGGTCCCATCGCCCAGACTGCAAACTCTTCCTGGCAGCCTGAATAACCCCGCGAGCCTCAGTTTGTCCTCCACAAAACGGGGTGATCCCGTCTGCCTCATTTAGCTGATGGAGGCTCGTCTCAGAGATAAAAGTAGGAGGTGAGCACTTCTCAATGCAGGGGTGATTCATGGGGTATCCAGCATGTAACTGGACCATCTGGCATTCATCTTTAAGGCCAGTGTCAACATATGTCTCATTAAAAACCCAAAGCAAAACAAACTCCTACTCCAAAGCACTGATGCAAAACGTAGATTTTACTGAAGGTCTCTTGGGGACGATGAGGTGAAGTGATATCATATTTCACTCAGCAACACTTTCAGGGTCTGTCAATCCCTTTATTATGCAAAGCAATTTAGTTTTCTCTGGGCTTCTCGCATTTCCCCTCTGCCCCCAGCACTGCAGAGAATCCTACTTAGAATGCTGAGGGTAGAGAGGGAGTTTACATGCCCTGGAGGTAGGGGGAGTCCACTTATCCACATATAATTGGGACCATAGAAAGGTGCTTTCACTTAATGTAGGGGGTGGTTCAAAATAAGCAGGGGGGGGGTGACTGTATTATTGGGATTGGGACTTCATCTTGAAAAATGAAACTAAAAATGATGAAAGTTAATTTATCTTGCATTTTACACAATTTAGGTTATAATTGCAACTAGGCACTAATTCTTAGAATCAACAGAAAATGAATCAAGTAAGGATTAAAGGAAAATTCTGGTATTTTTTTCCCACCAACTAGAATACTTTCGTCCTTCACATTTGACATTCATAGGAGTATCATAAAGAAAGCCAATTTTGCAAAAATATCTAGGGGCCTTATTAACCATGGCCAAGGACCTCTCTTAATCCTTTGATATCAGTCATTCTCTTTGTTTTGGAATGACTTTATATTTACAGAAAATTTGCAAAGATAATACAGAGAGTCCTCATATACCCTTCACCCAGTCTCCCCCAAAGCGAATATCTTATAGAATCATAGTGCATTTGTCAGAACTAACAAATTAATACCAGTACATTACTATTAACGAAACAATAAACTTTATTCAGATTTCACCAGCTTTTCCACAGATGTCCTTGTACTGTTCCAGGATCTAACGCAGGATATCTCAGTTAGCAAGCATCCTCTTCTGAAGCATTTTCCTTAGCATCATCTCCTTCAGTTATGACTGGCCTAGTTCTGCTATATCTTTGTCAGCGACTCGCCTGCAGTGTGATTCATGCAATCCTTCTACATCACTTTTATGGACATCATAAAATCATAGATCAGTTGAATATTTGCAATTCTACTTAGCGAGAGACTGATAGTAATAAATTGTAGGGGAACTTAATGCTAATGTTAAGCCAGATTGGTTTTCAATCCATATGCACATATAGTCCTTTGCTTGTTAAAATAGCAAAATATTTCTCTTAGTGTTAGTGAGTAACTATGCCTGGAGTCTCCCCATCTCTCCAATGCAGCAATTAAAGGGTAAATTCTTGGCCAGCAGAGGGTACCCAGGCCCTGTTCCAGAGAGCAGGAGTCTGTTCTGAATGGTGGGTGGGTGCCTATACCATACTGGATGGTAAATATTTGGACTATCATCCTGGTGCTAAGTAAGAAGGGGGGATAATTCTCTAAGTGATCAGTTTATGGAGAAATATTTTTGTAAAATGAGAACTTTTCTTCCTTTTACCCTTATAACCCCTGGGGCTTGGAGCACAAGGGCCCCTGAACCTAACATTTTCTTCCTCTATTGTGATATTTTCTTCCTCTATTGTGATAGCCTTTCCATAAAGTATCACACCCGTTTCCAGAAAAATAAACTGGAAAAAAGCATACAAAAAAGGTAATTTGCCTAATATACTAAATAATTAGACAGTTGAGCTGAGACAGAAAATTATAATTTTTTATTGTTTTCCTTGAATGCATATCCTTATCGTGGTGAATGTGAAGCAAGATCTAAAAAAACAGATGCCTCAGGTCCTCAGCCAGTCATTAATAAATGAGCCTCTTAGCAGAGGGTTCTACATGATCCAGCTGGACCTTGAGGCCACCTCTGTCCCACTCAGAAATTCTTGCCCTTGGATTGCCTGGATATCTGTTTCTGTTTTAGAACATTCGCTTCTTACTTGTGCTGATTCACATGAGTTTTCATTCCTTTCCATCAAAAAGGCTTGAACATGAGGGCATGGCTTCTACCAGATTACTAGGGGGCTAGACATCCCCCTTCCCTGCATTGCACCCTTGAGTGAAGCCTTGTGTTGTCAGGACACTAAGGTGAAAATGTGAACTGGACAATTGGAGAAATGGGGAAAATGACAGCTAACATCTGAACAGCTCTTTGGAGTTTCCAAAACGTTTTCAGCATTGTCTTACTGGGTCTTCCCACCAGCCTGGTGAGGTAGAGGGGACAGGAATTATAATCATCCTCACTCCAGGAGCCGTAGGAACTGAGCCTTAAAAAGGTCCAATGTCTATGTTAGGGCTACTGAAAATGAGTGGCAGGACTCAGTGGAATCCAAACTCCTTCATAGGTTGGACAACTGCTGGTTAGTACCCATCAGACAAGATCTGCACTAGCAACAGGTAGCTACATATTTAGATTTAAATTTGTATTAAATAAATGAAATAAAATTAAACATTCACTTCCTCAATCACACTAAGGGCTCAAGAGCCACAGGTTAATGGCTACTATGTTGGACAGAGCAGATATAGAATGTTTCCATGACGGTAGAAAGTTCTATTGGATAGTAATGATCTACATTAGTTCAGTGGGGTCCTAAGGAACTTTGGTTTCCTGATGGTGGGAAAGGATTAGAAAGATCTTAATTTGGGAGCTTCCTCAAAATTTAAGCTCTGTGGCATAAAAAAGAATGAAATAATGCCATTTGCAGCAACATGGATGGACTTCAAGATTGTCATACTCAGTAAAGTAAGTCAGACGCAAAAAAACAAATATATGATATCACTTCTATGTGGAATCTAAAAAAAGGGTACAAAGGAACTTACATACAGTACAGAAATAGAGTCACAGATGTAGAAAACAAACTTATGGTTACCAGGGGGTCGGGGGGAGGGATAAATTGGGCGATTGGAACTGACATATATACTCTACTATATATAAAAGAGATTACTAATAAGGACCTACTGTATAGCACAGGGAACTCTACTCAATACCCTGTAATGGTCTATATGGGAAAAGAATCTAAAAAAGAGTGGATATAGATAGATAGATAGATAGATAGATAGATAGATAGATAGATAGATAGATAACTGATGCACTTTGCTGTACACCTGAAACTAAAACAGCACTGTAAATCAACTATACTCCAGTAAAAATTAAAAAAAAATTAGGCTCTGTGGAACGTTACTGTCTACAGTCTGTAAACATCCAGCCACCAGCATAAGAAAAATGTTCATTCACTCATTCATTCATTCATTCATTCAACTAATATGTATTGAACACCTTCTATTGACACCACGCTAGTGTTGGGGAGATGACAGAGAGCAAGGCAGGTGTGGTCTTTGTTCTATACCTTTTGTTCTCTCTTTGTTAGAGTTCATGATCTAGAGGCTATCTATTGTACCTGGGAGATGCTAGAGGCTGGAAGGGACAGCTTCCAGGTAGAGGGAAACCAGATGTCCAACTTCATTTTCCCATGGAGAAACTATTGGTGCTCTTCTCTGTTTCACATTCCTGACACACTCAGACCTGGGCTTTCACACTCCCCAACCTGCCTGTCACAACGTCAAGTTACCATCTGTGCCTCCAATGGAGCCTGGCTCTAAGGCATACACATCTGGTAGCTATTTGTCTCTACTCAGCCTCTAAGAGACCAAAATAGTACTGGGGCCTTCAGGACCTCATCCACTCTCCCTAGACACATGTTATGAAGGACATTTACATGAGCAACCCTCTTGCACAGGTGTACACCTTTTCTTCTCAATCACAAAAATATAGGTGCTTGAGAAGAGTACAAGGACATTATATATGGATAAACTCAAATCAACTTCAAACGTTTTAAAACAGAAAGAGAAAAAGGAACTATGACTCAGCATTGGACCTTAGGTCATTATTAATAACAAACTATTTGTGACCCATGTTGAGATGGGGTTGAAAATCATGCTCTAGTCTGCATGTCACTCAAGCCAACTGGAGAGGCCCTGTACAACTGACTCCTTCTCTGGTCTGCTCCAGTTCTAGTTCAAGTTAATTAAGAGATTGTTTTGACGGGTCCAGAGAGCTTTGGTCATTCAATTTAATAAAGATTTATAGGTCGTTTTATTTCCATCAAGTTGTCTTGGAGATCTGGGCTCCTGGTTTGGTCCCACAATGGGAAAGCAGGTTACCCTTGGTTTCGGTTGATGGCTGAGATCTGGAAGCCACAGACGATCACTCTCAATGTTGTGAGAGACAAATTGGGGAGCGTGAACATTCAGGGTGAGGGGTCTCAGAGATGTGGAACAGAGAAGAGTGCCAAGTTTCTCCATAGTGTTCAAGCAGTGGTCTGGGATACTTCTTTCACTATGAGGACATGATGGAATTGATATCATGGTTTCCCAGTGCATGAAACCAACACAAGATACCAGCCCATTGGTAATGTTTTGCAGGTCTGTTCAGTACCATTATCTCTACAGAGACAAGATGGAACTGTAGGGGTGACTCAGGGTTGGAGATTGTCACAGTAAATGACCAAGGGGTTGACAGAGCCTGCGATGCTGGTGAGAGTGATATTGAAGAGGGTGTCTCTGGAGTTCAGGCAAGCTGGCTGATTCCTGAACTCTGCATAGACCAGATGACCAGTTAAGCAATGAGAAGTCCCAGAGAGGACAAAGAGTCCGTTCACTGAATGAAGGAGAAGGGGGCTGGAGTCAGAAGAGGGGAGCCCCAGACTCAAGATCTAGTTTGAAGAGTAGGGTAGTGTGCAGATGAGGGGTTCAGGATGTGACTGGTGTGAAACGGAGGTGGGGGTCAGTGGGGTTGAAGAAGGTGAAGTCAGTGATGGCTCAAAGGGGCGCGTGGGACATGGCCTCCTCCATAAGTACGTTTCAAATGTAGTGGTGAAGATAATCAGAGAATCAGACTTTGGATTGTTTAGGTACTTGCTGAAGATTCCATGGGTTAGAGGACTTATTACTGGCTGCTCATCCTGGGAAAGAGGGGATGGGATCTAGAGGGTGTCATAAGTGGCTGGAATTGGAAACCTGAGTATTTGGACATTGATACAGTTTTAACTGACTTTTCAAGAGTTATACACACTTGGAGTTGGATTGCTTTCCAGGGACTGCACTGGAAATGGACTGTCTATCTTTAATCATATATCAACAGCCATTGGAAATATTTTGTTGAGAAGCTGAGTCTAGGCTCAGAGGGAAAGGGTACTGTATGAATTAGTGATATCTGCAATAAATACAGGATGGAAGAGTGGGGTTTTCCTTGCCTAGGGCACTTGACCCTTCTCGATCTTGTCCTTTTGAAAAGGGTTTCCTGGAGAAGTAAGGGAAAGGCTCTCGGGAAGGACACCTCTACCCCAGCACAGTTCAGGCTAAGGGAAACCCATAATGAAACAGACTTTTGGGACCATCTATAAACTCCATGACAGTTTATCTTTGTTGGCTGGGTTTGCAGCCAGAGGCAAGGATGCTTCATTGCAAGTCTGAAAGACAATCCCCCCACTGGGTTGCTTTCATAACCATAATTCTTGTGTGTGAGCAGAATTAGAGAATAATCAAATACAGCATGTGGAAGTCCCCCAAAGAAGATTCCTGGTAAAATATACCAGCATTGTTTATCAAAAGGAGAGAAAATATGAGTCCTAGCCTTCTAGAAATCTCCGTGAAAGCTGGTGAAACCTGAGTATAATCGTGAAGGACACAGGTGGAAACAGGGGCTGCGGGGTGGAAAGTAGAGACCATGTATGATGGATTCCCCTCCTAATTTAAAAGCAAGAAGCACAGCTAGATAAAATCTGTTACGGGTCTGAATAGACGGTGGTGTGAGGGAACAGTCACCGTATTGCCGACACAATCATAAATACCTGGGACCTTGAGACAGGATGCAGAGACGTGAGTTTGGAAAGATCGTTGGCCTTGGGACATCGAGATGCTGATTCTTTAAAATTTTACCAATATCCAATATTCTGAGTCGGTTGGCTGGGAAAAGGCCACCCAGTCTGCCCATAGGGAGTGGGGAGCATTCTGCTGCCTTGAACTAGGAACAGGTGAATTTTTCTGCCTGTAGTCGCTAGACACAAGGCCTTTTCAATGTATCTAATTCCCCCCTCCCCCCCTCCCCACTATTCTATGTCTAATAACTTGTCCTGGGGTATTGTGTTTATCCCAGAAATGTTAATGACTTCATAACTCAGTGTGAAATGCTCTGGGCGTTTTTTGTATTATTAAGGATTCTATGAAGTATAAAGAAGGAAGTGTTCTCAAGGTGCCAGCCCACAGTTAATACTTGAGTCTCATTTTGGAGAAAGGAGAAAAATTAAGCTTTTAAAAAATACATGTTTTCAACTGGGAAAGCAGTTCATTTAAGCATAATGACAATCGTTGCCCTTTGGAAATAAGGCACAGGTCTTTAGAATGTCCCTGGACTGTGAATTTTATCTTCTTTCCAAAGCCTGTCTGAGTCATGCCGGAACTTAGGCACCAGGAGTGAAGGTAGGTCTGTGGTTTTGGTGAACTGGGTTGAGGACCCTGGGCCTTCGGATTTGGAGGGGTGGAGGGGGACGGGACACTGGTTCTGGTAGCTGAGGAGTGACTCAGGGGGTCAGCCGGCAGGGTGGAAATTAGGAGCGAAGAAAGTGGCGAGCTATTTTAAGAGAGATGGGGGTTCCCATGCTCATAATCAGCTCGGCACCATCCTCCTTGTACCACTTTCTTGAAATCAGTGAGTTTCCAACTTTTTATTTTTTTTTAAAGCCAGGGAATCTGTTCTTTTAAGCCAGGGAATCTTGTCCTTTCAGGAATCGGGAAGGGCATGTGAAACCGACAGAAGTTGTTCCTCTGCTCTGGTTGAAATGGTGATGGGAGGTGGGAATCCTGCGCCCCCAGGACCTTCCCTACCTCATTCCCCTCTCCCAAGGGGAGGCTCCAGGGACCCTCGGGGCTCCAGGGAACACAGTTTGGAAATCACTGCCTAAAATACTTTGAGAAGAAAATGTATGTGAAAACATCTTGCAACTAGTAAAACCCCTTAGAAATCTTTTTGTCTTTATTAGTTTCAAAGCGTCCCTTGTTCCATTGAACAAGTCAGGTAGTTTGAATGATAATGATAACGATACAATCTTTCACAGATAAGGAAAACTGAGAGTCTTGGGAAGAATAAATTAATCAAAGTTTTATGGAGCTGGGCGCAAACCCTATCTGTGAAGCCCAACCTTCCTCTGCAAAACCCCACGTCACCCCCTCGAATTTCCTCCCACCACCTTCCTCCCATCCCCCACTCCACCCAGAAGAGCCTTCCCGGCACCTGGGCCTCCGGAAGCCTTTCCCAGATTAAAACGCTGGCCTCACAAGAGTGATCGTGATTGCAGAGCGTGCCTGAACTTCGGGGGCCTGTCAGCACTTGTGTCATTATCTGTGGGGTCTGAGAATCGGGTGGTCCCCAAGCATTAAGGTGCATTTAAGTTCAATGGGGTGATCTCACGGGCTCTCCAGTATCTAGGAGGGAAATTCTACAACTGTTTCTGTCTTTGACAGCTTGGGAGCAGCTCAGCTCAAGATAGATTTGCTTGGATCCGCTCCTAAGAAGTTTCTGTAAGCGACATGTTGAGCAGTTGGCTGCAGAAGAATGGATCTTGGGCTCTGTAGGGGGCGGGAAGTTTATACTCTGAAACTCATTTGCGCAAAAAAAAAAAAAAAAAAGGAGCTTCCTTTAAATGCCCTTATTTTGCTCAGGAGGCCTGCAGCAAGGGATAAAACCTGCATCCTCCCTGTTGGAGGTGGCTCAGTCTCTTTCGGATTAGAGCAGGCCTTCCGGGGTTGACTCAGTCGGCTTTGGGTAAGCGTTGGTAAGCGTTTTCCATCATTTCTCCTGTTCCTGCTTCCTCTTTCTGGGAAGTTCTGGGCCCTGGGGGAAATTGGTTTGCTTGCTATCTTCTGTGTCTTTGCTGGTTTCCTCGCAGGACCTGTGGCTTCACCTGGCCCCTAGGGTTCCAGTGTTGGGAACTGCAGAGATGAAGTTGGCGCTCTCTGGGTTTTCTGGGCGCTGTGCTGTCACCGACTGCTTAAGTCTGTGGTCGCTGTCCCCCACGTCCTGTTTGCTCCATTTTAATCCCACTAGTTCTCTTGGATGGTCTGGGTGGCTTTTTCTTCTTTTCCTTTTTTCATGAGAGCATGTGGCTGCAGAAGGCAGCCCCTGGTCCACTCACCTACATACCTTCTCAGGCCATTTTTAACCTGCTGCCCAAGTACTACCACGTAGGACACAGAGTGTCTCTAACACTCTGAAGTGCCCCGTCTGTGCCTGAGCACAGGACAGCAATGAGCCCTGGGTTCCCCCACCCTCCTGTGCTGTTTCTAACACCAGGACGTGTGTCTACTTCTTCTCCTTTCCCTTTCCCCCTCCTCCATCAAGGGCAGGCTTTCTCGTCCGATCTGCAGGGAACAGCCCCTCCCTCACTTCCTCCGTCCTGTCCTTTCTACACCAGCTTTGGTACATCTCATGCTCTGAATCCGACACACTTGGGTTTCTGGAATTTAGGAGACACTCTTCTCTATCATAAAGCCTATATTTTGGAAACATTATCTCGAAATAATGTTAGCCTGTTGGGATATTGTGATTTATAATAAGAAATATGTATTTGGTCATTGTCCCTGGTCACTGACACAGGGCTCCTCAAACCCTTGTAAACTCCTAAGTGATAAGACTACTAGAAGCATCTTTTGTTCTAATGAGGAGACTCTGGGTGGCTTCAGAATGGAGGCTGGTCACTAGAAAGACCAAGCCACTATTAGAAGCTTGGGATTTTCAGCCCCACCTCCATTTCTCTGGAGAGAGGAAAAGGGGCTGGAAATAGAGTTAACTGATCATGCCTACACGAGGAAGCCTCCATGTAATCCCCAAGTACAGGGTTTGGAGAGCTTCCAGATAGGTGAACACATCTGTGTACCAGGAAGGTGATGTACCCCTATTCCATGGGGACAGACGCTCCTCTGCTCACGACCCTCCCAGACCTCACTCTATGTATTTCTTCATTTTGCTCTTCATCTGTATCCTTTAATAAACTGGCAAACGTAAGTAAGAGTTTTCCCTGAATTCTGTAAGCTGTTCTAGCAAATAATTGAATCAAAAAATGGGAGAGGTCATGGGAAGCTCTGATTTTCAGCCAAGACGGATGGATGTTGGGATTAACCTGGGGACCTGCTTGAAATTGTCATCTGGGTTGGGGGGCAGTCTGGTGGGACTGAGCCCTTAACCTGTGGGATTTCCAGGTAGATAGTGTCAGAATCAGGTAAATTTTAGGACAGCCAGCTGGTGTTGCAGAATTGCTTGTTTTTGGGACCCCACACACATTTGGTGACTAGAGGTGTCACAAGTGAAGTGTTTGGTGTGAGTAGTAAAGGAGACATACAGTAGGGAAGACCTGTGTTTTTCCTAACACATCTGTGGACTAAAAACCCCCAAGCTGGAAATCCGAAGTTGACCAGTGTCCCTTTTTTTTTCTTTTTTCTTTCCTGTTACAGCAATTCTAATCTCCCTTAGAGGTATTGGATGCTTCTCTTGAATAGAGGAATGATAATGTTCAAGGAAGCATGAGAAAGGAAAGCAGCTTAATATATTTCAAAAAATATTGGGACTTCTCTGTGGGTCCAGTGGTAAAGAATCCAGCTTCCAATGCAGGGGATGTGGGTTCGATCCCTGGTCCGGGAACTAAGATCCCTCATGCCGTGGGGCAACGAAGCCCGCGCGCCGCAACTACTGAGCTCGCGCGCCTCAATGAGAGATCCTGCGTGCTGCAAACGACAGAGCCCATGCCCCTGGAGCCCGCGCACCACAACTAGAGAAGAGAAAACTGGCACGCCACAACTAGAGAAGCCCGAGTGCCACAACGAAGAACCCACGAGCCACAACAAAAAGATCCTGCGTGCCTCAAGGAAGATCCTGTGTACTGCAACTAAGACCCGATGCAACGAAAATAAATAAATAAAATATTAAAAAAAATTATCCTTGTTACAAGTGCATTAATAGATGAGTGGTAACCCAGGTGGGGAGGGAAGGGGTCTGACTTCCTCTGACTGATGTTTCCTGTTTTGTACTTGGCACCAGCCTGTGAAAGGGACATGAGGAAAATGGAGCCGATTCAGAGCAGAGAAGTGACAGTAGGGGAGGAATGATAAAATACGTCACTGAGAGATGGATGAAGAAACTGGGGATGTGTAGCTTGGAGAAAAGGCTCAGCAGAGTGAGGAGAGCTGTGTTCAGATATGAGAGAGACTGTCATGGAGTGTTCTTTGTAGTTTCAAGGACTAGAACTCGAATAAAGGAGCAGAATTAGAGTGGGGCAGATCACCACTAAATGTGAAAGGAATTTTCCAAGAGACAAAGCTGTCCCAAGTTGGAATGGGCTGCTCCAGAAAACCAATGAGTTCTCTTTTATTGGAGGTGTTTCAGGAACAGGTTGGACTCTGCCAGCTGCTAAAACAGGTTAGCTAGCACTTCTAAAGGGGGTTGGATAAGATGACTCTTGAGTTCTTATCTAATCTATGGTGGATTAAAGAGGGTAGTTTCTTTGATACTCCTTCCATCAAAAGTGGGGGTCTATGTCCCTTCCTCTCAAATCTGGGTGGGCTTCATGACTGCTTGAACAAGAGAATATGATGAAAATAATGCTGTACCAGTTTCTAGGCTCATGTGCTAAGAGACTGGCAGCTTCCACCTCATGTCTCTTGGGACATCTGCTCTTGGAGCCCTAAGCTGCCGTGTAAGTAGTCTAACCTAAAGTAACCATACTGTGAGGAAGCCCAGGCTAAGCACATGGAGAGGATGCACAGAGAGAGACAGAGAGACTCTGGTCCAGCTCAGGCTCCAGGCAAGTGAGTGAAGTCTTTAGATGACTCTAAACCCAGCCACCATCTGACTGCAACTTCATGAAAGACCCCAATGGAGGACCACCCAGTTGAACTTGGTCAACCCACAGAATCAAGAGACATAATAATAAATTGTTTTAATCCATTACATTTTGGTTTCTCATGCAATAATAGGTCTTGGCCCACGAGCATAAGACTTCATAACTCTATTAACTACATAGAAGAGGAGGATTAGATTTAGTCATAGGTGAATTTGATGAAATTATCAGAAAGGTGTTAGCAAGAACTTTGCCCTACAATATCTCCCCTGGCAGCCTGCCATGTTGCCCCAAATTACACAGAGAGCAAATCACTTCTGGTTGACAGGTGACCTCTTTCAAGATTTATACAATTTGGTGGAGAGAGGAGAACACCTTAAATCTAATCAGCTTTCCCACACCTTTCTAGAAAGTGGTTTTCCAGTGACTGACAATAGCTCCAAGGGAGTGAGGTTTGGTACCCAGAATGAAAGAGGGAATGAGGGATACATGTAAAAATAAGGCTCACCATGAAACTGGTAAAAGACTGGAGCCAAGATCAGGGACATAACAATGGAAAAGGGACAAAAATTATTCATTTACATCTTTGTCTATTTCAATTTGTCAGTTTTATCTGTGGCTAACCATGAGGGTTCTTTGTTCTCGGCAAACTTTGTAGCTTGCATGAGTACTAAAATACTACTGACGGTGGTGATGATGAAATGTTTTATTTCCAGCATCCAATGGACCTGGTGCATGGCTGTAACACATGTCTATACATAAGGCCTCGATTCCTTGATCGATGACTCTCCAACATATGTTGGAATGGACTGCAAGGAGTTCCGTATATGCTTCCCCATCTCTGCTGCAAAGGGAGTCTTCCTTTACCCTTCGTTCTCTCAACTGAAGCAGCTGGGAAAGGACTGGCTTGCCTGCTCTTAGGCAGAGGAAAGGCGTGGATAGTTAAAGAGTCAGTCTTACCTACTCAGGAGAATTTCCATCCTTCCTTGCAAAATGGCACTGCTGGGGTATTGAAATCCAGAGAGGGGAAAATGCTGGGGGCATTCCAGGCTGGAATTCTGACAGAGGAAATGGTATTCTAAGTGTCAGCTTAGTAGTGTTGAAGGAGTACAATTAGTGATAATGATGACGATGGTGACAGCTGACATGCACCAACGGCTCACTAGCCACCAGGCCTCATCCTACTACAGGCATCGTCCCCCTGCTTTATGATCAGGCTAAGTAGCTTTGCTGTGAATATCACAGCTCTGAGATCCCAAGACCTTGGTTCAAATCCCAGCTCTGCATCTTCTTAGCTCAGATAGGCAAGTCACTTAAACTCTCTACACCTGTTTCCCCACAGGATGGTACTGAGAATTAAGGGAAGTAATTAATATAAAGAGCTTTGCACAGAGCCAAGCATAAACATCCAAAAATGTTAGTTATCATATATGCCATATTTGGGGTTCTTCATGGATTGAATTGACCTTTGCAGGTTGAGCTGGTAACCCAAACAATAACCACAATCATTTTTTTTCCCTATGGGAAATGGCATGCGAAATTATATACAGGCAAACTCTGGCCCTTGGTCAAATCTAGCTGTTTGTGTGTGACTCCCAAGCTGGGAATAGGGTTTGCATTTTTAAATGGCTGAAAAAAAAATCAAAAGAAGCACAATATTTTGTAATATATGTAAATGATATGAAATTCAGATTTCAGTGTCCATAAAGTTTTATTAGAACAGAAACGTGCTTCTTTGTATACTGTCTATGGCTGTTTTCACCCTGCAATTGTCAGTTGAGTAGTTGCAACAGACATGTCATGGCTCACAAGCCTAAAATATTTACTACCTGGCCCTTTACAGAAAAAGTTTGTCCAACCACTGTTTCAAAATGATAAAAAGGAAACTAACTTCCAAGCAGTACATGAGAACACAGCTTTCAAAACTGGCTATTACATCTTCCTCTGTGTGATTTGATATATTTCTATGCACACATGCACACGCCTATTCAAACACACATCAGTACACATATGTGTGGGACAATCCAGACACATGTCCACATGTCTTCTGCTCTGACCCTAAGGTGGCTCTGGGTGCCCCTGCTGGGTGACCCACTATCCAAAGCCCATGTTATTTTACTCAGCGTCTGTCCAGCCTGGGTCTGTAGGAGAGCATTGGAGATAAGTGTACTTGGCCAAGTTGAAAATGGCTGGCGCTTTCCATACCCTGTTAGATCTCCAAAGAAATCTATGAATATTTGAGCACTTTCTTTATGGTAAAAATTTCCATTTTCTGTACGAGCTCCCTCTGCTAGAGTTTTAAAGAACCTGTTCTCATCACAAAATCAGGCACAAGAACTATTTATCATGCCTGTGAGAATCAACATGAAAAAAACCCTTAGATGCTGCTCACATTTCTTCTGCCTGCTCACTCTTGGGCTGCTATCTAACTTTAAATACATATAAAGTTTGCTGGGTTTTATAGAGTTGAACAGTGAAGGTACAGTCCTGGCAGACTGACATGCCTGGAGGTTAAAATCCATCCAGGTCTGCAGTTATATAATGAGCAGTTGCCCGGATCACCATAAGAAGGCTTTAAAAAATATTGTCTACTTGAAAAAACTAGCACCGAAGACTTTCAAAGCCGAAAAGAGCTTGGTGATCAACTGCTCCAATCCTTTGTTTTTAGAGACAAGCCAATTTAGGGTCAGATCAGGGAATGTGCTTCCTCAAGGGCCCATAGACTCCTTTGTGGAAAAGCCAGGTCTAGAATGCTGGTCACTGGCTCTAAGCCGGGGCCTCTCATCCTGCCCCCATGCTTTCTGGGTAACACAGTGACGCACAGAAGTAACATCTAACATCTAATAAGCCATTTGGATAAACACTTTCAAAATCAAGCACTGCTCTCCCTTAGCTGTTCAATTTGTCTGACATATGTGGCATTTTTATTCCATCTCGTGTGGCACTGTCACGACCCCTTGGGTTCCTGCTTCAACATCATGGTCTCTGACACTTCCTGGGGCTGCCAGCACATTCTGCGCAGCCTCAGGACCACACATGATGCTCGTGGCCATTAGATTTCTGTGTCCTAAGATCTACCAGCCCATCCTTCTCCTTGCACTGAAGAGAAAGCAAGGGGTCGGGAAGGCAGATGTCATGTGCCGTGAAATATTTAGCTAAGCAATGGAGCTATGAGACTCAGCTAAGAAAGTGCCCGAACGCATGTGAACGCTGCTGGTTATGGCGCTGGAAAAGGACACAGTGAGTTTCTCCCTTCCTGCAGTGATATAGAACTTTGTAACATTTAAAAATGTGGGTCTGATCCGTATCTGTATCTATCTCTCTATCTACGCCTGTGTGTATGTATGTATTTATATATGTATATGTGTATTTGTGTATACGTGTCTTTTTGTATATGTAAATATGTATTTGGACATTGCCTCTCTGTTTTCCTCTTTTCATTTCTCAAACAGGGCACAAGCTCCTAACTGGGAGCTCAGGGCAGGGTGGAGGGTTGCCAGACGCCTGCCAGACATTTCTCTTTTTAGCTTTGTTTTGCCAAAGCTTAAAATCACAGAGGTGGAGAGTTTTGGGGAGAGGGGTACCTCTGAGAGAGAAGCGAAGTGAGAGAGCCTTTGAAAAGACTATTCAAAACAGTCTTTGAATAAAACTATTTCCTTGGACCAGAAGCAGAAGGGCATTCTGAGAATCAGGGGAACCAGCGCCCTGCTCCCTGGCAGGGCCCAGACACAGGGGGGTGACGAGCACACCAAGGGGCAGGGTGAGGTCCTTCCTAACCTCACCACGATCCCCCAACCTCCATGTGTGGAGGGGGAGCAGCAGCCCCGGGCCGGAAGAGATGGGGAGACTGGGAGGATGTGTGTCTCCATGGCAACCAGTGTGGTCTGGTGACTCACAGCTAGTAGATGCTGGGGAGTCAGGGCAAGGACTGGGGGATGGGGCACTCTCCCAACACTTGGTGCTAGGAAAAGACCTGTTTGGGTAGGGATGGAGGAGCTCTGAGAACTGTAGCATGGAATAGCCACAGTTGAAATTCAGCCGCTTGGAAGAAAATAAAGGGATTTGATACTTCTTCCACATCTGAGTCTGTGGCCTGTGATTCATTTATTCCTTTGACAGTTGAAAAACAAAAATCTATATTTTCCCTGTGAGTTTTCCAGTGCATACTAAGTGTCCAGGTAATCGTGGATGCACTCTCTATTGCTTTGTGGTAGCTACCATCCGTATTCCATGGCTCCTGTGAAAGGATGGGCCATCTACATCAACACATATTTGCATTTCTTCTCTTCTTGGACATTTATTAAAACAAGGCTTTAAAACAACACTGAGGGGCTTCCCTGGTGGCGCAGTGGTTGAGCGTCAGTCCGCCTGCCGATGCAGGGGACGCGGGTTCGTGCCCTGGTCCGGGAAGATCCCACATGCCGCGGAGCAGCTGGGCCCGTGAGCCATGGCCGCTGAGCCTGCGCGTCCGGAGCCTGTGCTCCGCAACAGGAGAGGCCACAGCGGTGAGAGGCCCGCGTACCGCAAACAAACAAACAAACAAAACACAACACTAAGGATTACTGCATAATCCAAGACGACACATGTCAGAGGTTTAGATTTGCAGGCAAGTCTTCTGAAGGGCCTGCTCCTTGATACCTTTAATTGTTACCATTGTTGTCAAGTTACAAGAGAGCTAAGGTAGGGGCAGCAAGAAGCTGTATCTGCTTAAATCTCTGAGCTGAGCCCAGCTTTTATGCTAAAGAGCAAACTTGGGACTTCCCTGGTGGTCCAGTGGTAAAGAATCCACCTTCCAATGCAGGAGACGTGGGTTCGATCCCTGGTCAGGGAACTAAGATCCCACATGCCGCAGGGCAACTAAGCCCGTGAGCCACAACTACTGAGCCCGCGTGCCTCAACTAGAGAGCCTGTGTGCCGCCAACTACAGGGCCCATGCACCCTGGAGCCTGCGCGCCACAACTAGAGAAGAGAAAACCCGCACACCACAACTGGAGAGAAGTCTGCGCACCGCAACTAAGACCCAACGCAGCCAAAAATAAATAAATAAATCTTTTTAAAAAAAAAAAAGAGCAACCTTTGTAACCAATAAGGCATTTCAGACATAAGTAGGTCTTGGATGGTTTCTTCATCTAAAGATGGGATGCAGACCTTATTTTTCTTTAAGTTAGGTCTGTTATAGCCATCTCACTGGGGAGACCAAAGCACAGATGGTGGAGGCCGTGAAAATTGTTTCTTGCTTAATGAATGAAGCTGGCGTGAGGGCAAAAAAACTCATTGGCAAAGGGAAGGGGACTTCTGTGCAAGTCGGGGTATGAATTAGTTTTTATTTTTTTTCACGTGTCTTTGCCGCTTTTGGTGGAAAAGGCCTGCATGAGAGATTTGAAATAACGGAGCTCAGTGTACGTTCCTCAACACAAATTTACATCTATGTTAGAAATCTCAAAAGCGCACATTCTTTCAAATTTAGCTGCAACACTCACTGAAATGTGCTGATGTCTACAAATAGGAATTTCTTTTTATGGTGCACTTTCATCCACTTTAAAAAATGTGGGTTTTAGTGTACATTTGCCAAAAAAAATAAAAATCAATTCTGATAAACCGAACCACAACGTAGTAACTTAACCTCTAAGTGGAAGGTGATGTAAACCAAATACTCAGTAACCGTGCTTCCTTCCTTGCCCTGACTTTTAAAGAAAAGCAATGATTCGAAAACAGGATGAAGCCAACTCAGAGTCTGGGCTGGTCTCCTTCTGAGAGTAGGTAGTTCTGGGTTCTCAGTTCTCAGTTCAAAGCCAGGTGTTCGGCTGGTGTCTCCTCTGAGTTGTTCCATGGCATGGACCACGGTTCATTACTGCAGGCAGGAGTCTCCACTAAAGACGGCGCAGTGTTTTTAGGCGGAAGTTTTAAAACACGATTTTAATTTCTCAGCATGACGAAGCTCACATTTCACTAAATGGCTGCGCCTGACTTAATCCCGAGTTCATCAAACCCAACTTTACTTTTTTTTCTGTTTGCATCAACAGTTTTCACTTTGGATAGAGACCATGAAGGCGCCAACCCGAGGACAGCAGGATTCGGAAGGGTTTGTCACGAGGGTGACATTTCCGTTTAAATATCACATTGGCCACGCCAAGTAAAAAGGGATTTGGCTAGAGCAGACGCGGGCGCCTCTGTAAATGTCAGAGTCCACTCTGACCAGCGTTTGGGGGGCATCCTCAGAACCCTGCCCCTGGAGCCTGGTCTTTATTTCCATTTCTCCTAATGCTGTTTGAGATGTAGGCTACTCCGCCTCCGGCATTGATTAGCTCACATGACCTTGTGGCAGGACACACATTAGCTCATGTGGGCTTTGCCTGTGGGCTGTTAGCAGGAGTGGGGGGAGCCCATGGGAGGTGATTTTCTTTTTCCCTCCCCCTCCCCCTGGAGCAGCCACTGCACATGTGTCTCAGCGCCAGCCTCTCACGCGGCCCTTCTTCCCGAGAGAGCACAGTGATGTCTGAGGGTATGGGCTTGAGTGAACGAACAGTGTGCCTCGTGCTGGCGTCATTCTGCGCCTCCGGTTTGGTCCCACTCTTCCTTTCAGAGCACTGTTCATGTTGAGTTGAGACCGGTTAGGCAGGTGTTGAAACAAAACCACCTTTGGTTCTGTGCAAAAGAATCGAGGTCTGTAGGAAGTTTTGGAGGGTGATCACGTGCTGTTAATGGTTCAGTTCAATTTCATACAGAAACCAGGGAAATTCTGGGAGGTGGCTGCGTCTGGAGGGAGGCGAACCTCAGCCAGACTGTGCTTAGCTCTTGCCCGGACTCTTCCGAGACTCCTCCCCTGCACCACAGTTATGCTCTTGCTTGGGAAGAGGAACTCTGCTTGG
Organism: Aethalodelphis obliquidens; assembly: GCF_003676395.1. Taxonomy (NCBI): domain Eukaryota; kingdom Metazoa; phylum Chordata; class Mammalia; order Artiodactyla; family Delphinidae; genus Aethalodelphis; species Aethalodelphis obliquidens. Next base: position 41,885,284 of record NW_020837953.1, read on the forward strand.
CTTCTTGCGCATAGGTGGTTGTCCTAGAAGGCTGCTGCTTTTCATAGTGAAGTACGTCGAATCGGTGTGCGCCTGCATCTGCTCCCCTAGTTCCTGGGTGCCTGGTATCCTGCACAGAACCGTCCCCAGGCTCCTGCAGATTTGGTGCCTGTTTCTCTCTCATTCTCACTGTCCTTCCCTCCCTCTCCTGCTGCTTCCTGCTGTCATGGTTTTCCATGCCTCTCAGTCTTGATATGTCTGTCTCTTCTATCAGGCTGTGGCCAGTGGTGGGAAGAAACCACGCGGATCATGCCATGGTCATCTACATCCCCGTGTTTCCAGCCTGGCCGTACCAAGTCCATCATACTGCTGTCTGTGGAACAAACAAACGCCAGGCCTGGACACCACTAGAACTTGTGACATCCACGGGCTCCACTGGAAGCACCATCTGAAGTTCTCTGTTTCCGTCTTGTCTTCTTGCCATCAGGCTGTTCACGTCACTACGTCCTCCCTCACCCCATTTGCACAGCATCTTTCTGTTACCACCTGTGGTGCGACAGGGGAGAAACCTGTGTTGGATACCTGGGCCCACGGAAAGCATCCGCGCCATCCTGTGGCTCTGCGTGTACCTGGGAACACGCTATGGCTCCAGCTTCATGCTTGGCACAGGGAATCCTCTGAGACTGTCCCAGCCCATCCACTCCTCGCGCAGACATTTCTCGTGCTGCTGAGTCATGCCAGATGCAGGGGACTCCAGGGTCTTCCTGGTTTTCTGAGGTCCATCTGTGGGCTCGTTTGCCCCCAACTCTCTGAGGCTCCCAGAGTGTTTCCTCGGATTAGGGCCCACTGGCACCCACATTTCCTCTGCTTCCCCTCTTACTCTTTCCTCCTCTGGATGGTAGGATGTTCACCACTGAGGTTTCCATATCTTTTGTCTTGTGCCCCGGCCTATGCTCTTGAAATTCAAAGGTCAAAAATAGACTTGGGGGCTTCCCTGGTGGCACTGTGGTTGAGAGTCCGCCTGCCGATGCAGGGGACACGGGTTCGTGCCCCGGTCCGTGAAGATCCCACGTGCCGCGGAGAGGCTGGGCCCGTGAGCCATGGCCGCTGAGCCTGCGCGTCCGGAGCCTGTGCTCCGCAACGGGAGAGGCCACAACAGTGAGAGGCCCGCGTACCGCAAAAAAAAAAAAAAAAAAAGACTTGGCTGTGTCCCAGGTCAGCTTTCCCCAAGGGCACTGAACGCTATGGGGGTGGGAATACCTGGGAGAGGGGCAGAGCCTCAACTGATGACAGACCCCCGCGGGGTATCTGTCGCTCGGCGCTCAAGTCCCTGCTGTTTCTGCTGCTCTCCGCTGCTTTTCTCAACACCTGCTTTTTGCCTCCTTTTTTCTGCGACTGTGTCATGCTTCCCGCATTCCCCCACCCCTGAAAGAACTGGACTTTGAGGCCATGTAATGCAAAGCAGAAGCCTCCTTTTTTCCCAAACTTCTAAACCATGCCTCCATCCTACGCACGGCCCCTCCTCTCCTCCATGGAGTTCATCTTGAGCTGTGTTGCCAGGGGCCCTTTCTTTGACTCTAGAAACTTTTTGTTGTTTATTATTTAAACATAAAATGAATTTCCAGTTATTTAGAACCACAGCCAGTCAGAGCTGAATGGAACTCAGAGGCTCAGATTATTTCTAATCTCCACCTCCCTTATCCCCTCTTCTCCATTTTGGGGCTAAGAAAACACTGCTCAGAGGGACAAGATACCTGCCAAGTGTGTATAGGGTCCCAAGACCAAGAGGACCACGGAAGGTGATCAGCACAGTTGGTGTTTTACTTCCATACCTCTTTCCGGCAGTTTTAGTTACAGCATGTTCCAGCGTAGTTACAGCATAAAAGCACCTGTGTTGGCTTTCAAAACATGAATTACTAGCATTTATTGAACACCTAGTATTTACCTAGAAGTGTGAATAACTCTCAAAATAGAATATATCTGTGGAGCCGCCTGATAACCCCATTTTACTGATAAGGACACAGACGTTGGCCCAAGGACAGGTAGTAGGCACGCACGGGAAGCGGGACTCGAGGCCTGGTCTGTGCGACTTCAGGGCTGGAGTTCTCACCAGCAACATCATACAACAGCAATGGAAGGACTGCACTGATCAGCCCAAATATGGTAGATCAAGAGATGAGAGCAGGTCATCTTCCTTGGCAAATCCATTGCTTGGAACACTAACAGGCTTGATTGCTAATGCTTTCTCACTTTCCCTTTAAAAATGCCTTCCAATAGACTCCAGCTCTCTGATAATGACAGATATTTACTACACCATCAGGAGATGAATAAGCTAAGGCCAGAGCGGCTAAGTGGCTTGTTCAAGGTCTTACAGCCAATCAGTGGCAGATCTTGGACCTGAATCAAGGACTCTGATCCCAAATAGAGTGAGTTAAAGAATCTAAAACACCCATCACTAGCTCTGGAGCACACAGTAGGTGTTTGGCAAGATTAGCTTCATTTCCTTCTCTCTTTTTCCCTCACGTGGTTCCCAAGGGCTGAGCACACGCTTCCGGTTAAAGCAATCTACATTCTCTGCATTGTTTTAGGCAATGAAAAAGTGTGAAGCCATCCAGCCACTTTGCTGCTGTTGAAAACTAGTCACTGGATGATGGTCCCCTTGGCAGCTCTCTGGGCCTGGTCCTTAAGCAGCATCCAGTTCTAAAGAACTGCCCTTTAAAAGGAGATTACAACTGCACACCCACCGTGTATGAGCTGGAAGATAAACGAATGTTCTTTTCCACCCGAATATTTTCAACTTTTGCTTTAAGGGATTTCTCATGATTGGAGCCCAACATGTTCTATATGCAGAACTGGGAGAGCTTAAGCTCATACTGTGAACCACAAACTGCGCAAAGGCAGTTCACTTTTGGTTCCTGAATTAGCCTTTTGATTGCAAGTGACATGAACGGAGCACATAATCACAAGGGGTTTTTATTGGCTCATTAGTTGAAAAGTTGGGATAGCCTTAGCTTCAGGTATAGCTGGATCTAGGGGCTTCAACAATGTCTCTGTCTCCTCTCTCTCACTGTCCTTCTGCCTGCTTTCTTCTGTGTTGGCTTCACTCTCACAGATGCTCTCCCTCATGGTGGCACGATGAACACTACCTACAGTAGCAACATGAGTACCATCCACCAGCCAGGCGACTCCCGAAGGAAAAGAGAGCTCTGCTTCCTAACAGCTTGTATAAAATCACAGGATTGATTCTCATTGGCCTGACTCGGATCACATGATCATCTCTGAGCCAATCACTGTGGCTAGGGAAGGGAAAACACTGATTGGTCAGGCCTGGGTCATGTGCCTCTCTCTGGATCCAAGTGGTGGGGTGGGTCCACTGAAACCACTATGACCTGCTAGTAAGCAAGGATGGTTCTCTCAAGTGAAACCAAAATTCTGTTACCAGAGAAATAGTGAATGAATTCTTGGCAGGCAGAACAACAGATGACCACCGCAATTAGATTCCTTATTTCTCAGAGAACACAGATGATTCCAAAAAAAATTTCGCTGACTGCTTTTTCTCATCAAGAAAGTCATGTGCAGAAATTCAAGGGGATGGAAAGAAGAGGAAGCCTGGTCCCAGTTAAGAAAATAGAGCTGTGGCTGGGAGAAGTTAAGGAACTAAGAGATAAGGACGGATTCATTTCTCTTCCTTGAAAATATGAAGGTGGGATGGCACAGCACCTGTCCTCAGGGAGCTGCTGACTGGGAACCGTCAGAGCCGCAGACGTACAAGACAATATACCTCAACACAACTAAATTGCTTTAACATCAGTCACTCTCTCCTAAGCCCTTTATTCAGTGAATGTTGAGGGTGTACTGTGTGCTCAGGTGCTGTTTGGGCCTTAGGGATACAGGGCTGAAGACAGGCAGATGAAGGCAGACACGACTCCTGCTCTCGGAGCTTACGTTCTAGTTGGAAGAGACACAAAACAAACAAGGGAGCCAGTTCGTGAGCAGAAACACTTCATATATGTGTGACAACCGCCTGGAAGAAAGTAAAGCAGGGTGACGTGTAAGAGAGTGACTGGAGATGGAAGCGAGGGGCCCTTTGGACAGTCAGCAAAGACATCAAGAGGAGGTAACGGCGGAGACTGAAGAACAAACAGAGCCAAGAAGACCCCATGGAGATGAGGGCTCCAGGCAAAAGCCCTGAAGCAGGAATAGATGCCCTGTGGTTGGGGACCAGAAATAGGGTCAACTGACTGGAGCACGGTGAGTGGTGGAAGCAGAAGAACAAAAGCACAGAGAGGAGGTAGAAGCCAGATCCTACACGGAGGAATCTGCTTCTGAATTTCCCCAGGGCTTTATTTACGGGCATGTTTTGTTGCTACATGCAGTGGGAATGAGAGCCAGTTCCGCGTCTGATTCAGACAAGTTTAGGTCTGCCCCCACCTCTCCTATGGCACTCACACTGCCTGGCATCTATCAGACACTCCGTGAGTACTTCCTATAGTGAGAGAGTGTGGTCCAGTGGAAAGGACTGGGTTAGAATCCTGGTTCTGCCACCTTGTCGCTGAGGAACACTGGACAAATCGCTTAAACTCACTGGACCTCTCGTCTGAAAGTCAGATAATATGGACCTCACAGAGCGTTTTCAAAAGGAAGCAAGGTCATGCGGGAGAGAATTCACAGTGAAAGGTCTTTCATTAAATAATAGCTTTACTTCCTGATTTCACTGGCAAGAATGGGAATTATGGCCTAGGGTCAGGGGGGTTTGGTGAAAAATCTGCCTTCCTAATTTGTGTTCATTCTAGAAGACTGCACACTTGGGGATATCAGCTTGGAAATGGAGCATAGTGGGGAATAAAAAGGATAAAAAGAAGGTAAGACGATCAGAATGGCGCAGTATACACATGAATGATGACGACAGCAAAGCAATAATTACCTTTACCTCACATTGTGAGCCAAGGATGGGCTAAGTCTTTCTGTATGCCATCTGATATAAGCCATCAACATGAAACAACGGCCCTAATCAGACATCAACCCTATCAGACAGGTTGGTTTGGTAGTCCCATTTTATGAATGAGATTCAGGAAGGAGGCACAGGAAGATGAAACCACTTGTTAAGACCATGTAACTAGTAAATGGTTGCCCCTGTGCTACCCTGACTCCCTAGGTGAAATTATTAATATGGGCACAGATCCTTGCTATGTTTTTGCTTTTTTTCCCTTTACTTAGATGGTTGTTATTCCTCAAAAAATCCCAGTGTCCTCTGACTTCAACTGGTTAAATATGCAGCATCTTCAAATGAGGAAATTAATGAGACTGAACCTCAAAAAAATTTTTTTAAGGAATTAAAGACACCCCTAAGAATGGTTTCCTAATTGTAGCAACCTGCTACATTAATGCTGAAAAACTCATTTACAATTTGGCTATTAAATGACAAACCATTACCACCATTTTTATTGATTTATATTCCCTGACAAATTTATTAGGTAATTACCTTGCATAACAGTGTCATTTTAGGATGTAAAGTTGAAATAAGGTCCCTATTTTAAAATGCTTACTATTATATGTTTTCAATATCTAGTTTATATAAAATGTCCGGCATTGAGAATGAAGTTTTCTCTTTTGGTAACCAGGGATCAATAAATAGGTTTGTCATCCCTTATTTCACGAATCTGAATCTCTTTTGCCCTCTGCAGCCCATTAGAAAGAGGGAAAAACTGGACCTAGAGGCTGCCCATTCTTCAGCTTGGCAACTCACTTGTTGAAAACAATTGGGGATTATGAAAATGGCTACTATTCCCAGCCGCTCAGTGAGTCTGGGCCCAGGTTGAAACAGAAGCATATCCACAAAAGAATGGGGATTTATGGGTGACTTGAACAATTTCTCCCTGCTGCTGCTTTTGACTGTGGGATTCAGAGAAATCTCCCAGACAAGGATTGGAGGTGGGGCGGGCAGCTGCTAGCACAGAGGCATAAGACAATAAGATATATACAATGCCCAAAGGAGAAGCCAGTTCACACCAGTACTCCTTTTCCTAAAGGCAGAAGAAATTGGACTTGTTTCCAAGGGAAAGGGGCAAAGCAGTGAGCCTGGAGAGCTGCCCAAGGAGGCTGGCTTTCACGTCGCTGTGGATAACGAGACAGGGGAATCGAACTGTAAAGAGATCTTTTCTAAGTAAACTCAATCACATGTGATATTTTCTTCACTTTTTTGTTCCTGGGGCTGATTAGGAAGACAACCTGGGGAGGACTGCTCTCCAAACCCGCCTGCTTTTCAGTCCCAAGAAAGGGAGGTATGCTGCTTCTCTCAGCAGGAAAAGAAGAGTCTGCCTGATTACCTACGTAAGGTGTCATTGGAGAGCGCGGTCTCCATTGTCAGATCTGAATAAACGTGTACCTCTTTGCAAATACTGTCATGAATAGGAATAAGGCAATCTTCCATGTGACTTTATCTCTGTCTTAATTTCTCTCATAAACTCAGACAGGTGGAATCTGGGCAGAGCTGGAAGAACGGCCAGCAGGCCCCGGCTTGCTGTGTGACCTTGGGTAGGAGCTTGCCCTTCTCTCAGGCTGTTTTCTTGCCTGTGAAATTAGGGGATTGGGGCTGATGGGTGCTCAGGAAGCCTTTCTTGAGCCAAGGATTCATAGCATGTTGATAGTCCAAGGTCCTGAATATTCCTATGCAGCGAATTCAGTGGTTTTCAAAGGGGAGCTCTCAGTGCCACCCAGGCGACATTTAGTGATGTCTGAAGACGTTTTTGGTTGTTACGCTGAGTAGACAGTGCTACTGGCATCCTGTGAGTAGAGGCCAGGGATGCCGCTTAACATCTTGCAATGCACAGGACAGTCCCCACAGCAAAGAATTATCTGGCCCCCAATGTCAATAGTGCTGAGTTTGAGAAACACTGCCTTAAACCATCAATTAGACCTAAACTCACATCCTCCCTCCAAGTCAACATGCACCCATAGGAGATGTCCTGGGTAAACTTCCTCCCCATGCCCCCTGAACACACAGCAAGTCATCCTGAGCGCCATGTCTGTGCGAATTCCTAGGGGGAAAGCCACTCCATGAATCTGGTAGCACCTGGGATGAAAACTTGATGTTAACGTGCATTTGCACCAGTAGGGAGAAAACAGAGTGCCTTCCATGTTTTCTCTGGGAGGAAAAGTCTCTCTTGACCTCCCTCGCTGCCCCCTGAAAAATTCTTCTGTGGCCTCCCCCAGCTTCCTGAGTTATGCAGAGAGGATAAACGGCTTTGTTTCAGTCTTCAGAATTCTAGTGTTTAAACTAATGTATTTATTTATGCTGAATGCAGTCTTCCACCCAGAACATTGTGAATCTTTCTTCAGGAGCCCAGAGTGAAATCAGCCTCCCCAGTCTGGCTTTTAATATGAGATCGTCGAAGCCGCTGGTTTCCACTCTCTGCATTAACAAGACCTGACTTTGTGGATCATTTAATATTCATTCAAAGCATTTGACACACATAACAATGACATAATCGCTCAGTCCCTTAGCCCGACATGGTTGCATAAGCACCTACCAGCTTTAAAAATCTACATTTTTCAGAATATGTTGTCAGTGAGTATAATGTATTCTGGAGCATAGATTTCTTGCCAAAATAATTCCGCCCGGCGAATGATAAATGTGTTGTGATTATTTCTTCTGCTTTTGTGAACGCATACAGTAGGGATAGTGTCTTGAAAGCAACACACAGACCAGAGGAACACAGTGCTTCTTTGTTCGGTTCTGCCATATTTAGAATTCGTTCCCTAAATTCTTTCCTCAAACTCTCTTTTACTAGTTGCTACTCCCTGAAGGGACTGATGCTGGCAATGGAAGGCTGTGTTCAGCTAATCAGTTCTTCTTGGCTCCAGTACGTGTCTCTTTGAGTTAAGCCCACAAGAACTTAATGAACTGCTGTGTCTCTCCTGGTAAAGGTCATTGTAACTCCGGTTTTAAAGTAATCTCATCTTTCAAAACTGGCTTGACACATGGAAAACTCCAGAGCCCCAGATGTCTGCTATTTCTGGCTTCTTCCAGGGTAAATGGGAATGAATAGCACATGCAGCTAGGAAACTGGGATTTCCCCAAAGAACTCTAAAGCACGTGATGTTTGATTAAAACTGTAAATGGTCAACTTGTAGAGTGTTGGCCAAGGCTATAGAATTAAGGAGAATCACCAAAGACCACCAAAATCACCATGTGTCTCGACCACCAAAGAGACCTCTTGGGCGACTTAAGTCAACGTGTGCATTTGAGAAGCTTCCCTAGGCATACAAAGCAGATGATGGTCTGCTCCAGTAGCAGACAGTCATGCTTGATTCTCCAGTTTCCCTCCCTCCACCCTACCCCATCCATTACAAGCTCTGTTGTCTCAACCTCCAAAGCATCTCCTGAATTAGTCTACTTTGCTTCAACCCTACGGTTCCTCTCACCCAAGCCACCATCCATCTTTCTCCTGAACGTCCACAATAACTCTCTCCCACTCTACCACAGTCCATTTTCCACACAGCGGCCAGAATAATCTTTTAAAAATGTGAATCAGTTCATGTCACTCCTTGCTTAAAGCCCATCAGTGACTTCCTATTGTTCTTAGAATTGATTCCTGAGGGCTCACTATGTAGGGTTGCCCGATGTAGCAAATAAAAATACAGAGGCCCAGATACATTTGAACTTCAGATAACCAACGAACACTTCTTTAAAAAAGTGTAAGTATGTCCCTCGCAACATTTGGGACGTACTTGTACCAAAAAATTATTTGCTGTTTATCCAACATTCAGTGTAACTGGACGTCCTGCATTTTACTTGGCAGCCTTACCTACCTGACCGCCTGTGGCCTGGCACCTGCCTTCTTCTCCAACTTCATCTCACACTCCTCTTCCTCTCACTCGCCCAAGCATCATTAGCCTCCAAGATTTCAAGCCTTTCCAGCTTCTGGGCCTTTGTACTAATGTCTCCCTCTGCCTGGGAAGTTCTACCTTGGGTTCTTTGTGTGGCTTTCTCCTTTTCATTTTCAGGTCTCAGCTCAAATAGCCCTCCTTAGAAAAGCCTTTCTTGATCACTCTATCCAAAAAGGACCCCTTTCCCCATCCCTTAGAGCTCTTTATCATCTCATCTTGGTTTTTTTGTTTTTTTTTAAATAAATTTATTTGTTTATTTATTTATCGGCTGCGTTGGGTCTTCGTTGCTGGGCGTGGGCTTTCTTTAGTTGCGGCGAGTGGGGGCTATTTTTCATTGTGGTGCACGGGCTTCTCATTGCGGTCGCTTCTCTCTGTTGCGGAGCACGGGCTCTAGGTGTAGGGGCTTCAGTAGTTGTGGCTCACGGGCTCAGTAGTTGCAGCACGTGGGCCCTGGAGTGGACAGACTTCAGCAGTTACGGCACGTGGGCTCAGTAGTTGTGGCGCATGGGCTTAGTTGCTCCACAGCATGTGGGATCTTCCCAGACCAGGGCTCGAACCTGTGTCCCCTGCATTGGCAGGCGGATTCTTAACCACTGTGCCACCAGGGAAGTCCCTCATGCTGTTTTACTTTCTTCATAAGGTGAGTCTATGTTTATTTTTCATCTGCTTGCTTGCTTCTGGCCTGCGTCTTCTAGCGGAAGAGGAACAGGGCTTTGTCAGTCTCGTTCCAGAGTCTGACACAGGCCTGGTGCATGGCAGAAGCTCAGGGAATAATTTGTGAATGAATGTTTATCCTTTTGCTCTTAGAATAAAATCCAGTCTTTTCCAAGGCCTACAAGGCTCTTTGCCTTTCTGTTTAATATCATCTCAGACGGAGTCCTTTCTAAGGAAGTCTAGAACACGTAAAGGCCACAGCAGTTTCATCCATTTGGTGAAACAGATCATATCCGCCTCCACAATGGACAAGCCACATTGGTTGGTGGAAAGACTGTCAGCGTGGGCGGTAGAAAGATCTCGGGTTGAATCTCAGCTTTGACTGTGGCTAAGTCACTTCCTCTTTGAGCCTCAATTTCCTTATTTATATTACAGGGATATCCAGACATCATTTGTAGGAATAGAGTGAAAAATTAAATGCAAAGATATGTGTAAGCCACCAGTATGGGGCCTGGCACACAGTTGGCCCTTAATAAACAGATGTTGAATTTGCCCATCACAAAGGGCTCTCTCAGATACCTTGGTGGTACATTGTGCTTCAGAGGCTGTTAAAACCCTCCACGTACAGTGGAATCTCCTGCTGACACTATATATCTCTCCTTTCTCACTGCCCTGTCAACCTATTGTCTGTGATCCTTGCACCATTTCCACTGGTTCCAGTAAGCTCGTAGCTCTGTTTGTACATCTCTGTGTTGTCTGCTTTCTTAGAGGACAGGACAGGCAGGGGTCGATCCCAGAAAGATCCTTTCTAGTCTCCGGCTTGCACCCAGGTTGGTACCCATTCCTGTCTGATCAGGTGCTTCTCCTTAAATATCCTCCAGGCTGGATCTGCTACAGATGTTGCCGTTGCCATGGTAACTCTTATGGCCGAGATTTTCTCAAACTGTGAAGGGAGAATAGCAGAGGTCCAAAGAGCAAACATAATTACTTTTATACTGGGCTTCAAGTGCGTCACATAAATGTTAGATGATGCATACCTGGACACTTGGGTCCTTTAAACCCTCTTCTCATGATAACTAGTGACATCATATGGATTTGTTGGCTAGTGGAGAGAACTTCCATTGAAACCAGGCCATTCACTAGGTTTTTGTTATACTGTAATCAGAAGCTGTTATCCATCTTTTAGGAAACTTTCTTCTGAAGTTTGAAATCGTTTTATTAAGATCTTAAAGGACATCCATAGTTTATTATTATAGTTTTAACTTCGGTGTGGCGATTTTAAAACATGCCCAGAAATTCTCACCCTCTCACTGAGAGGTGAGAAATATGTCTCCGCTCCTTGAATCCGGGAACAAGTAAGTTTGGTAACTTACTTGTCACCAATGGTATGGAAGTGACGCTGATGCTATGTGACTTCCGAGGCTGCTTCACAAAAGGCTTTGCTTGCACTTGTTTTTGGATTCCTGATTGTCACGTAAACTTGCCTACCCTGCTGTGTAGCCACCATGCTGTGAGGAAGCTCAAGCCACTTGGAGAGATCACAGGTAGATGCTTCAGCTGACAGCCCCTGTGGAGGTCCCGGTCGTAGACAGCTGACGTTAGTCACCAGACGTGTGGTACTTCCATATGTTGCATCTTCCCACCTGGGACATCACGAAGCGGAGACAAGCCGTTCCTATTATGCCTTGCCTGGATTCCTGAGTCCTAGAACCTGAGAGCCTAATTAAAAAGATCCTTTTAAGCCAATAAGGTTTAGGATAACTTGTTACTCAGAAATAGTATCTGGAACAGATGGGCTGGCTGGTTGTCTCAGGGGCACCAGAAATTCAGCCCGTCCAACAAGGAACCACGACTTTGTCTCTCCTGGTACAACCTGATGGCTTTGCACAAACACCCTTGGGCTCTCCTGGAGTAATATTCCCAATGCCATTTAAAACAAAGTCCTTCACTTTCAGGAATAATGATGCTTTAGGGGTTCCTGCAACAATGGGGGAGGATGCGGAGGCAGGCAGCACCGTGGGATGCATGGTACTGGGGCCACAGGAATCGGGTCCATTTGAGGGGCGTCTCGGGAAGCTTTTGTTCTGAGTGTGGGACTTCAAACCTTCGTTAGGCCTTCAGAGCTTTTATGGGACACCAGAGTAAAGGGCCCATGGGTATAATTGTTGACTGAATTCCATCAACGCAGGATTCATTGCCCTGAGGCTTTCAATTAGGAAAAGAAATATGGTTTCAATTTGGGATTGAAAAGACCGCCCTCCCTCATATCGATTTTGCTAGGTGGTGTCCATTTTAGCCAAAATCTTATATGGGTTCTGTTGTACTCTCAAGAAGAATTTGGTGTGTTCCCTGGTGGACGCACTCCCTACATATTTCGCATTTGATTCCTGGAATACAGGCTTTTGGGTCTTGCAGCCATCGCTCTGCAACTTTTGTTTCCATAGAAACTAATGTTTATGTTTATATCTATGCAGACTCTGTTTCTATCAGATTTTACTTCTTGGAGCAGCTGTTGTAAGTCTTTTCACCAAGATGGACGTTAGTGATAGGGAACAAAGCCCCCATTCTACTGAAATGAGCGTTTTGTTCATCATCGTTATGGGCTCAAAAGTCAGTGGTTCACAATGAAAATAAAAGGGGCTCAAGGAGGGATCTCAAGCAGCAGCATGGTGTAGAAAGCAAGGGATCCAGGCCTGAAGATGAGGATCCTGTGTGCAGTTAAACCCTTGCTCTGCAAATAAATAGGGACGCTATCGATCTCTCTCCCTAGGGAAATCTAATACGATGTGCATATTTAAGTGCCAGTCTGTTCTCTGCAGCCAAAGGATATAGAAGCTAAGTGGAATGAAAATCTATGTTCGGAAAGCACCATTCTGGGCATCTCATTTATGCTAGTTAACTAGTTAACTTTCTCCAGTGTCCTTACCAGGGCTTGGTCTAATAGTTCCCGAACTGCCTCCGAAAACGATATATTCAAAGTCTCCTTTGCAAAGCTGGGGCCACTGTCAAGTCTAACAGGCAGCCAATACATCTTTTCCTAGTTAGTCTTTGCTTTGTCATGACTGACAATTTGTCTGTACCTATACACAATTTTTTCCCTTATTTTGTTCATCCATTCAACAAACACTGAGTTGCCACATGTCCCAGAAGCTGCGTTTGACAGTGAGTGATTACAATGAGAGCTAACATTTATTGAGAACTTACGGTATATCAGCGATCTGTGCAACGCTTCCTCATTTAACCCTCACGACAACCATATAGGTAAACATGATAACGGCCCCCATTTTTACATGTGAACAGGTGAAAGCCCAGAAGGTAATTTGTGGAGGTCACACAACGGGGGAGTGGCAGGCTAGGATTGGGGGCTCTAGGGTCTGCTGTCTGAACAACAATACCACTCGGTTCTCTTCCCTGCTCTGGAGTTAGTAGGCCAGTGGGAGAGACAAGTGTATAAAAACGATTACGGCCCATGATACACAGTAATAGCATTGCATGCCATATATGCCACCATAGAAACCTAGAAAAGACATGATTAAGTCCGCCCAGGGAAGTGTAGCAAGGCTTAAGAGACGTGGGTTATATCAGCTGGGTCTTAAAGAATGACTAAGAGTTCCTCAGGTAAGGAAAAAAAGTGCCGCCCAAGTGAAGGAAGTAACCCAGCAGGTGCCATGGATGCACAAAAGGACAAGCTGGGTCATCTTTGTGCTCGTCCCTCCACTGGGTACCTAGTTAACTTTTTCTTTTATTCTATTCTATTTTATTTATTGTAGTAAAATATATATACATATATATAAAATTTACCATCTTAACCATTCTTTTTTTTTTTTTTTTTTTGCGGTACGCGGGCCTGCCACTGTTGTGGCCTCTCCCGTTGTGGAGCACAGGCTCCGGACGCGCAGGCTCAGCGGCCATGGCTCACGGGCCCAGCCGCTCCGCGGCATGTGGGATCTTCCCGGACCGGAACACGAACCCGCGTCGCCCGCATCGGCAGGCGGACTCTCAACCGCTGCGCCACCAGGGAAGCCCTTAACCATTCTTAAGTGTACAGTTCAGGGGCATTAAGTACATTCACACTGTCGTGCAGCCATCACCCCCATGCATCTCCAGAACTCTTTCATCATCACAAACTGAAACTGTAACTATTAAACAGTAACTCCCCACTCTCCCCTCCCCCCAATTCTTGGTCACCACTTTCCTGCTTTCTGACTCTATTCGACAGCTTGAGTTGGAATCATACAGTGTTTATTTTCTGAGACTGGCTCACTTGACTTAGCCTAATGTCTTCAACCCTAGTTAACTTCTGAGGGTGTGGACTCATGTTTTCATTGCTGTAGTCAATACCGCCATACAATTGTGGACGAGGTCACATGTCACAGCAGGAGGAAGTAGAGTGGACATCTCTTGGCTTGTCTCCCCAGAACCTGTCTTCTAGGACCTGCCCCTCTCCCTCCTTCTATCCACTTGCTTACAAGGGGAGGAGCCATATTCAGACCTACCCTCCTGGTCATGGTTGATCGGATCAGGATGGCCTCTGGTCTAAGCTGGCCCAAAAGCCTCTTCTCTGGGAATTTGGAAACGGGACCAAAAGAATTCCACCACTATGGCTATTCTTGGAAATGGGGGAGACTTCAAGTGGTAACCTACTAAAGGTGGCTATTTCCCACCGGGGCGGCAGGGAAGCAAAGAAGCCCTTTTATAGAGTGAGAAGCAGCAAAAAGATGGAGGAGAAGCCTTCCTGAATTCCTTACTGAGCTGCAGTTTCTGCTGATGTCTCCTTCCTGAGGTTGAGTTGCTTACTGTCTTGGGGATCTAAGGGACACCCTGTAACCTTGAAATCAGATCTCCTTTCCGTGTACACTATCTCAAGTCATATTCTGTCACCTGCAACAAAGAGTTCCAGTTGATTCAGGAAGAATATAAAACCCCTGCTCTCCTGATCTCCCCCTGAGCCACCAGCGTGGTCATTAGGGAGAAAGAAGAAACCCCATCTGCAGCTCTTTACCCGGGGGCAAAATTCTTGATCAATTGCAAAGAACTCTGAGACTTTTGAAAAGACAGGCCCAGACAATTACAAGGTGATACATTAATGCAAAGCTTTGAAGGAAGATGAGTTGTTACAGACGCGTCTTCCTACAAATAACTCTTCCTCTCACATTGCCCTCCTCTCTCCTTGGGCAGCAGCTACCATCACATCAGCTGCTTCCACTCCATGCTGCACCTTCTCCCGACTTCCTTTCTAGAATTCAGTTTTCCAGCTAGAACTCACTTGTGGGAAATGCTTACTCAGTGCCTTCTTTCTCCACAAGCAGAAGGCTTGTCATTAATCCTCATTATGCTGGTTTCATTTCTTTCCATGAATTCCCCTGCCTTTTCTAACATCCTGTAGTATTTTAACTCAAGGCCACTGGCTTTCTTAAAACTCCTCTCTCTTCCAGCTTGAACTCAATGGTGAGTTTGGCCATCGCCAGCCACTGAATTAAACTGGACTCAACATTGACTCTTGCTTCCCTAAGTCTCTTTCCATTTTGCAGTTCAGAGACACTGTAATTTTGACAGCTGCAAACACAAACCATGATACTTCGTCCTCAGTGTGGCAAGGGCTGGGGGGCATCTTGAGTGGGGATATGGTCAGGGCTGGGATTAGGGTGAAATGAGCGAGGCAGCTAGGGCACAGAATTTAAGGAGGCGGTCAATCTCAGGTGCCAGCCTGGCCCTCACAGGACCCTGGTAGTAAACAGCTCCTTAAGTTTTGTGTCTCAGGTCCCTCTCATATCTCATCCTCGTTCTGGCCCAGGTTTCAGCTCACCACTATCCCCTGGTATTGTTAAGATGCCACCATGTGATCAGACTTGAGGGGTGAGAAGTTATCTTGAGAACGAAGCTATTGCAAGTCCTGAGAAATGTGATGGGCTCTGGCCCGACAGGGAGGTTAATGACATCAATTTGCCAGACCTGGTTTGCACCTTAAGCTTTGTGATCCTATTCTGGATTTCTCATCCGCACCATGGGAAGAATGACTCTTCTCTGCTTCCATGGAGGTTAGGCAGGTTGGCTCTGGGGCCCGGGACATGTTCATCATGGTGTCAGGCATCTGGTAAGTTGCTCTAAGCAGTTTACATATATCAGTTCATTTATCCTAATAACACCCCTCTGAGACTGGGATTGCTATTGACCCATTTCTTAGGGGAGGGAATGGAGGCAATGACACACAGCTGGCAGGTGCAGAAGCCAGAAATCCGAAACATCTGCCCCAGGGCCCACATGCCTGCATTAGAGACTCATTCCTTTGGCTCTGTAAGGCTTTGAGGTATTCTGAAGGCAGAACTCAGAAGGCAGTGCAGGAGAGGGGAATGCTCATGGGTTTTGGACCAGGTGAAGCTGAAGTGAAAATTCTAGCTCCGCAACTCATTAACTGTGTCACTGGGCAACTCCATCTGAAAGGCGTCTCTAAAATAGGGACCGTAAAGTTACTGGGAGGATGGACTGAGATGATGCTTGTAAAAGCCCTGTGCAATACCTGGTATGTATTAAATGTTCTGCCAACATTAGTCATTTAGTTTTGCTGTTGCTGTGACCCACCTTGCAGGGAGGCTGTGGTCATCATACAGTGCCTGGAACGTACCAGGGGCCCAACTGACATTGGGGGTTTTCTCTCCTTTAAGAGTCCCTGAATAAAATGTAGGAAGCACCAGAAAGGTAAACATTTTAAACTGACCTTTTGCCAACCAGGTGACATTTCGATAAGCACCTCGGGACTGGACCTACCAAGTACCTGAACCAAAGGCTCTAAAAAAAAAAAAAACAAGCAAATTGTTTCTCTGCGCCCCCTTCCCCTACACTACAAGAGGATGGCCTAAAAAACTGGAATTCAGGATTAAGTCTCAAGTGAGTGTGAGCGATGGTAAGTTCTCTGAGGGCAGAGGCGTGGTTGTCCTCTTTAGTTCTCTATCCCGAGGGTGTAGCCCAGAGCATGACACAGAGTAGGCACTCAGTTAATACGTGGAATGAATGAACATGTCAAGACTCTTCAGCTCAGAGAGACGCATTATTAGCAGAGGAATGTCTTGAAGGGGATGGAAAGGATGAGCAGAGATTTCATCTAATTAGAAACAGACCCATAAGGGGCATTCCCAGCAGGGACATTTTAAAATATAACAACTTTGTTGAGATATAATTCACATACAAGAAAACTCACCCTTTAAAAAGTACACAGTTCAGTGGTTTTTGATATATTCCGTGTTGTTCCACCATCGCTACTATCTGATTTCAGAACTTCTTCATCATCCCTGAAAGAAACTTGTACCCATTAACAGTCTCTTTCCATTTACTCCTTTCCCAGCCCTTGGCAACTGGGAATCTACTTTCTGTCTCTATGGACTTGCCTGTGCTGGACCTTTCATGTAAATGGAATCATATTACACGAGGCCTTTGGTAACAGGCTTCTTTCACTTAGCGTGATGTTTTCCAGATTCATCCACATTGTAGCATGTATCAGTACTTCCGGATCTTCCTTAAGGCTGAATAACATTCCATTGTTTAGATTGACTGAAGCTGGGATTTTGGTAGAGGCTTTTGTGTTGAAGCTGTATGTCAGTTTGGAGAGTACTGTCATCTTAATATTAAGTCTTCTAACCCATGACATGGGACAATATTTCCATTTGTTTCAATCTTCTTTAATTTCTTCCAACTCATTTTGTAGTTTTTAGTGTAAAATTCTTGCACATCTTTTGCTAAATTTATTCCTATTTTATTCTTTTTGTTTCTACTGTAAAAGGAATTGCTTTCTTAATTTCATTTCTGATTATTCATTGCTAGTGCATAGTAGAAATACAATTAGTTTTCATATATTGATCTTGTATCCTGCAATCTTACTGAACTCATTTATTAATCCTAACAGTTAGTTGTATGTGGTTTGTGTGTGTGTGTGTGTGTATTCCTTAAGATTTTCTATATACAAGATCATGACATCTGCAAATAGATTTCTTTTTCTAATCCAGAAGGTTTTATGTCTTCTTCTTGCCTAATGGCTAGAACCTCCAATACAATGTTGACTAGAGGTGGTGAGAGCAGACATCCTTGTCCTGTTGCTGCTCTTAGAGGGAAAACATTCAGCCTCTTACCATTAGGTAGGATACTAGTTGCAAGTTTTTTGTATCTGCCTTTGGGCAGGTTGTGGAAGTTCCCTTCAATTTCTAATTGCTGAGTGTTTTGATCATGAAAGCGTGTTGGAATTTTCTCAAATGCTTTTTTGGCATCTACTGAGACGATTATATGGTTTCGGTCCTTTATTCTGTTAACATAGTGGATTACATTGATTAATTTTTGTGCGTCGAACCAACCTTACATTCTTGGGTTCGAACCCACTTGGTTGTAATGTGTAGTCCTTTGATAAACTATTAGATTCCATTTGCTAGCATTCTGTTGACGATATTTGTGTCCATATTCATAAGGGATATTGGTCTTTAGTTTGCTTGTACTTTTTTTGTCTGGTTTTGGTATTGGGGTAGGTAATACTGGCCTCATAAAATGATTTGGGAAGTGTTCTTTCTTCTAATTTTTGCGAGAGGTTGTGAAGGATTTTGCATTAATTCTTTTTTAAACATTTATTAGAATTCACCATTGGAGACATTTGGGTCTGGGATTTTCTTTGTGGGCAGTTTTTTGATTAGTAATTCGATCTCTTTACTTGTTATACTGGTCTCTTCAGATTTTGTATTTCTTCAGGAGTCCGTTTTTATAGTTTGCGTCTCCTAGGAATTTTTCCACTTCATCTAAGCTTTATCATTTGTTGACGTACAGTTGTTCATGTTATCCCCTTTATTATAGTCCACTTTATTTTTGTAAGGTGGTTAGGAATATCTCCTCTTTCATCCCTGGTTTTAGTTGTTTGAGTCTTCTGTCTTTCTTTCTTGGTCAGTCTAGCTACAGGCTTGTCAACTTGGTTGATCCTTTCAAAGATCTTTACAAAACTTTCAGTTTTGTTGATTTTCTCCGTTGTTTTTCTATTCTATCTTTCATTTGTTTCTGCTCTTATCTTGATTATTTCCTTTGGATTTAGTTTACTCCTTTTTCGCTAATTTCTTAAGGTAAAAGTTTATGTGATGGATCTGAGATCTTGCTTCTTTAAAAAAAAATAGGAATTTATAGCTTTCAATTTCCCAGGAGGCTTTAAAAAATAAACACAAGGTTGTACTACTGAAGTTCTGAGATGTTATTGAGGCTAAAATGATAAATAAAGCAAAGTTTAGATTGGTGTTTCTCCAAGTATTCCATTGTCAAGTAAGTTTGGAACTAGCTGGCTTAAGCAAAGTGGAAGTCAATTCCTTCACTGCAAGATGGCTCTGGTCCTTTGATCTGCCAGTGTGTGGTGTGAATCTCCCAAGGGAGCTGAGGCCCTTGAGTTTCCTAGATTTTATACGCCCGAGGAGTGTCTTCAGGGCTGGAGTTCTGCAGAGCAGGGCAGCATTATCACTTTTGTGGACGTTAGGCTTTTTTGTCTTTGTGTGTCCTTTCCTTCATAGAAAATATTAAAAACTATATTAAGCAAGTACTTTGACATAAAGCAAATATACTCCAAGCCAGATTGATTGTTTTATATTCATCATTATTGTATTCACCTTTTCTTGTGAGTTTAAAAGAATTTGAACGTAGAACATTTTCCTATGCCTTGAATGGTACTGGGGGGTCCCAGACCCTGCGCCTACTGGGTAAGTCAGGTGGGTGCAGAGAACCCCCAGGAGAAGTGAGAGACCTACTCAGGTCAGCAGGTATCTCCAGACAAGGCCTGGAATACAGCTTTCTGAGGCCCAAGCCACATGGACCAAGCCAGGGTCATTGTCAAGACTACTGCCCTGAACCATTTTCAGCATTTAGAAAAAAAATGTACTCGGTCAGGAGTAGAGAGCATTTTCATATGAAATAAAATAATCTCTCTCTGTGTCTATACGTGCCCCTCTCTCTTTAAAGGCTTCGGTTTGCTTTGGAAAGGAGGGAGAAGGAAGGGGGCATGAAACATGCACCAGTCCTAACCCAGTTAGACTGCAGAACAATCGATAATGAGACAATGGGCCACTGTTGTTCAGAAATACAGCCCTTGTGCACAATCACTAAGCCTACAGTCAGCTCCTCGCACAAAGAAAGGCAGGACAGCCATTGTCATGGGATCAATATCTCCTAGCTTAGGCGGCATTGATCCCGTGGCAGAGCCTCAAGGCAGACTTCTCCCTACCTAGGACTTGCAGGGGGTGGGGGGTGTGATGAGCATCCACCCCAAAAGCAAGGTGTGCAAAAGAGGTGCCCTTGGTCATGATAGGGATTACAGAACGGGTCTCAGAGGTCTCTGCATCTAAGTTCCCTTTTATATTAGGGAAGAGTTGGGAGAAGCAGAAGCTGTTACCATCCCCAGGCTGAAGGGGGAGGGGGAGGGAGAGATTCCTAGAATCTGAAGAGCTGCAGCTATGGGGGAGGGGCGGTGGTCTAAGTAAAGGTTTATAGTCACTGCCAACCCATGGCTTCTAGGGAGGGAATAAATACCCTGACCCCTCTTTCTTCCCACCTTCCACTTTTCATCTCTACCCTCTGATCCGGAAGCCAGAGGACAATGTCCAATTTAGCACGTCTTAGTTTTATAAAATACATTCAACGAGAAAGCCAGAGCAATGAGCCTGCGCGATATTCTACCCCGGGGCACAGAGCAGGGAGGAGAGGGTGGAGAATGGTCTCCAGTGGCAAGTGGACAATGAAAAGAACAGCACAATAAATATGGGGAGGGGGTAGCCTGTCCTGTGGGCCAAGAGCTCAGGACTGAGTGCTGGAAAATAGAAGTGTGCTGACACCTAGCCATGTTTTATGTGCCATGTAAGCTCAAGGTGCTACGGGAATGGGAAAGAAAAAAGCTGAAGACGGGCCCGTGAGAGGAGTCAGAGGTTTCCAAAGACAGAACCTTGAACTGAGCTCAGGATGTTGAATGTGAATTAAATGGAGGAGCAGCAGCTTGTAAAAGTGCAGGCACGGGAGCCATAATGGACCGTTAGCAGAAATAGGTGTCAGGCTTCAGAGTCTGCGTTCTAACCAGAAGGCAGTGGAAAGCCATTAAAATGCATTACGGGTCCACGGACAAGAGATCGTGACGACTTCTTTCTAATGGTGGGCTTTAGTCACTCTGCCTTTTCCTCCACATAGTGGACACTATATTTCACCACACACCGCTTTAGTTGCCCAACCATTCCCAAGGGGTCATTCCACAGTCAATGCATTGATCCAGCGGCTCTATTGGAACCTAAGTCCTACCCCTATTAATGTTCCAGATCCTCAATTCCCCTTGGCAATCTAGTCTCTTCCAAATAATACATCTTCACAGGCTGAATGGGATAAGCAGTCCTCGGCAAGCAGTATTAAATTCCCTACCATTTCACTCTGTTTTAAATTCTGTTCTCATTCATATGGCCAACTTTAAACTCAAATAAATTATTTTCCTCGTTACTCATTCTAAAGTTGAAGACCCCCGGAAAGTAATAGGAACTCAAGTTCCAAGGTAGTCAAATGACTGATTCAATTTTCTGAGGTATTTTCCCTTTCAAAATGACTTATAATGCTTTGCCACTATTCAAATCTCTTTAAGTTTTTATAGCTGAATTTGAAAAAAAAAAAAGATTTTTTTCCTTTAGTAACAGAACTAGGTAAAGCATTTAAAAGACCAAACTCCATAAATGCAAGAAAAGCACCCATTCCCTTATATCTCTCATAATTGAGATTCAATTTCACTTTCTTCTCTGTCTCTGCTTATTAGTCAGAATCCCAGAGTGAAAAGGATGGAGCTGGTGTTTTATTGCTATCAGACTTGGAAAAAGAATGAGCTTTACGGGGTTTTCTGTACCTCCTTTGTGCATGCTCTCTGCTTGTCTAGCGTTCTTTTGGTGGATAGTTAATACCAGTAGATTGAATCTTGGCAAATAAAACACAATGTTGCATTCAAGTATATATAATACTTTTCGTCTAAGCAAAAAGAATGATAAAGATGTATTTCTCAGCTGTCAAGTTCTAAGATCAATGCAAGGAAAGAGAGCCAGCAGCTCCACAGATTCCACGTGAAGTTGTTTCTGCAGCTTCCTCTTAGCTTCTAGGTTCTGAATTCCAGCCCTTTTGCTAAGCCTTTAAAATGCTGATTCTACATGTTCTGCTAGTAACTGAGTGCATGTGAATGTCATGCTTTGCACTCAGGCACACACGCATTTTCACGTATGCCTCCACTCTGAAGAGCTGCTTCAGTGTGATTTAGAGCGCCAAGAGGCATTCTTAGAGCTCTGTTTTCGAGCTGAAATTTTCAGGGGAAGAGCAAATTAGGCTTCTATTTTCTTTGTCACCGTTCCGCATCTATCATTTTAACGAATGTATCCAAGAGTGATCACAAACCTTTTCAAGAGCAATAAAAATTAGTCTTTCAAGAAGTTACTCTGGTCTCCAAAGGAACCTTGTATTTCTCTGGCCTTTGTAAAAATAAAAATATCACGGATTATATAGGTGTGCGTCCTCACACCTTATTTACCATCCTATGAATATCAATCTGAAGAATATATTCACTTGCATAAGCACCAACCCAACAACACTTGATTTCCTTCCCCCATAGAATTTTTGCATTCCTTAATGCACTTTCTGCATTGTTTCAAACATTCCTTGTTTCCAGTTTGATTCTTGATAAGCAAGGAGGAGAAATTCAGAAACTTCTGCTTGTTAGATTCACAGCAGGGATTTTTTTTTTTTTTTATATGGAAACTACGGCAGAGTTTGATTGTGTGTGAACTGGCAACCAGCAGCCCCTTTAAAGCATAATTTATGAAAAAAAAACCCCAAAAAGCACATGGCAACAGGGGTCCTTCTTCATTCTCTTGACTCAGTGAAAAGTGAGTCTGTGAAAATAAATAGCAAGCC
Organism: Aethalodelphis obliquidens; assembly: GCF_003676395.1. Taxonomy (NCBI): domain Eukaryota; kingdom Metazoa; phylum Chordata; class Mammalia; order Artiodactyla; family Delphinidae; genus Aethalodelphis; species Aethalodelphis obliquidens. The sequence continues at coordinate 41,907,733 of NW_020837953.1, forward strand.
TTGGAAAATCCTGTCTAATAAATGCAAAATGCTGGATGGGGGAAAACATACTTTTAGAAAACTCCTTGACTATTAAGAAAAGAAAAGAAAAGACACAGTATTTTACTCCTAAGGATCCGCAATTCAGAGTTTCATTTTACCCGGTGAAGACAAATGACGGAGAAAGAAATCCCCTTTACCTTCAAATGATATAATTCCTGGATGCATTTTGCAAGCACTTGACTTGCTCTGCAAGACCTAAAGGCAATTTCATTTTCTAGAAACCCTTTTCTACCCTAATTTCCTAAGCAAGTCACTGGTGGATCACTGAGCTGCATGTTCTTGGGCATCTCATCTCCTCCTGGTTTCCTGAGGCTCCGTCTAATAAAGCAGGAGAGACAGAGACCCAGACACACACAAGGAGCCTAATATAATCACTTCTGTCAAACTAAAATTCCGACTCATACTAATCCACTGTGACCTATCATTGGGAATTCAAGAAATAAGCTGGATCTACACTGTTAATTTAAATTATTCCAATGTGCCCCATCTACCAGAAAAGAAATGAACATGAATTTCTTCTCTTTGCCTGTGGGTGTGGACTGAACCATCTGAGTAAAGAGGGGAGTTAACACTCACTAGGGGTGAGGGCCTTGATGGAAATAGGGCCTGGAGCCCCTGCCCTGATCTATGGTTGTAGCCTTCCTCCAGTGCTTTCCAGGTCTAAAGGAAGTTCTGACTGAGCCAAAATGATTACCGACAGGACTTCTTTATGGTTTTCTTTTAATCACCAAGCCTGGATAAAACTGCCTATTGATTGACCTTAAATGAAATCTACTTTAACCTGGGAACTCCATTAAAAGGATAGTTCAAGGGGCCACCTCCCTACCTGCTAGCTCATTGTTAAACTGACTGCCTGGGAATTAATGATGCATACCATTTGGGGAGGCTTATAATTCCTTCCCAGTTTAAATATTTATCTGAACTCCTCAAAACCTTGCTCTATCCTCCTTTGCTACTAGCCCACATTTCGTTTCTTCTTCCCTTCTCAGAGAAATCAATTTTTGGTTTCCCCTCCTTAGAATCAGACTTACTGGTGCTCTCTGGGCCCCCAATTCTACTGAGTCTCTTGTGGGGGCAGTTCCTCGACTTTCTTCCCTCTCCACATCCACCCAGGCTGCCTCTCAATGACCAGAGGGCATCGGAAATGCTACATGCCTTCTGCAGTTTCCTTGAACACTGCACGAAATACATTTCAACATGTATTGGAAGGGGTCATATTTTGGAAGACATTGTCCACTCTGGACTGACTTATTCCAGGAGAGTCCTAGAAATAATGCCTGCTGGAGACTTTGACTTTGCGTGGACAACACAGATTGGCTCAGGATGTCAGAGAGCAAGGCGTTGGGGGCAGAGAATCTTACCTAATGTCAGCAGAGAGGCACAATAAGAATATCTGACTTTCTATGCTGGAGATTGGATCAGATGCTGTGGACATCCACCTGTCACCTGCCTGGACATCTGAAAGGGGATGTGGATGACACCCAGATGGACAGTGGAAAGAAGTAAGGGGAGCTCAACATTCCATCTGTTACTACATAAGAAGCCTGTATCAACCATGACTCATTGAACGTGACTGAAGTAAGGGGGAAAAAAACACAAATGCAACAACATCGGCTGTGAGAAAAAAGCAATATCTCAGAGTAAGAGAAGGTAGCATCATTTCCCTAAGTCCATTTCTGTACTTGACAAAATTATACATGCCTACCATGTGCCTGGATACCACCCACATGTGTTCTGTCCATGGCATTTGTCATATTATTAAAATTGCTTGTTTAATCATTTAGTTTCCTCATTCGACTCTACCATCTGTGGGGACAGAGACTTGATGGCTCTCCATCAGTTCCTGGTACCGAGTTCAGTGCTATCTCAGAGGAGATACTCAATACATTTTGTTGCTGAATGAATGACTGAAACATCCATAACGTTCAGAGGAAATGTACGCTTCTGAAGATGATTTACTCCAGCAACCAGAAGAGAAGTTTAGAAGAGGTTAGAAGACAGTGTAAAGAGACGTGTGTGGAGAAAAGGAGCAGAAAGTCCTAGGAGAGAAGGAGCCGAGGCTGAAGAATGTCTGAGGCAGAAATCTGACCTAGAGACAGGACTGGGTTGACAAGGACGTACTGAAAGGAAACCCATGTTGCAGCAGCAGAATTAAGATTCTCTTTTGAGGTGAAAAAGGACAGAATCAACCCTGCAGAAAACCAGATCAATGACTTGCATAGGAACTTGAGAAGGTCTCCCAGAATGCAGAACATGATGAAATTCTACAAAGAAATGAGGTATAAAAATATAAAATATAAGACATCATCCTGGAGCCAGAGAAGACCTTTGGTAACGGGTAGAAATGATATAGCATGTTTCAGGCAAAATCAATAAAAAGGGTACCATTTCTAGACACATTCTGGCAAAACTTAAATTACAAGGATAAAGACAAAAGTCATACAAATATGAGTTTGACACAAGAGGAAATGAAATGCAGGATGAGGAGAGAGGACTTCTCCCCATTCTTCTTGTCCCACCCCTCCCCCCTCCCCAAGGGTGCAGAGCACCCTGAGGGGTGAGTGTGGGAGATGAATGAGGCTGGAGTAGCTCAGCCCTTTCTCTCTCCCCCCTCTCTTTGGTATCCACTACCTGCAGAGCACACCCTCCCCATCATCATTCTCTAGCACCATCACTACCTGCACCATGTATTGCTTTCCTCATTCATTCTTTCAACAAACACTCACTGAATCTCTACTTCATGTTCCCTGTGTGGAGGATTCTACAGAGAAAGATCTTGTCCTCACGGAGCTCATCACTAGAGAGAGACAGGCAATAAACAAAGACACAGATAAATATACACACCACAGGGTCAGGCAGTGCTAAGAGTGATGAGGCAAAACAAAGCAAGGCAAAGGATCAGGGTGATTAGGAGGGAGAAAGGGTACTTACTGCCTTATGGAGAGGGTGGTCAGAGAAGGCCATATTGATGAAATGACATTCAACCTGACCTGAAAGAGATGGGGGGCAGCTAAGGGAAAATCTTGGGGAAGAGCATCCAAGCAGAGGGAATACCCAGTACCAAGACCCAGAGGAAGAAGCATGCCTGGCCTGTTTGAGGAGTGTTGAGACCAGGAGGGTGGAGCTCAGAGACCAAAGCAGAGAGAGGAGTCGCAAAGGCAGGGGGGAGGGGGAGGGGGTCAGTTTACGTAGGACGGAAGGGTCATGGGGGAACTTTGGATTTTCTTCTAAGTGAAATGAGAAGCCATTAGAGGGGTCTTCATTCACGATGCCACCATTTGAAATTACCTTGTGCTTTCACTTGTCATTGTCCGCCTCTAGAATATAAGCTTTGTGATGGCCACTATTTCTTACACCTTCTTCACTGTTGATTTCCCAGTCCCTGAATGACACCTGATACAGAGAAGGTGCTGAAAAATTATTTGTTGATAGAACGAATGAATGAATGCGTGAGTGAATGAATGAGATAGAAACCATGACTAGGCAGAAACTATAAGGTAGAGAAAAAGACAGAGAGTAGAGGAGAAGCAGCTAATTGCCTGAATTAATGGTGGTGCCCTAGTGTGGGATCCCTAAGTTCCATGGGGTCCTGAAGCTGTCTGAGTCCAGAAGAACCCCAATCCCCATTCCCCCCAAGGCCAGCTGATTGATTCTTCTTGGGTTACCTTGTGTACATAATCACGTGATACACCTCTTATCAACTCTGAGCAACCTCGCTGGGGCCCCAACTGGGCCAGGCCCTCCTTGGAGCTACTGCTGCCTCTAACCTCCCACAGCAGTGCCCATTTCAGTCTGGCTTGTGGTGCATCCCTTCTGGCAGGTTCTCTCTTCTTGGTATCCCAGGGACCTAATTCAGTGTTTGGCACAAAGCAAGCATGTGGCCCGTATTTATTAAGTCTAACTGAACAAGATGCTGAATATCAATGAAACAAAGAAATTAAAAATGGAGAGAGAGATAGGTGAAAAAATTAACAAATAATACAAGCAAAAAGATTAAAAAGAAAAAGCAGTGGTGGCAGTGTCCATTTCAAACAAAGTATAATTCAAGGGGAAGAAAGCATTTTTAAACAGAAAAAAGGGGCACATTTATATAGATAAAAGGTATAATCTCAGCATTTATAAATAGCTAGGCACTGACAGTGTATTAGATAACATTCAACACCCACTCCTAATTAAAAGGGGGAGAAAACCTCTTTGAGAGCTAGGAATGTAAGTTCACTTAATCAGCATGATAAATAATATCTAGCTTAAACCATCAGGTACTATCATATTTAATGGTGAATACAGAAGTTATTCTCATTTAAATCAGAGGAAAGCCAAGTGTTTGTGGTGATATCAAAAGTATCATCTGTAAATCTCTTAGAGTTAATCAGTGTTTGATAAAGTGGACGGATTAAATATAAAACAGAGAAAAAGCAATAGCTTTACTTATATCAGCAATAACCAGTTAGAATATCTGAAGGGGGAAAAACTCACTTTCCTAATTACGTTAGCAAACCAAAAATACACAGAAAAAAATATTACAGGATCCCATTTTATTCAATATGACGAAAACCAGAAAAATCTTTTTGAGATATACAAAATAAGACACAAACAAATGTGTGAACATATCTTTCTAGAGGAAGAGCCTGAAGTTTGTGACTATGCCAATTCTCTTTAAATAAATGTATAAACTTATTATCTTCTCAACCAATCATTTAAAAGGCAAGCTGCAAAAGAAAAGAAATTGTAATGAATGCAGGAAAAGGATAAATTTCTTCCTTATATAAAGAACACCTAACGATCAAGAAAAAAGGGCTTTCACCCATTAATAGAACAAAAGGCCAGAAGATCTGAACAGATAATTCACACAGGAGCTAAACTTGCCTAGTAATCAAAGAATTAACAAATCAAGTCACTGTCTTTTTATGTCAATCAAACTGTCCAGGATGAAAAGACTGAAGGATGGAGACATTAAGAATATCTGTCTTCCTCCTCCATGGCCTCTGGTGACTTAAAGTGCCACACTCTTTCTCAAAAGCAATTTGACAATAGATAGCAAGGATTTAAAATGAGTTCAATAGAACTACCATATGACCCAGCAATCCCACTACTGGGCATATACCCTGAGAAAACCATAATTCAAAAAGAGTCATGTACCACAATGTTCACTGCAGCTCTATTTACAGTAGCCAGGACATGGAAGCAACCTAAGTGTCCATCAACAGATGAATGGATAAAGAAGATGTGGCACATATATACAATGGAATATTACTCAGCCATAAAAAGAAACGAAATTGAGTTATTTGTAGTGAGGTGGATGGACCTAGAGTCTGTCATACAGAGTAAGTCAGAAAGAGAAAAACAAATACGGTATGCTAACACATATATATGGAATCTAAAAAAAAGGTTCTGAAGAACCCAGGGGCAGGACAACAATAAAGACGTAGACGTAGAGGATGGACTTGAGGACACGGGGTGTGGGAAGGGTAAGCTGGGACGATGTGAGAGAGTGGCATGGACATATATACACTACCAAATGTAAAATAGATAGCTAGTGGGAAGCAGCCACATAGCACAGGGAGATCAGCTCACCTAGAGGGGTGGGATAGGGAGGGTGGGAGGGAGACGCTAGAGGGAGGAGATATGGGGATATATGTATATGTATAGCTGATTCACTTTGATATAAAGCAGAAACTAACACACCATTGTAAAGCAATTATACTCCAATAAAGATGTTAAAATAATAATAATAATAAAATAAAATGAGTTCACATCCTCTGACAAAGAAATTCCATTCCCAGGAGGGCTGTCCTAGAGAAACAGTCAGATATGTGGGCAAACATTCATAAACATAGATATTTATTCATGGGAGAGATTAATATTAAAATAGTATTTTGAATAATGAGAAAATCCTCCTGAAATAATATTAATTGAAAAAGTGATTTCAAAACAGTTTATTTAATTTGATCTCAATCTATATAGATATATAGAACATACATAGGTGTGTAGAATACACACAGATATATAGACATATAGAATATACACAGATCTATCGAATCCCAAAATATTATCAGTGATTATCTCTAGTGGAATCATGAGTAATTATTATTTTTGTTATATCCTTTAATATTTTTTCACTTTTCTAAATTTTATACAGTTATAGAAATTACCTCAATAATAAGCAAATGCGAATGTTATTTTCAAAAAACAAAGAAAATAAAACATATCAGTACCAACAGTTGCCAAGGTATTTCGTTCCTTGAGGTGTGGGATAAAAGTTAATTCTAGTGATATCTGTCCCGCCTATACTCTCTCGGTCGAATTCAGGGAAATTCAATTAAGATAATTGCAATAAGCGTTTATTGCACCCTTAGTGTGTGTAAGGCACAAGGCTGAGGGCAGTGAAGCAGTGCAAAAATGAACAAGACAGGGGTCTGGTCCGCAGGTACAGAATAATCAAGTAACAGGAGATGGACTGTACCTTGGAAGCCCATAAACACGCAGACTGGGACAGGGGTGATGGGAAGCCAGAGGCAGATGGAAAGGACCAGTGGCAAAAAATGTCTGGGGCAGAAACGTCACCCACCTCTCAGACATCACAGGAAATGCAATGAGGTGGAGAATATTTTATTTGCTGTGTCTCCTTTCAGGGACAGCATTTTGTGGGGTTGGAAGGAAGAGGTGACTGATGAAACAAACAGCCAACATTTGGACAGTTCTTACCATGGGCTGGGTGCTCTGCTAAATGTTTTAATTGTGCTATTTCATTTAATCCTTAGACCAAGACTATGAGGTCAGTCTATGATAAACCCCACGTCTTAGATGAAGAAACAGTTACATAATGTACTTATGCTCACACAGCCAGCACATGGTGGAGCCAGGATTTGAATGCAAGAGGGTTCACCTCTGAGATCTTGCTCTTATTTTTTCCTGCAGAATGGAGCATGCATGTGTGGGCTGGAGCTGAATTGTTCAGGGCCTCAGATGGCATGAAAGGTCACCGTATTTTCTCAGCATCTAGCTATCCTCCTTCTCTTCCTCTCACCATCTGAAGCAGCTTTGAGCCTTGCCTCCAAACAGGTGACTAGTGAACAGATATTTAAAGAGTAGTGTATTGAAAATTTGCCAAACTATTAGCCTCTACATGATACTGAAGAGCCTTAACTCTGGGCCTCTGGAAAGCCTGGAAGAGACAGAGGTTTCCTTCATGAAGGCTCTTCTATAATCCCTGCTATGAGTTATTACTCTTATAAACACTTTCTGAGCATCTAATATGCAAGAACACTGTGCTAGCTGCTGGGGATACCCTCATGTCTCCTTAGTCAAAATCCTCCAGTCCATGCCTCTCCTCTGAACCAACAACACACATGAGCTCTTTCTTGGAAGTCCCAAGGAAATTCAGCCTCACACATCCACACTGAATCATGAGCTCTGCTCCAATCCTCCTGTACCTTCAGGGAGCTCTCTCCTGCTGATGTAGCACTAGCTACCTAGATGCGCAAGCCAGAAATGGCCTTTTTCCTTACAGCATCCAATCCATCCTCAAATCTTATCCAGTCTATCTCCAAAATATCTACTGCTCTCCACCTGCATGGCCACCACCTAAGTCCCAGCCACCATCATCTCTCTCCTGGACAATCACAGAACCCCCCTGAAGGTATTCCTGCATCCATTCAGTTGCCACACAGAGAGACCTTATCACCACTCACCCCACTCTTAAAATCCTCCAGATTTTTCCTTTACATTTGGACAAAGACAAAATAAAATCTTTGGCTCCAGCTCCCACTTAGTTCATCCTGTCATGTCTCACTGTTCTCTCCTCCACGTGTGAGTATGAAGATGGGTGAATGTGTGGACATCTGCATTTGCATTCCAGGCTGTTAACATTGGTCACCTTGGGGTGTGAGGCTGGGGATGAGAAAGGAGGTGAGTGGAGGGAGATTGTCCATTTAATGAGCTACAATTGGCAATGTAACATTATAATAGTTTCAGATGTACGACATAATGGTTCAATGTTTATGTTTTGTGAAATGGTCGCCTCAATAATTTTAGTTAACATCCATCACCATGCATAGTTACAACCTTTTTTTGGAAGGTGGTCAAAAGATAAAAAAGTTCCAGTTATAAGAAAAATTAGACCTGGGGATATAAGGTACAGCATGATGAATATAGTTAATAATACTGTATTACATATTTGAAAGTTTCTAAGAGAGTAGATCTTAACAGTTCTCATCACAAGAAAAAAATTTTGTAAATATCTCATATATTTTTGAATTGTTTCACTGGTTGCTACGAGCATGAGTTAACTTTATAGTATCAGGAAGGGAAATTAATAAAATATGTTTACGTGTTGGCCATTACTTAAAGAATGGGAGTCATTTAGATAGCTATATGGAAATCTTTATTGTAATGATATTTGCTTTCTCTTTCCCAATAGTATCTCAAAGAACCAGCTCAAACAAAATAGGAAGCAAGGAGCTGGCCTGACCACTCACGTTGGATCAAGGGCTTTCAACCAAGTGTAAAAGAAAATAGTAACCTGGTTGATTTAGCCCAGCATCCTGAAGTGCTGTGAGAGAATTCACGACTATAGCTGTTAGCGTGGATTTATGGAATCTCATCTAGACCATTTTCAGCCCCACCAAAAAAAAATGTTGGTATTCCTGAATACACATGCAGCTGACGGATTCCTCTGTTTCAACTTGGCCACAAGCAAAACCACACTGAATGTGAATAACTGCTTCCGATAAAATGACGGAACCCATAATTTATAGGAAGCTACCAAGGAATTGAGGATCGAGGTGAAACTCATGGCCCTACAAGTATAATATTATGCCCGGGGCTTCCCGGTGGTCAGTACTTTGGAATTCAGCCGGGCAGTCTGTGAAGTTCAGCACAACAGACAAAGCACGGAATTCTCCTCCCAAACCAGAAGGTATTAGTGGCATGGTGTCAAATATTATTACCTAGGTAAGAACTGATTATCAAAATGCCTACCCGCTGAGTCTATCTGACTCACCCACTTCACTGCGCGTTATCTTTTATGCATCTTAAATGTACAGGCTATTAGAGTGGCTGGCTTCTCCTATAAAACAACACAGAGAAAAAGGAATAATGTTTCCCAGATAGCTTCTACGTGAGAAACAGACAACAGTGAAGTAGTCAACTATGATTCTAAATTTTCATCATGGAAATTTTACTTTCCATCTTCACTTTATTTTCCTGGAATCTGCAGTAGGCACCACGATTTCAAGCTGTGGTTAGTGGGGACCAAGAGTCCCACAGCATATATCATGTTCTAAATGATTTCATGTATGACCTACCCAGAGGGTCTTAACTGAGAGTTGGTGGAAGGGAAGAGTCAAGGGAGAGCTCTCAAACTTGCATGGCTAAGTTGGAGTCAAATCTATTTGAAATGGGGAGAAATCTTGATTTCTTTAATGTTATTTTTTTGCTGATTTTCACATGGATATGTAATTCCTGGAATAGGAAGGTCTTGGAACAGGATGACTGGAAAACGGTCCTCTGAAGGCATATCTGGATTCATTCAAAGTAGGTGGGACTAGAATTGTTGAGAGAGATTTTAAGATGGTAAAGAGTGAAATGTGAGAATGGTGTTTCTTTGACTATGAAAGGTCTATAAAAGATGTAATACCCTTGTTTAACACCCTTATAGCTGCTTATTCTGCTTTCCTTTCAGTAGATTTGATCTGTCTTATAATTTCTCTCTCTCCTGCGATCAAGGTTGGCAAGCTCTTTGCAATATGTGAGAGATTGATTGACTGATGGGCTCAGTTCTTTACCCCTTCCTGGACCTAAACCCTTTGCTGTGTAACTTTGTAACACCCCCTCACTGCGTGTGTACCCTTTGCTGTGTAACTTTGCATCACCCCCTCACTCTGTGTGTGTGTGTGTGTGTGTGTGTGTGTGTGTAGGTGATATTCTGTTCCGTATCTTGACTTTGCACTCAGTCATGTGAGTTCTTTTGGCCAAGGAAATGACAGCAGATGTGAGACAAGCAGAAACTTAAACCATGCGTTTCTGCATTTCCACTCTCTCTTTGCTCTTGCTGTGGAAGCATGCCTGGGCTAGCCTGCTGGAGGATGAGGCACATGGAGCAAAGCTGAACAACCCAGCTGAGGCCCTGGACAAAGCTGCCTGGCTTTCCTGCAGCTGATCACGAACTTGTGAATGAGCCCCGCTGAGCCCAGCCTCAGGATCAGCAGAGCCAGTCAGCCAGCGCACAGACCCATAAACCAAAACAGATGTTTAATGCATGCCACTGAGGGTTTGAGGTTGGTTGTTAGGCAGCATTATTTGGACAACGGGTAAGAGATACAAAATGTAAGTTAGTTTTCGCTTACACTTGGTTCAAGGAGGAAACACAAGCACAGAATATCTTCCACAAAGAAGTTGTCCTTTTGTTCCTTCTTTGATTGGTTTATGTCGGTGTGTTCTTCCTGTTGCCGTTAGCTCCTAACTTTGGGGAGGAGGCACCCCTGCTCAGGTTTCTGCTCCGTTCTGAAGCACAAGCGAGAGATACCACCTGGGTGCATGGAGGAGTAGGGTCCCACTTTCTATCTTCATGTGACTATTGGCGGCTTCAATATTCTTATTTTGATGTGACCCTCCCTTGCTGGAAAATGGCCTGGAGTTTGGAAGGGTTTTTGGTTGGAAGAGAAATCAGGTTTGAGATCCTGAGGGATTCTAACAGCTGAAGTGTAAACTCGGATGGAAGCAAAATCAGAATAATAATGGCTAATGTTTATAGCGTGCTTCAGCATGCCAGGAAGGAAAGCTTAGAGAAGTTCTTTGAATATGTTCATTAATTTTAAGCTTCAGGAAAACGTTATGAAATAGGGACTATTATTAATTACCACCATTCTACAGATGAGGAAACTAAGGTACAGGGAAGTTATGTAACTTGCCCAAGGACAATTGCCCAGCTAGTAAGTAATGTAAATTCAGGCAGTAAGATGCCAGAGCCCATGACCTTGACCACAGAATTATATTAGCTCAGACCAGCTTGAAGCACATGGGGATCACATACTTGGTACCAACATAAACCTTACTCCTCTGCCCCGTCAGCAGGCCAGTGAGGTCCCCACCGTGTGCCGGCTGTGTGAAGGCATTCTCCTGCATCTTCACCCCCAGAACTAACAACTCCATTTAGATCCCCTACCCCACCCTTGCCCAAGACTCCTCCCCAATCCTTCCCCTTCTCATGATTCATTAGCCTACATTTATTGAATACTTAGCATGAAGTATTAGCCCCTCTAGGGCCTTACATGTAATTTTTCTATTTAACACATACAACCAATTATGGGCATATAATATTATGACCATTTTACAGATGAGCAAAAAGGGTCTAGAAGAAAGTAAGTACCTGATCAGCTCACAAGAGGCAGAGCCAGGACCAATCTTTTAAGACTCCAAAGAACCCACGTTCCTAACCATGAGTTCTATCTACTGTCTCCATACAGCGCTTTCTGATTTAGTGTTTGTTCTGAGTATCTGCAAGAAATAAAACTTTGCATTTCTATGCCTGAACCTACTTTTTCTTTGGGCCCTGGTTCCCCTACTGTACAAATTTCATCTCCACCTGGAGTTCTCTGCTTTCCTTCCAGTTGGGAGGGACAGAGGGTCAGGTGCTGCGAATCTGTTTCTCGGTTGATGTCATCTGTCCAGGAGGTAACCTCCTTCCTCTCTGGTCTTTGGCCATCCACCCATGCAGCTCACTGCTGCATCCTCCTTGAGCCATCAAGCATTACATCATGCCTGCTGGCTCTCAGGGCTGCAGTTGTGCAGTTATGGGGAAGTATTACACTGTCCCTGGGCACTCTGGGCTAAGGAAAGTTGTGAGGGTATCTTGGGCCCATCTGTCTGGATACTGCATGCAGTCATGTAATTTGCTTCTGCACCACCAGACCTGTGTGGTTCTTCACTGACCTGAGACTTCCAGTGCTCTACCTGCGGATGGGAGCTCCAGAACATTCTCCAGGCAGTTGGGGCCCAGGGTGCCTTCACAGGCATCCTCCAGCATCCTCTCTCACTTGCTCCTACATCCCACTTTGAAGCATACCACTCACTTGACATTCTCTCTCATCCTAACTTCCGGCTGTCCTAGGTACACATTTCCCATTTTTCCAAGTGGGTAGGATTTTTTTTTTTTTTTTTTTTTTTGCCCGAGACTATCAAGAACCACAATAGATGCTCAGTAAATCACTAATTTCAAAAAATGAAGAATCTTGCTGTGTGACGCCCCAAGAAAAATTACTTTGCTAGTTCTATTCCCTGCTGTCTGAAAACTTGGGATCAAAAATAAATCTTCTAGGGGGCAAACATGATGCAATCACTAACCTCTGAGGTTGAGTAGAGAGAACTTGTAACCTGCCCTCTTACTTAATTGGACTAAGTTCTCATATTTCTTAGAATTTTCTAGAAAATTGGCACTAGCACTGTGCTACTATGTAATAATCTTAAACAATAATGATAACAACAAAACCATTAATAATAATAGCTAATCTTATTGAGGGCTTATTATGTACCAGGTGCTTTAAAAGCTTTTTCATTTACTTAGCTCATTTCACCTTCACAAAATCCTATGACATAAGGACTTTTATCATCCCCAGTTTTACAGATATGGAAAATAAGTGGGCAGGTAAATTGCCTAAGATGACACAACACGTAAGAGGCAGAGGATTTGAATATCTAGATGGTTGGGCACTGCAGCCCTCCCCCTTAAACATTTGAGATTGACCTAGTCATTACAGGCTTACTTAACTGGATTAAAAAGAAAAGAAAAGAAACGAAGAGAAGAGAAGAGAAGAGAAAAGAAAAGGAAGTAAAGCTGTGTTTATAGAATAAAAGACAGGAAATACATACAGGATGGAAAGGCAACTGACCAAGTGCACATTCATTTATCCTAGAATATTTTGTCAACGTAAAATCCTCCTAGAGCGTCCCTTATCCCTTGCACATCTGTGCAACCTCTGTACATAGTATGCCTTATATTACTGTGGTCATGACACCACCCTGCCCTTGTGTTCCTGGATGCCTATCTATCTCCCCTGCTAGAGCTAAAGGAACTGAGGGCAGGGATGGTGCCTCTGTGAGCACAGTGGCAGCACGTGCCAGGGGCTCAGTAAAACAATGCTGTGGGCTGTAGCCACCTGCCTGTGGTGTAGGACCTGCCCTACCTGTAATGGTCTCCTTTCCAGATTACAGGTGAATGGCTCAGTTGGCTGCCCTTGCCCCACGGTGGGTACCTGCCTGCGAGCACAGAGGGTAGATACTCTCTGTGACATGCGAAGGCTGGCTGCCTGGATAGTCTCATCTTGACTCGCCTGCTTCTGTCCTAGTGTGTGGCTCCCCAGCGCTGGTCACAGAGACGCCCTCGGGCGTGCCAGTTATTTTTATCTCATCTTCTTATCTTGTGTCTGAAGCAGTGACTCAGCTCTTCAACTGTCCAATAAATGTTTGTTGAATTGAATTTACTGTCAGAGCCGTCAACTTCTTGATGGACACCTGGAAAAATGGTTTATGTGTCCTTAAACAATGGCGAACAGATGGTCCAGACTATTTGGATGGGGATCTAGTGAGATATCAAATCAAGATGTCCTTCATCATGTGGGCTCTGCTTCCCCTTGAAGACACAATCCTTTCTAAGTAGCCATCATCGCTTTCTGCTGAATAAATCTAAAATAAAGCCCACCCCCCTTGGAATTCCCTGGCTTTTCAGCGGTTAGAACTCAGTGCTTTCACAGTTGGAGCCCGGGTGCAATCCCTGGTTGGGGAACTAAAATCCCACAAGCAACATGGCATGGCCAAATAATGATAATAATAATAATAAAATAAAGCCCGAGGCTTTTGTGCCTGTGTCCAACCAGCCATCTATTCAGCAACAGCCCCTATGTCCCAGATCTCCTCTGGGAATTGGGGAAACCAAGATGAAGAGGACCCTGCCACTGCTCTCTATAAGCTCACCATCTAAGTGGTGGGGGAGGGGAAGGGAACGCTCTAACAATGATATCTCCCGAACTGGAGATAATTATAAAAAAATGCAGTAGGGGCAATGCTAGAAATATGTACAGGGTGTCTAACTCTGCCTGGGATTGTCAGGAAAGAAATCCTGAAAAGTAGTCTAGAAAAGGAATGCAAATGGGAAGGGAATTCCAGGCAGAGGGAACAGCACAGGCAAAATCATGAGGTGAGAACTGTGAATGGTACGGAAAGCAAACCAGGAGCAGGGAGTGGCCACAAAGGAGGTTGCAGCAGAGGCTGGGTTGGATGATAGACGATCTTATCAGCTCCATCAAGAAAGCAGGACGTTTCTCTCCAGGCTCAGGGGAGACATCAGGGACTCTTAACCACTGGGAAACATAGTTGCATGTGCCTTTCAGAGATCACCTGTCGGAGACAGCTCTGGTGCTCTGTGTCACACACGTTCCTCAGTCTGCTTCTGATTTCATCTGTAGCTGCAGTGGACAGTTTCTCAGAAGCTCAGACTCACCTATGGCCTGTGTGTCCTTTTAACTTTCTATCCCAGGGCCTCTTCCACCACCACAGGGGCCTACGTGCCCTGAACACAGGTCTGGAAGAGTAGGGCACTTAATGCCATCAAGGGCAAACCTGAGCCCATGGAGTGGAGGCTGGTGGATAAATGCTCCAACTGCCCATCCTTCAGGTGGGCAATTGTTAGAGGCATTCTGCATGCTTCCCCGGAGGTCCCAGTGGACCTCCAAAGCAGCAACCTTGACAGTATACCCTATACTGATTGGATTTTCCTTCTTACCCGGTTCTTTTCCCTGCTTCTCCACTCCTGTTTTCTAGGATCTCCTCCCAATCAACCACCTGTAACCAAGCCCTTGCCTCAGGCTCTGCTTTCATGAGAACCAAAGTCAAGATACATTCTGCCCATGGCTGAGCCTGAATGTGGCAGGGAGGCCAGCTGGGTTCCTGGGGTACCGGTCATGTGAGATACTACAGAGGCCTGAGCCAGGGCAGTAGCTGTGGAGCACAAGGTACGGATGGATGGAGCCTCACGACACGTGGGACATAATAAAGTGGGTAAGATGTGCTGGCAGATTGGATGAGGAGGAGTGAGAAAGTATCTATGGCTTGGGAAGAAAGAGTAAGAAGGTAAAATGCTAAGGAAAAGGATGGTCATTTTAGTTTTGGATATGTTGAGCTTGTGGCATATTTAAGAATGGGTTGGGGCTTCCCTGGTGGCGCAGTGGTTGAGAGTCTGCCTGCCAATGCAGGGGACGCGGGTTCGAGCCCTGGTCTGGGAAGATCCCACATGCCGCGGAGTGGCTGGGCCCGTGAGCCACAAGTACTGAGCCTGCGCATCTGGAGCCTGTGCTCCGCAACGGGAGAGGCCGCGACAGTGAGAGGCCCGCGCACCGCGATGAGGAGTGGCCCCGGCTCACCGCAACTAGAGAAAGCCCACGCACAGAAACGAAGACCCAACACAGCCAAAAATAAGTAAATAAATAAATTAATTAAAAAAAAGAATGGGTTGTGCTATGGAGAGAGACAAAAAGAGTGACCTTTAAAATTTTTCATCCATCTGATTGGCCCTCAAGTGCCTGAAACTGCTATCCATCCGTCCATCTGTCCATCCGTCCATTCGTTCGTCCTTCCATCCATCCATCCATCTCATCTCTATATTGACTGAGTGCTTTGTGAGTACCAGGAAGTGTTCCCAGTACTGGGGATTGTCTCGGCCTGGATCGTCCAGAAAACAGAGCCTGCGGCAGAGATTAAAATACGAAAGCTTCATTTTCAAAGTGCAAGCCCAGGGCAGTGAGAATGAGGGAAAGGAAGTGAGCTGAGTAGGAATGTAAATGATGTGTTATCGTGTTGACTTTTACTTAATGACAAGCTGTGGAGAGGCAAGGCTAGTTGCTCAGCAGATGCCTCCATTGGCCATACAGAATTCTCCAGGTGGCAGGCAAGGAGAGTAGTTCCCGGGGGCAAGAAAGGAGAGGGGATCTATCTGCTGACTCCCCTGCCTCATTCATTTCCTATTTCTTATTGGTTGTAGTTTCTCCCATGGAGAGTCAGCTCTGCTGGACATCTAGTCCTTCAGGTGGGCTGCCTTTTGATGGCTTCTCGGGAAGCCAGGTCCCATGCTCTGCACCATGTGCTTCTTTCACATTTGGAAGTGGCAGAAATGCTGGGCATGCGACTGGTTG
Organism: Aethalodelphis obliquidens; assembly: GCF_003676395.1. Lineage (NCBI taxonomy): Eukaryota > Metazoa > Chordata > Mammalia > Artiodactyla > Delphinidae > Aethalodelphis > Aethalodelphis obliquidens. The sequence continues at coordinate 41,923,956 of NW_020837953.1, forward strand.
GTCTTCTGCAGAAGGCAGAACCAAGTGGACTTGAGTGGGCTCAGTAGGGCATGGTGCGAACCAAGCGACTGGCGGCTCCAAGGGAATCAGAGGAGATGCAAAAGATTTGTGTTGAATGCAGGGGAGAGCAGAAACAAGACAGGATTTTGCCCCGTTGAAAAGTAAATTTAAGAGAGACAGAGAGGAAAAAGGATTACCTAGGTGGATAAGATATCTTAGGTAGCCCTTTCTAGGCTGGCGACATTTGCATTGAGACATGAGTGATGAAAAGGAGCTGACCAGACACAGGTCTTCAGAAAGAACATTCTAGGCAGAGGGGACGGGAGGTGCAAAGGCCTTGAGGTGGGAACAAGTTTGGTACAGTTGAAGAACAAAAAGAATGGCACCATAGTTAGAGAAAACTGAACAAGGGAGAGAGTGGAAGGAAGTAGGCAGGAATTGGGTCATGTAGATCAAAGAGCCTGGAACCCCACTGCTGGAGCCATCGTCATATGTCCACACATTCCTGACCATCTTTCATCCAAAAGGGGGTTGATGGGGTTTTAGATAGGAATTAGGTTTCGTTTGGAGGTGGAATGGCGATTCCGATGGCAGCATTTGAGAGTCAAGTCATCACGGTGAGGAGCTTTTAAGCAAACTGAATACATAATATCTGAATTGCATTGAGATATTAACGGTTACAATTTGTAGGAAATTGTTATTATCAGTAATTATAACTATATCAAGAAAAGTAATTACCGATACAAGTTTGGAAAGTTCTTGGCTACATACTGCTTATTCCCTGCTGTCTGCTCTCTGATAGCAATTCCACGATGTCACAGAGCACTGGGTGGGAAAAACATATTTAATCTAATAAAGGTCGCCCTCACATCGCTCCTGTTCTGTGACCTGACATTTACTGAATCATCTATTATTGCCCAAAGAACAAAGACGAGCTTCACTAAGCAAAAGGCTGATAAACTTCACTTGAAAATTGGGGAAGAAATTGCAAAACTGCTTGAGGCCAAGGGCACAATCACGCACAGAAATCAATAGCTGTGAGCCCACGAGGAGGAGGAGAATGAGTAAACACAGTAAATAATGCTGAGAAATGACTCTGCCAAGCAGCCAATCAAGTAGGAGTCTAGGAGCAGAGCTAAGAGCTCCTGCACTGGAATCAGATGGGCCTGAGTGTGAATCTCTGCTTTGCTAGGTGGGCATCTCACGTAGCCTTTGAAATCCTCAGCTGATGCATCCACGCAATGGGAAGAGTAATACTACCTGCTTCCCAGGTCGCTGGGAGCACCACAGGACGGAGTGAGTATGAGCTCTTCACGTGCGTGTATAGTAAACGCTCTAACAATGACATCATCATCACCGTTGTCTCAGTCCTCCTTCTACTCTTTCTCCTTTAATCAAGGTTTATCAAAATAACACAAAAGATAGGCTAGTGCGGTGAGGACTCTTCCAAAGCCTTACTTTCTCAGACTGTTTGAGAAGAGAGGAATAATTTTTTAAAATCCCACAAAATTATTTATTGTAAAAAAGATGTCCATCGGGCTTTCCTTTGCCTCACCTCATTGACAGTTAAATGAGCTTATTCCAACTCATGTTCGAACTCAGAAAAGTTTAATTATTCACACATACTCACAAGAGCCCTCCCTATATTAAAAAAACCATCAAAGGGAATTCCGGATTGTGAATAAAAAAATTGAAATACCGAATAGTTTATAACCCTTCCTACACTGCATCGTTTCTCCCTTTCGTTAAAAAAAAAATCTTTAAACATTTGATGTAAATGTTTCTGTTTGTGCTGGGTTTTGGTGCAGGCTGGGAGTCTGAACAACGTGAAACTAAGTGGTGGTGAGAGTGATGAAAAGACGACTTGATTGTTCCAAACTGATACGCAAGATACTAGAGGTAAATAACAATAACAACTGTGTTCTGGCACTGGCATAATGAATCAGTAGACATGATCACTTTTATGCCTTATATGTTTCTGATAATGCATGTATTACTATTCCCTTTTTTTCAGATAAAGAAAGTGAGGCTTCTTAAAGTTGAGCTACTTCTTCAAGGTTGCCCTGCTAGTAATGTATCAGACTCAAAAGGCGATTGGTCGGAATTCAGAGCCTGGGCTTTTAATCAGTATTTCTACTTCCTCATCCGTCTACCATCCATCCATCCATCCAATATCCATCCACTATCTATCTACCCTTCCACTCACTCGTGCATTCTTCCATTAATTAATTGAGCAATTTATGATGATGAAGCCTCACAATTGTTTCTTAAATCTGTCCCCTTCTCTTTCCCTTGCCAATGCTAAAACCTAGACCAACACATCGTCTTCTCTTGCCTGGACAACTGCGCTGGCCTCCTATCTGGTCTCCATGTCTCTGTACTTTTTTCTCTACAGTCCGTTTTCATCTCAGCTACCAAAGTGATCTTCTCGGAGGGACATATCCCACCTCCCTCACTGGCTGCTTTCTGGCTGATGCCATTCCAGCCATGCTGGTCCACTGTCTACTCCTCAAACAAGCCAAGGCTATTCTTGCCTCAGGAACTCTCCAATTACCGCCATGCTCTGAATGTTCTTCCCTTGGGTTGCTCCTTCCTTTTCATATATAGAACTCAGCTCACAACACCTCTTCAGAGATGTTTTTCCTAATCACTTGAATGAAAGTAGAGCCCATCTCACTTGGCATCCTAGTTGGTCTTCAGTCCATTGTTCCACTTTTTTTTTTTTTTTTACCACATTTACCCCTATCATAAGTTACATCATTTGGTTGTTTAATCCCCCTTTCTTTATGCCCCCCGCCCCCTGCCCCGGGTATAGAAACAAACTAGCAGACAGGAGCCTTGAGAAAACCAAATGCTTATTGCTCACCTACAATCCATGCTTATTGCCCTGTTGTGAGTGGCAGGATATAGTGAAGAACAGGACAGACATAGCTCCTGCTCCCACGGAGGTTACATTATAGGGAAGAGAGACATACACACAATGAAACTAGGATAATTGCAGAGATGGCAACTGCTATAACTACAGCGATGTGTTAGAGAGTATGAAGGCAGGGCAAGAGGTTCAGGCTTTACATCATCTGATCGGAGAGGTCTCTCTGAGGTGGTGGCATTTGAACTGAGCAGAAAGGAGAGGAGTCAGCCTCTGAAGGAATCATGCAGAGGGAAACACATGCAAAGGCCCTGAGGTCGACTCATACTAGGAGTGTTAAAGGAACAGAAATGAGGTCAGTGTGTCTGGTGTGGCACAGTGGTGTGGTGGTGCCAGGGGGAGTGGTACAGAATGAGATTAAAGGGGGTTGGTGCTTCCATGGTGATGAGGGATTTTTAAGATACGGTTGCCAGATTTGGCAAATGAGAAATACATGATGCCTAGTTAGTTACCTTTGAATTTCAGATAAGCAACAAAAAACTTTTTAGTAGAGGTATGTCCCAAATATTGCATGAGACATTCTTAGACTACAAATCATTATTTGTTAATATGAAATTCTAATTTAACTAGGCATCCTGTACTTTATCCGGCAGCCTTGGTTGAAGACAACATTCCATGTCTAATCAAGGTGTGGCGTGTCCCAGAATCCTGTACCATGTTGCTATCCCTGATCATGGAAGTGAATTCAGAGAAGAGATCAGAACTGACAGTTAACTGAATTATCACTCATTCCCATCTACTGGGGGAAAAAAGATAGCAGGACATTGAAAAGTGTATTTATCTCTGGAACATATTAAATGATGATTATTCCAAGCAATTTACTCTCATAATTGTGTTAAAATGGAGAGGCCATCTGCTTCCTTTAAGGGAAGGACCACACCTAATTGACTTTGCACCTCTTCTACAGCACCCAGCACAGTACCTTGTATATCTATAGGTCCTTAGTGAATAAGTGTTAATTCATTGAGAATAAGGTAAACCTAGATGGACTTGCCTCACTTTATTTCTATCTCATTGAGAGACAAAGATCTCAGGGAATCAAACTGTGATCCTGACTTTCTTCTTACTCTTCTCATTAAATTATGAAGAAGAAAAAAATAAGCTTCCTTGTTGTAGGCATTACTGACACTTGTCAATATTCTGTTCTCTTCTACTTCCAGGTATGTGTACAATAACACTTTCTCACCTCCTGGAAGATGGTGTTGCCATGTGACTCGTTTGGGCCAATGATATGTAAGGAGAAATGCCTTGTGCCACTCTTAGTCCTCTTTTCTCTGCTGCAACAGACCAGAAGCCTCATGTTAGTGGTGTCACAGGATGGTAGAACCTCCGTCAGCTAGGGAACCGGAGTGATTATGATAAGCAGAGACTCCTCCACCACGAACTGGACACGTAGCATGAGCAGGAATGAAACTTTATTGTGTTAAGCACTGAGCTCTGGGGGTTGTTTGTTGCCGTGGCATAACTGACTGATACAGTCCTAAACCTTCTGAGAGCCTATAATGCTGTAACATTTCTAATGGGTCTTCAGGCCTAAGTTAGGCAGTCTCAGAGCCAAGAAACAGAATGGTTATAGCTTTTCTGAACATTTACCAGTAAGCAGAATGCTCTGATACTCCCCCTAGTTTTCTTTACCTATTTGACGATAAACTCTAAGGCACAGCCCAAAGGGAAAGGAGGAGTAATAGTTTTCCTGCTGGGGTTGAATGTAAATGAGCCTGGAAATACCTTGAGGGCAGAGGCAGAGATTCCCTGGCACTTACTTGGATACACAGTAGTCTGGGGACATACACTGTCTTCTGGACACATCAATTAGGTATGTCTCTCCTCTGCTCAAGACCCTCCAATGGCTTTTCCATCTCACCCAGAGCCAAAGTCTATACAATGTCCTATTAGGCCTTATATGTGATATAGCTCTAGACCTTCAGATGAAATTGCACACATAGGATACTGTTTTATCTAGTTCTTATTGTGTAGGATAATATATTAGGAGATGGAATTTTACCCCATTTATACCTAAATTTATGTTGCTTTTTCTATTATGTTTTCATATAAAAGTTTGAAATGTTTTTTTTTTTTTTTTGTCTGCACGGCATGTGGGATCTTAGTTCCCCTACCAGGGATCAAACCTGTGTCCCCATCGGGGGCACAGAGTCTTAACCACTGGACCGCCAGGGAAGTCCCTGAAATACTTCTAAATTACAATTATAGAAGCAAATCCCAAATCAAGAATTACAGTCAGTTGTATTAGTTAGCTCTTTCTACATAGCAAATTACCCTAAAATTCAGTGGCTTAAAACAAGCAAACAAAAATTATCTCACAGCTCCTGTGGGTCGGGAATTTGGAAGTGGCTTAGCTGAAGAGCTCTGACTCAGAGTGTTCCATAAGTTTACTGTTATGATGTTGGCTGGGGTTGCAGTCATCCAAAAGCTATACTGGATATGGAGGATCCACTTCCAAGATGGTACACTTACATGGCTATTGGTAGGAGGCCTCAGTACCTCACCACATGGGCCTCTCTAAAGGGTTGCTTTGATGTCCTCACAACGTGGCAACTGGCTACCCCCAGAACAAATGATCCAGGAGAGCAAGATGGAAGCCACAATGTCTTTTCTGACCTAACCTAAAAAGTCACACTCTATCATTCATGCAATGTTTTATCAGTTATACAAGCCATCCCTATTCGGTGAGGGTGGGGACCACACAGGACATAAATAACCAGAGGAAAGGGTCACTGAGAGCCACCTTAGAGACTTACTATATTTAGTGGATCGTGGTGCAGTGGAGAAGCACAAAGGAACTCCTGAAAATAGAGCTTCCCCATACTCTCCAAATTCACCTATAATTCCCTTTGCCTACAAAGTAAACTCTAGCAAGTTGTTCACCTACATAGATGTTCCAAGAAGAAAAACACTCTCTCTCCTCTCAGTATAGGGCTGCTAATTGTTGACCAATATGGCTCTTCCACCTAAATAAACAAACCTACATTCAGTCCAAGATTCTCTCCCAAGAAAATTGCCCACCATAATTGGCAGGTCTGGACTGCCCAGTGGTAGATTTGGCATGCCATCTTGGTGCTCCGGCGTAAGAAAATTGCTGGTTTTCCTTCTTTTTGTCTTCTTACTTGAACTCTGGCCCATTTCCATGGCCACACCTCTTTCTACCTTTCCCAACAATTTATTGCTGTCACCAAGCACTAACTAAATATTTACAGAGGGGACTATGGACACAGCTCTTCTTCTGAGGAGGCTGCTTTGTGTTTCATCCACCTAGCTGACATAGTATTCTGCCTGTGTCTATATTTCCTGTTTTTCATAACAGGACTTTCAAACTGGGCTATCTGTCTTAACTCAGCATTCATTCTTATTCTATTCCTTGTACCTTGCTGGACATTTCTCAAGCACATTGTTTATGAAATATGTAAGCACACAGCCCTAAAAAGAACCTGCTCCTATAAAATGGTCAATAATGATAGCTTTGGTGTTCAACATTATCACCAGCCAGACTCACTTATCCCCTCCAAATAGTGTTCACCGTATCAGTGCAATAGCATCCAATTTGCTCTCAATCATGACACCATTTCCTGGTGGTTTACAAAACAAGAACATTATTCAAAGCCAAAAACCTACACGAAATACCGATAAGGAAAAGCTAATCCAGAAAGGATAGAGAAAATAGTCACTTAATCCTGACTCTTAGTCCCAAATCATCCAGGGAGATTTGTAGTGTAAGGTTCAGAGATTTTTTCAAACAACGCATCACGAATGCTAATAAGAATCTGACATCATGGCATTTTTTCTAGAAAACTCTGGTGTCCACCAGGACAAGCTCAGGGGAAAACACAGCCACCATCTACCTTTCTGTCTAGGGGATGAAAATTCATTATTGCCATCCTGGAACCTAGAATTATTTTTTAACTTGTTAATGCTGCTGAGGATGGCAAAATAATGCCTCTGGCAACCCTGTATATTTGCTGTTGCCATCTTCACTGATAAATTGCCCAATTTTCTTAGCAAGTTCAGCAACAGTAACAGTCTTCTGCTAGCAAAATAACCTTTCATTTCATAGAAAAGAAACGCCATGGAATGGAAACGAGTGAGAGAGGTTTCATGTCTCCTATAAAGCCAAGTTTCTAATTTTCAGTTTTCACTAGCCATGGGTGAGGACTAGTTTTCTATTCCTGATAAATGAAAGTGCTATATTTTACATTCAGACTATTGCTGTCCTTGAACGGCTGGCCAAATAATTTTAGAAAAGATCTATTGCAATACTTCATAAATTCATAGGGAATATAGTGAATGCTTTTTCTTTTGGTCTGCCTGACATACAGCTCCCCCATAACCTGACCGTAGCACCCTACTTTTTTATGGCTGAGATTTTTGGTAACTGTGTTCAGCAGAACATATTATAGGAATTGCTGCCTTAATCCATTTTCAAAGAAAGATCTGGATGAAGAGAACTATCTGATTTCAACATTGGTTATCCACCTCTGCCAAAGAGGAGGCAGGAGGATGAAAAGAGAAAGAAAAAGTAACTGTGACAATTCCAGTTTCCATCACAACTCATCCGTGATAACTAGTTGAAGCCAAAGACTGAAAATTTGATGTGATATGGACTGGATCCAAGACACAAATAAAAGCAAGACTCACGAGCCATGCCATGAGGAGACCATCTTGCAAACTGCTGACAATGCCTTCCTTCAGAGTTGCCTGGGCAGGCAGAATATGAACATACAAGTTATACAAACCACCAAAAACCCGACACTGATGGTGAAATGATTTTCCAGTAAAGTGAAAGCCGAGGAATCCTGACTTTGTGCTTCACTGGTACTCGATCTTCAATCCTGCTAATTTAGCTCTCATCCTAATGTTCAAACCCAGATGTGCAGTGAATCCAAACTCTACCCTGGGCATGTCTGTGGCTTCTTCCTAGTTCTCACTTGAACATGGAACATGTAGGAAGACACACAGCTAAGGCACCTTGCACAATATGGTGCAGGCAATGAAGTACAGGGAAAAGAATTCCAGGGTCTGGGGCTGGGTTGACTTGGATAGTAATCCAGACTCTACCACTTGCCAAATGGGCACATGGACCAAATGACTGATCTCCTTGTGCCCCAGTTTTCTCATCTCCAAAAGGCTGAGAATTCCATCTAGTTAGGAGAGTTTCACGTAGCTGGAGTAAGATTAAGTATGAAAGGGGCCTGGTGCAGAGCAGGTGGTTAAAAATATGGGATTCCATCTTCTCTTTTCCAAATATCTTAGAACTCCACTCAAGTATGTTCCATATATCAAGGCTACTAAAAAGAATTTTAAAATTAATGGTGAAACTCTTTCGTACAAATTAAGACATGAATATAAAGACATAGTTTAAACTCTTCAGAGTTTACTTAGCTTTGCTCTTTTCCATAGTCAAAGAACATCCCTCCAACTCCAGTTGCCCCGTTGAATGTGTGGTGGGCACCTGCTGTTCAGTGGCCGGCTGAGTGTTCACTCTCCCTTATTCTGGTTATAGGCCCCTGGCCTTCATTGTTGAAGCATCCCTTACCTACTCTCAGGTATATTGTTCTGGAGAGGCTAAGCCAGACTGCCTCTGAATCCAGGTAAGGGCACATGACTCATGCTTGGTCACGGAAACTGGCCTAGGTGTGGACTTTTGACACAAGCAGGCCAGTGAAACTCAAACCAGGAAGTTTGCTGTTACAGTAGAGAAAGAGAAGTTCACTTTCCACTGGAGCTGCTAGGCTTGAATTTTCTGAGGGGCTACCAGGAAAGGCTGAATCACCCAGAAGTGAAGTTTACACAGAAGGAAGCTTAAATGAGTGAGACTGAGTCCTGACCACATCATTTGAACTCCTAGATCTAGCTGAGGTTGGTGTAAGATCTACATGAGCCTTTTTGGATACATGAGACAAGCATTTATTTTTCACTCTTTTACTTTCAACCTAATTGTGTCTTTGAATCGAAAGTGTGTCTCTTGTAGACAATATATAGTTGGATCATATTTTTTAATCCACTCTGTTAATCTCTCTACCTTTTGATTGGAATGTTTAATCCATTTATATTTAATGTAATTACTTATAAGGTAGGAGTTACATCTGCCACTTAATTACTTGTTTTCTGTATGTCTCGTGTCTTTTTTGTTCTTCCATTTCTCCATTAATGACTTGTTTTGTGTTAAACCTATATTTTCTATTTACCAGTGTACTTCCTGTGTTTTTTCTTTTACAGTATAGCTTAAGTTATTTTTCTTAGTGGTTGCCCTGGGGATTGCAATTAGCATCTTAACCTAAAAGAATCTAATTTCAATAAATGCTAACTTAATTTTAATAGTATACAGAAACTTTGCTTCAAATAAAGCACAATTCCCTCCCTCCTCTGTGTAATTTTTATAATATAAATTACATTTTTATGCATTATAAGGCATTGACTCACTTTTATAATTAGTGGTTTATGTAGTTGTGTTTAAAATCAGATAGGAGAAGAGAAGAATTACCAAAAAACACATTTATACTCTCTTTCATATTCACCTATGTATTACTTTTACTGGAATGAATCAATAATTTCTTCTCTCTTTTTTTCTTACAAAAGCTTGAAGTTCAATTCCTTATATTCTAAAGTGTTCTGTGTGATATTGCATGCCATGAGTAACATCCAACAGGGAAGTGGGCACAGTATCTCCTATACAAACCTTCTTTCTGTTTTAGGGGTCAGGGGTATCATGTTTATGAAATATAGTGAATTATTATAAGACACATTTATTTAGCCTAATCAGTATTTCTAATTTAGGAGAGCAGAATTTTAATAATAAACATGTAGATTAAAGATGCTGTAAACTCTTTTCTATTCTTTCAATTGAGTTTAATTTCCATCCTCATGACCAGGCTTGCCTTAGTGACTTGCTTGACCAATAGAAGGTGGCAGAAGTAACTAGGTCTCAAGAGGTGTTATGGCTTCTGCCTGGGACTCCTGGAATACTCATCCTGGGATCCCTGAGCCATCACATGAGTGCTACTACCTTGATCCTATGCTGTGCTGGGGAAACTACATAAAGGTGCTGCAGGTGACAGACCCAGGAAAGCCTAGACTTCCAGCCGTCCGTGCCAAGGCACTAGATGTTTGAGTGGAGTCAGTCTGGTCTCTCTATACCAGCTCATTCACCATCTGAATAGCAATCAGTAACTTCTGCTGACATCATACAAAACAGGAGACGTGTCCATCCAAGCTCTGTTGAAGTCCTGAATCACAAGATATCATAAAATAGCAGTTGTTTCAAGTCAGTGTGTTGAGGCAATTTGTTATGCGGCAATAGACTATGTAACAAGGTGATATTACCTTGTTCATCTGACCAGACCAGTATAATCATTTAGACTCAGGGTCTCAAACTCAAGTGCCAATAAGGACTATCCAGGCAGGTAATATAAATGAACAGATGATCTGAGGGAAGGGGTAGGATTTATGTAAACTAGAGAGTGTAAGTCATGTCTGAAGAGGAAAGTCAATTGTTGCCCTGAGGGAACACAAGCCTAGAGTTGCCAGACTTTTCAAGAGCTGTCAGATCTTTTAATGCAAAAATCCTAATTTTTAACTGTTGGGAACTAATTTTAAAAAATTATAATGTTACCTTGCAAGCCAAGTAACACACACCTGCAGGCTGCACTTTCTCCCCAGCTACCAGTTTGTAATCTGACTCAACCCCCTCAGGTACATGAGAAAACAGTAGTCCAGACAGGAGACATGCCATGCTAACAGTTCCACTATGTGTTAACATCCTCAAAAAGCCTGGAGCCCAGGTCTTCACTGCATGGTCCAGGGCCCTTGTCACTGCTCCACAGTGCTTGGTCAAGACAGAGAATTCTCAGATAGGTGGCACTTCCAAGAATTAGCAGAATCATAGCTCACATCTCCTAGGAGTGCAGGATGGCATGGGCCCCACACCAGGGTTTTCACTCAGAGCAATGAGACTTCTGTCTTCTATATTTGTGCTTGCCAGTAACATTTGTTTTGTACCACAAATTTTTATGGTAAAGGAAAGTATATAAAATGATGTCTTGGTTCATCAGAACATGTTGGGGTGGCACCCTCTATAATTTACTTAATTTGTCTCCCAGTAACTGAAGATATCTGTATTAATTAAGGTAGGTTCACTTCTATAACCAAGAATCCCTAATTTTAAGTACCCTAACATAATTTAAAAAATTGCTCTTACCCATACAATAGTTCAGTGTGGGCATGTAGGTTGGACAGCTCTTTGTGGCTTTTTAAACAGAGATTTGGGGGCCAAGCTCCTTCCATCTCATGTCTTGGTTGTCACCTTGGGCCTTGGAGTACTTCACTTCCAGCCTCATGGATGGGGAAGGGTCAGTAATGGAGGGTTGCCTTGAAGAGTTGTTTGAAAAATAGGCTAGGCCTGGACGTCCATGCCCGTCAGGTCTGTTCACATCTCATTGGCCAGAATGCAGTCATGTGGTCCCACTCCACTGCAAGGGGGACTGGGAAATGTAGTCCAGCTCTGTGTCCACGAGGAAAGGGAATGGGGTCCTTGCAGAATCATTACTTTCAAGCTTCTTCAGCACTTCAGAGATTGTACAGCAGCCTGCTACTTCTACCATAGAAAGATTCCTGAGATGGGGACCGCATCCAGATTTTATCTTGCTATTGAGATTAGATGCAATAGTAATTAATTATAGAACATTGTCTGGAAATTGTCTTACTGTATATGAAAAGCTCAAGGGGAAGCTATGCTGCTGATTCTAAGGACCATATTGCTAATAATAATCACTTGCACTTATTGAGATCTTACTATGTGCCAGGAACTGCTATAGAAAAGCACTTTACAGGAACAAACTAATATTAATAGAAAGATTCAAATAAGGTAAAGTAGGGGCTAGTCAAGGAAGCGTCATGCAGAGGAAGGTATTTAGGTGGGATTAAAGGACTTCAGGATCAGTGTTAGAATGGAGGTCCTCAGACAGTGTTCTAGGTCTTGATAGAGTGAGATTCATATCACTGGGGTTGATCAATATGTTGATCTCCATTACCTTTGAAATATACAAATGCAATAACAATTGGCGAATAGGTTGCAGAAAATCTGCCCCATGCATAGTAAAGCATCCTGGACCCAAAGTTGTCTGGATAATGTACAGCTCCCTTGCCTAAGTTGTAGACATTCTCCACTCTCAGCTCCTTGCCCTGGTGGCCAGGAGTTTGCGGAAAAAAGAAGGGAAACCAGTGCAATTTAACTCTCTCCCTTGCAAAGATAAAAAGAGCATTGCGGTTTAGCCTTGGGTGGAACTGTGGGAGAACAAACATATTCAAAGCCAGAAGTCTCCTCTTGCTTTCTTTGGGAAAAGCATCTCAAGTTGATGATCAAAGAGTCAGGCAGGTCCCTTCGAGGAGTGTTTTCAATTTCTGTTTTTGCTTTATTTTAACCCCTTCCTGGCTTCTTGCAGAACTTGCATGTTTCTGGATGGGCAAGGTCACAAAGGTGGTGGGCGTCATTCCTGCCTCCATCCCCGTTCAGCGTCCTTCTCTGCTTGTGTTAACTTCAGTCATGTCCTGATGCCTCAGTTCAGAATAGGGCATCATATAAACTAATTTCAATTCAACTGTAATTATCTGAATGTCTTATCTCCCCTAGGAATATTTGAACCCTGGAAAAAAGGAATGACAGATGGGAGAGGGTAATTTCTCCATTGCTGGATTCCAGGTACAATGAAGGAATTAAGTCTCTGTGGGGCTAAGAAGCAGTGACAACTTCATAAGACACAAAAACCTGCCCCAGGAATGACTTTTACAGCCACTGGAGCTGCAGATGAAAAGTTAGGCCACACAGCCTAGTGATGGGGGCAAGACCAAGCGTGGAGTCCGAACAGGCTGGATTTGAGCCCTAGCTCCGCCCCTGACACACTGCATGGCCTTGGGCAACTTATTCTACTTTTCTGAGACTCAGTCATAAACTACCCATCTCAGAAGTGTTTTGTGTCTTAATGAGATCAAATTAACGATGAGATCACATTTGCCAAAATGCTCTTGAACTGTAAAATGCTGTATCAAAGTGAGGTATCTCTTTTCCTAAGGAGGCTCTATTTCTGATTTCTCAGTGGGGACTCTTAATGAGGAAGGGACTCAGCATCTTCCTCAGCTACTGGGGGGACTCATGCTTGTTGTGTGGGGCATGGAGGGGTGTCCTGGGCAGGAATTTAAAGGAAATTAGGGAAAAGAATGTCAGAGAGGAGGAGAGGGGCATTCCAGGCCTGCAGTAAATGTTGAAGGACCATCTGGCCAGCAGAGGTCAGAACATGGGGTCACAGAACATGGCCTGGGGACCCCATTCAGGGTCTAAGTTGGTGCTGGTGCCCTTTGAAGGGCGAGCAGAGCCAGAGCCAGAGAAGCAAATATCCCCAGGGAATAAACAGCCCCAAAGCTGGCTTCTCATTGCCACGCTGGACCTTCTGGCTGCTGCCAGGCTGTGTGGGGCCTGCCAGCAGGGCTGAGCACACTTGCCTGTATGAACGAGTGAGGCCCCAGATAGGACCAAGTGTTTGGGGGCAGCTTAGCGGGGTTGTTTGGGCCTGGGTATCAGGCATGGGGGGTTGGTTCAAAAAGGCAGAGGGGGACTATATGTCCCTGTATGCTTGGTTGGATGTTGTCTTGTGGATTTTTGATGATCTTGTACCCTGTCAGAGTGGCAGTGCCTCACAAGTGCACAGACACATGGCGTTAGCTAACAGCCCCGGGGCTCAGACACCCAAGTACCTTCCAGGCTCAGAAATTGAGGAGCTTGAGAGCAGCCCCCATCAATGGATTTGCACTGGTGGGCAAGAGGAAACTGATTTGCTGTTCTTTCTAAGTGCATCACCTGCCTAACACTTACGCCACTTGTTGAGTATTAATTACACACGTGGCTCTGGTTTCCGTGGGATCATATGAAGGCAAGAAAGAAAAAAGAAAGAAAGGAAAAGAAAATCCCAAAGAAATTAGAGCTGGGTGACAGCAGCTCAAATCTTGCTTTTCTACCCTTCCTCCCCTTTCTATTTGTGCAAACACAGCTTAATTATTCCCTGAAGCTATTTAGGTATGTGTTTATGCTGCAATAAACAAGGACCTTTGTTTTCCCTTGGAGGCCAGAATATTCTAGCTCTTCCCTTGCTCTGAGGGTAGAGGACCAGCATCTCCTGCTGTGGCTTATATATGGCTTGTGAGTTGCTACTCACCCTTCCTGTGCCCATGGAAGATATTATTAATTGATCGTGTTATGCTTTTCTGTTGAGCTGGAACCCAGCCTCAGAATCCCTCATGACACAGCAGTCCAGGCAGCCAATACCAGTTGATTGGAATTGGAATAAGAGATAGAATGATGTGTCACCCTTGATTTAATTCCCCCTACCCTATGTTAATCTGATTAGGGAAAGAATGCAGAAGCCCACTGCCTTTCCCCACCCGCCTCCCTTGACCACGATGTCTGCTTCCCATTTATCAAAGCGCTTTGGCTCTATGAGGAGTGATGCAGAGGTAGGAGAACAAACATTGGGAAACTGTGCACTGAAGTCCACATGCTTCATTTCTCTCAATCTCTCTCTTAATATCTTTATCCCTGAATCTTAACTCCCAGGGCAGCAGGAGGTCTGGGATAACGGGGTGGAGAGAAATGCAAAATATAAGAAAGAGCCCACTAGGGGGAGAGGGAGAAAGAGGGCTCAGTAGTGTCTACTTCCCCCTGAATTTAAGCGGAGGAAATGGGCCAGAGCATGGGGGAGTCCAATCACTGAAGCTGCCAGGCAGGAAGCATGTAATGGGCCACCCAGTTTGAAGAACAAAAAGGAAACAAGGGTTGCCATAGCTTCCCTCTTCTGCAAGTTTGCATTTTTCCAGAGTTGGCTGACTTACGACCCTTCAAAGACTGAGTCCCCTCTTAAGTTAGATGTGTTTCTAGAATTGCTTCCTCATTCATTCATTCAGCAATATTTATTGAAGACCCACTAAGAGCCCTGTTCTCTACCAGTTACTGAGGATACTTCTGCAAACAAGAGAGCGCCACTCTTCCCTTCAGGGATCCTATAGGCAATGCGGAAACACGGATATAAATGTGAAACGTCGTAAAGTCTGATGAAGTCCACAGCAAGGGAAGTGTGGGCAACGGCAGGCGCATATTTATCTAAACATACACGTATGCATCGGCATAAGGTATTTCAAACCCATGACTTGCCTTGAAGTCATGGTAATATTCATTTTTAACTCTGCCCTTGGGAGCCAGGACCAAAACAATATCAGAGAGTTTGGTCTGTTGAGTATCCGCCTGTGGTCTCTTGTTCATTGAATAATAATGCATTCAGTGCCCACTCTAATGGACTTTCTTTTTCAATAAAACCTGTTTTCAGAGAATTCACGGAGAATGACCATTTTGCATTTATAGCCAAACCCCCTGTGAGCCAGAGGAGTATAAACGGGACACACAGTCCAGGCCCTTGAGGAACTGGTCCAGCAGAATTCCTCTGGCTTGAGGAACTGCTCAAATCTGTGTGTCAAGCTCAATTCTGAAAGCACAATTAGACATAAGAGCTTTACGCTAGCGCTGTGAGGCTGGGAGGACAGAGGTTATCATCCCGCTGCTTTTTCTGGAGCAGCACAGGCCAGATCAACTTACAGAGTCGTTGTTTCTTTTGGATCACTGTTCAGATTCACTCAAATAAGCTAATATTCCCAATTCCTCCACAGAGAAGTCAATTTTACTCTTTGCCCGTGCAAAGAGAAGAGGAAGAGCCACAGATAGGGGAGCTGCAGGAAAGAGAATTTTATATAGTTTTCCAAGATAGGAGTCCCGAAGCCTGTTTGAAAACAACACTGATTATTGAATATACCCTTTTAACAAATGCAGCCCCCAACGATCCCAGCCTCCTGCTGTTCCTGCCCTTGTATGATTCTCTCCCACTTTGGTCTGTGATTTCTTTTTTTTTTTTTTTTTCTGCTGTACGCGGGCCTCTCACTGTTGTGGCCTCTCCCGTTGCGGAGCACAGGCTCCGGACGGGCAGGCTCAGCGGCCATGGCTCACGGGCCCAGCCGCTCCGCGGCATGTGGGATCTTCCCGGACCGGGGCACAAACCCGCGTCCCCTGCATCGGCAGGCGGACTCTCAACCACTGTGCCACCAGGGAAGCCCTGGTCTGTGATTTCTGAGAACAGGTTATTAAAGACTTTAGCGCTGTCTTGGACACTCTTTTTCTTTTTTCACTTGGATCTCTCTCTGGGGAAACCCCCTGCTAAGTAGTGAGCCGATCTCTGGAGAGGCTAACGTGGTAAGGAACTGAGGCCTCCCAGCACCAGCCTGTTAAACCTTTGGGTGACTGTAGCCCTAGCCGGCAATAGCTTAACTGCAACCCCTCATGAGAGACCCTGAGTCAGAAGCATCCAGCTAAGCTGCTGTCACCTTCCTGATCCCCAGAAACTATGAGATAATAAAGGCTTATTGTTTCATGCTGCTACAGTTTGGGGGTAATTTGTGATAACAGCAATAGATAACCCGTACACAACTCCTATTTTTTTCTATAACCAAGAGTAGCCAACACCTCCACAGCTCAGAGGAGACAACATCTCTCTCATTTTCTACCTCAAAATATAGTAACAACCGAAAAGGTGATCTATTTGTCAGTGAATATTTTTGTATATCCTCAAAAATGGTGAATGTCCCACAGTCAGTGGAATTCAGTTATTGCATTCAGTCAGCAAACATTTACTGGGGTCCTACTGTGAGTAAGGCAATACCTGTGGGCTGGGATACAGAGATGAGTAAACATGTCCTCTCTCAAGGGGGGAGATCTTACACTTGTGATCATAATGCAAAGTAGAACGTTCCACATGATCTGGGAATTTGGAACGAGACATGGCATCTGTGTCCTCAAGTAGCTTACTGGATTTCAGTGGGGAAGATAAAACTTCTAAATCAGAAACAAGCAGCCATGATACTCTTAGCACACAGTTGGAACTTGATATTTTAATCACAACTGAGTGGATATAGAGTTACTAATAAATAAACATTAAATAATGAGAGATTTATGTAAGTATGAAATATTTGCCAAATTCTTATCTTTTCTTCTAAGTTCCCTAGGTTTCAACAACTTAATGGAGAAAAAAATCAAAATAACAACAACAAAAGAAAACCCTCCATTTCTATCCCTGGGCAAAGTTACATCTCTCTCCCCTAACTCTCTACTGCATGTAGAGAAAATTAATCCCAAATGTCTCGGTTCTGTAAAGCTCCATGGAGAATTTCCTATATTGGCTTATGCCACCCTATCGTTCAGCTGAAGGAAAGTGCTCATTGCATGTGAAATATACCAGAGCCTCACTATAATACTGACCTAAAAATATACGCTGTAATAGTTCTTTGTTGCAAGGTCCTTTTATGTCTTTGTTGAATATGGTAATAGAAGAAGCTACCTTAGAAGTTTTACGTGTTTTTTTCACCTATACTTATATTCTCGGTTTGGGCTTATGCTAGATTATTGAATGTAGAGTGCACATGGTGGGTCAGGCTTCACACCCATGGTAGACCAGATGCCTTCAATTAGTACTTTTTTTAAAGACTAAATTTGGCCTGCATGGTGTGGTTGTTATTGATGTTATTACTTTTAATTAAACAATAATTGAAAATTTATGTTCTCAATTATTACCCTTATACTATGGCTCAGAAGTACTTAAAAAAAAACCTCTTATAATAGAGAAACATTTGCCTCTACCCATGTTTCTATCAAAATGGGAAACTTAAAAGCAGACTAAAAAAGGTGCCTATTTCAAGAAGAATGGGAATTGTAAAACATTAATTTCTGGCCTGCTTTACTCATTACCTTCATTTGCCTGGTCCTAGTAGGCATTGAAGCCTATGACCCCATCATCATAGCTCGAGATGGCTACTTCCTAATACTCTCGGGAATCCCCTGATGCTTGATCCTCACTGTAGCATATAATGTCCCCCATAAAATGCAGTCAAGGGTTACTTAACCAGAGTGACTTAACCAGACTGTAAATGTGAATAGAGAACTCAAGGGTGGGGCTGTTAGTCTGGGCTGTCGGCACACTGACTCCTCAGCGCCCACCATTCAAGGTCCTGCTTCCACCAAATGGCCCCTTGCTACACCTGGAGGACCTGATTAATGGTTACACACACAAATCCTGAAGGTCTATTGCGACTGTGTCCTGGAACTGTGTGCCCTTTTCCTGTCCTTGCGACCTAGATCCACCACATTCTGATAAATAAATTGCCTTGGGTAAAAGCCAGAGAAACTTTTTGTTAAAAAATGGCCTTCACTCTGTAGTGACTAAGCTGTATAATCACATGCCAGTGCTTTCTGAAGGTCCAGGAAAGTCTCTTCAAATAGAGGAGAAATGGAAACTCAGAGAGTGTATGCCACAGGACATGCGTTTCAAGGTTGTCCAGCCGGAAGGACAGTGATATATGTGAGGACTGTTTCCACATCTCACTTGGGGCAGAGCCCAATAGTATGTATATACAGCTTTCTGTAATTATTAAAAATGGATCTGGGGCTTCCCTGGTGGCGCAGTGGTTGAGAGTCCGCCTGCCGATGCAGAGGACACGGGTTCGTGCCCCGGTCCGGGAGGATCCCACATGCTGCGGAGCGGCTGGGCCCGTGAGCCATGGCCGCTGAGCCTGCGCATCCGGAGCCTGTGCTCCGCAACGGGAGAGGCCACAACAGTGAGAGGCCCGCGTGCCGCAAAAAAAAATAATAAAAAAAAAAGGATCTGCCTGATTTTACTTATCAAAGTCTGAGTCTCGAATCTTTCTTATCCACCATATAATTTAATATAAAGAGGGAAGAATTAAGGAGAAAGAAAAAGGGAACTGACATTGGCCAATTCCTTACTCTATGGGTCAAGCCTAATACCAGGCACTTTTCATACCTAATCCTAGCCTGTGAGGTAGGAATTATGTGCCCCATCCTTTAGATAACATAAGACCCAAAATGTTAAGCAGATTGTTCAGTCTCATGGTGGTAGATAAAGATTCAGAACCAGGACAGGCTGGCTCTATAGTACAATTTTCTCAGGTAAAGTGACTCGAATTCTAGTGCATTCATCCATGCTGTTTCCCTTTTCCCTCCACTTAGAATTTTCTCATCTGTCCACTTCCTACATTCTATCCCCTGTTCATCTTTCCACATCTACATCAATTTGGCGTTCTGGTGAAACTGCCCTGAAACATCAGCCCACCTTGGCATCTCCTTTCCCAAACCATTCTGTCTTTGAAGAAGTTCCCACTGGGTAAATGTCTGTTCTGCATAATGTAGCACTTTATTATATAGGTAGAAAATGCTGTAATATATGGTACTACCTTATTTTTTAGTCATTTTGTGCTCGATACCGTGCCTCTTCAGCTCCTTGTGGGCAGGGAATTTATTTTATTCTTGTCCTATGCTTTATTTTTTTGTGTTGTGTGTTTTTGTGTGCGTGTGTATACATGGGCTTCTCAGCAAACATTCCTCCTTCCTGAAGCACCCCAGTTTCCCTTTAGGGAATTACCAACTCCCCATTGTGCATGGTTTTAGAGGGAAGATAATTACAGACAATGGCTTTGCACTAGGGAAGCTGAGGAGGCCAGATCCTCTTTCTCAGTACCCCAGTACAGCCAGAGGTGAGTACATGACCTAACTCAGTGAATCAGATGCTCTTCCTGAGGACGGAAGGTCTAACTAGTCACCACTCATCTCAACGGTGACACGCCCGTCAGGCTGTCCTGCTGTGAGACCAGGGCTGGGCTTCCTGCTACCCGACTCTCACTGCTGCTTTTCTTCTTGCTCGTTCTAGCCTTGGTCCTCTGGCTTCCCACCAGTTCTGTGGGCCCTGAGACCTTCCAAAAATGTTCCATTTGCTTTTAGCTTGTCTCGGTTATTTGTAACCATAGGCTCCCACAGAAACTCAGCCCTGGGCTGGGCTCAGATAAGCAGCGTAAGTGTAAATTCTTGCCGATTGCCTTTTTGAGGTCACAGTATAATTTCCACCCAACATATGTGATGAATAATGGGTATTTGACTCTGTTTCAAAGCCTAAGTTTCTGAGGGGGCTGGGAGTGAGTTCTGGATAATGATTGGGTGTTCTCTCCCCAGTCCCTCCTTTGCAAATCAAAACAGCCTACCCTGTTTGCCCTGCTCTTCATGCCTGGGGTGTATATGACTTTCCAAAGTGGTGGTGAAGACCGTTTCTTCTACTTCCTACTGCAACGGCACTGCCACACGGCAGCTCTGTTAAGTCAAGTGTGCCCTGTGCTAGCTTATCATGAAACCACATCCCATTCCTCAAGTCAGTCAGAGCCTGGGGAAAATAGAAATTAAATGTGAAGCAAGAGGGATGGAGACTGGCCAGGAAAGGAGAGGCCAGGTGTGGATGGATGACAGGCGGAGGGAGGCTGCAGGTGGGGTGCACAACTCTCCCTAGCATCTCCTGGAGCACGCTGTGTCTCATATTTGCATGCGAGTACTCGCCCAGGAAGAGCAAATTGTAACACCAAATTGGAGCCAGACACAAAACTGTAAACTTCTCCCCAGAGAGGCCATTAGGAGTTAAACTGGGCAAAATTCTCTTCACCACAATTTCACTTGGAGCTGCGAATGTATGCCATCATTTTTTTCTCAAACTTAGAGTCAGAGGGGGCTCATTAAAGTCACTTACACATTCTCCAAGTGCATGTGAAATAACAGAGAAGACGTCAAGGAGGAATCGGTTCTTTGTAGGAGCCTCATGCTCAGAAAACAGCAGCCTGGGTGGTCCCTGACCTTGCAAACATCCCTTGTTTCTAGGTAATTATGGTTGAAGAGTACAATATTCAGAATTCAACCCTTATCCCAAGTGAAATTCTCCAAATAACCCCAAAGGAAGTTTTAGTTTTGCTGGTTCTCTACCCCTTGGAGAACACATGACCCCACTCTCCAAAACACATCCATGTGGACGGGCACACCTGACTTTGCATCGAGTTACATTTAGGCCAATATCCCTATCCTTGCAGCCGAGGGTAGCATAGACTCTCCCCACCTCCATCCCAATTAAGAACCTCTGAGCTAGGAGCCAGTGTGAGAACATCATCTAAATTTCTGAGGGTGATTGTGAAAGAGTCCTATAGACTGGTATTCTGTTTTGTAAAAACCCTCAGTCTCTAGGAAGAGATGCAACAACGCAAGAGAGGGGGGAGATGCAGATAAGGCTGAGATGCAAGAAGATGAGTCCAGGGCTGCCAGCACCCATTTAAACTACTCGTGGTGCAGCTTACTTGGTAATGAAGCCCATGGATGAAGCCAAACCAGAAGAAATTAGAGAAAAGAGGCAGAAGCACTAAGTCCTCGTGGCATGGTCTAAGGTCCTAAATCCAGCTATTCCTGAAGCCACCATCCCTTGATCTTTCCAGTTATGGGAGACAATAAATCCCCTTCGGCTTACCAATCAGAGTTAGATTTCTGTTACTCACAGCCCACGCAGTCACCGGTATTTGATCGTGGTGTATCATGATACAGGTCAGGAGCCCCAGAGCCTCCAACCTAAACTGGCTTTTGCCACTGGACCCACTTCGGGCAAGTGTTTTCTCTGGGTCTCTGTTTCCCCATCTGTATAATGAGGAGGTTGGGTGAGCCGCCAGTTTGGCATTCTGGTTTCCACTTTCTTCCTCCAGTTTTCAAGTTCTGTGATGAGGGGCAGAACTGTGACCTTGTTCGTCAGCCACTCGTGAATGACACAGGAGGGGAAGAGGAAAAAGTGCGCTTGTATGTACAGGAAAGGAAAGCTAAAGGAATCACACGCCTCATTCGGGTTGGTTAGAGGACACCTGCGGTCATTAGCACCTGCCTCCACCAGCTCTGAGTTGGACCCTTTGGTTGCCTGCTGTTCTGCGCGGGACCCCTCTTGTGCCAACAACCTCTTACTTGCTCTCCAGGCTGGTGTCAAGTCAAGGGTCGTTGGGAATGCTTGAGAGGTGACAAGTTTGGAACGTGTGTTTGGTAGATTTGCTAAGACAGTGGTCCAGATCCCTTGCACTGGTCTCTCTTTGCCTGTGTTTTGATTTTATTTATCTATTTATTTATCTATTTGCCATGCTGTGCAGCATGCAGGGTCTTACTTTCCCCACCAGGGATCAAACCCGCACCCCCTGCAGTGGAAGTGTGGAGTCTTAACCACTGGATCGCCAGGGAAGCACCCTCTTTGCCTGTGTTTTTAAAGTTTGGTTTCCAAAAATACAGTTAGAACGACCATGTAAGGAATGTAGATTCATCTCAGGGACAGGGGACGCATTCCAGGTCTTTCCTGGTCAACACAGACATGGGAAGCATCAGAACACGTCCCTTCTGGTCACTGCTCCCCACTCTCCCTCTTGTTCTGACCCCATAGGTGTGGGGATGGCACAGTCTGGTGCTTTACACTCTGGGCTTTGGACCAGAAAGATCTGAGTTCATGTCCCCGTTCTGCCACTTACCAGTGGTATAATCTTGAGCGAATGACCTAAATCTCCTTGGGTCTCAGTTTCCTCTTCTATAAGGTGGACTATTCTGTTGATGGAGTGTTATATTGTAGGGGGCAATCAATGGCCAAAGTGCTTAGCACAGACCTTAGCACATTGCTATTATTCAATCAGTGCTACCAGGGGCTGTTGAGAATGATCTAATCACAGTTCGTCCTGTGGACAAGCTTCTGAGTGGGTATCACATGTATTCACCTTCCAAAGCTCACATCATAGGTCCTCTGTTCGCCCCTGTTATCCACCTGCACTTGGCTGTACCTCTGTTCTAGGTTTGTTTTTTTTTTTGCGGTACGCGGGCCTCTCACTGTTGCGGCCTCTCCCGTTGCAGAGCACAGGCTCCGGATGCGCAGGCTCAGTGGCCATGGCTCACGGGCCCAGCCGCTCCGCAGCATGTGGGATCTTCCCGGACCAGGGCACGAACCCGTGTCCCCTGCATCGGCAGGCGGACTCTCAACCACTGCGCCACCAGGGAAGCCCTGTTCTAGGTTTTATGTTATAATGTGATAGTGACCAAGATGGGTTCTAA
Organism: Aethalodelphis obliquidens; assembly: GCF_003676395.1. Classification (NCBI taxonomy): domain Eukaryota; kingdom Metazoa; phylum Chordata; class Mammalia; order Artiodactyla; family Delphinidae; genus Aethalodelphis; species Aethalodelphis obliquidens. The sequence continues at coordinate 41,946,923 of NW_020837953.1, forward strand.
TATCTCCTAGTCTACTTCCTAGCTGGATGACCTTGAGCAAGTTATTTAGCTTCTTTTAACCTCTTTTTTTTTTCAGCTCCAAAATGCAAATCCAATTGACCTTGTAGTGACGTTGTGAGATTTGAAGTGGAAGATGCAACCAGAGTACTTAGCACAGTGCCTGATCCAGGAAGGCGAGATCCACACATGGCCGAGGAGGTGAGTAGAATTTCTGAGCCAGAGTCTAGGCTTTACAATGACCAACTGTAGCCTGTAAACACGGCAGACAAAAATGAAAAGTGAGGAACAACAGAGGAAGATGAAGCCCAGGGTGTATATTCCATTCCATACATTCTGTCTCAACATTCCAAAGCTGAGACAGAAAAACAAAGATTCTAAATGTCTGGGGCCTGCTCAGAATTAAAGCATCAGCACAGACATTTGAAGAATTAAGTCAGACATTTTAATAGATGTAGCCAAAGAAGTAGGCACATGGTACACTGTAACTGGAAGATTCACTACCTTATAACATTTGAGGATTTTAGGAGGGAAAATTCTCTACTTCCCTCCCTTGACAATTATCTTAAAGAGTGTTGGGACAGTCTCAAAATCAATTTTAAGTAAAATGATGAATTTAGTTTACTTTGGAGATGGGAGAGGAGGAGGGCAGGTGACCCCAAAGAAACCATACTCTAAGGATCGCTCCTGTTCCAATGAATTTTGACATCATTTTCCTTAAAAGGTGTATATCCGATAAAGGTTTTCACGGAAAACTTTTGCAACTCAAAGTTTGAGAGTTTCATATTCCATGAAATCTGTCAAGAAACTCTACTCTTAACATCTAAGTACACTCAAAAAGAAAGATGATACTCTGCCGTTAGTAAAGGAGTTGAGGTGACCAGAGTGCTTCAGTTTCACAACTTTACATTTACCTGTCTCTAAGTTCAGCAAAATCTTATGATTTCTTGGGAGGGGGTTGTGCTTATTTAAAAAAATTTTTGAAACTCAAAGGACAGTTAAAGCCCTGGGAACTCTTACATTTAAATTACAGGAAGGGAGAGCAATTCTGCTGTAGAATTAGCAAGAGCAACACACCATTTTGGCAACAGGAAGACCACAGAATGTAATTAGAATTCTAACAGAAGCAGCAAAATACATAGGTCGTAGGAATAAACAATGCACCTCCAGTGCTTCCACATCCCCGTGGGAGGCTCAGAAGGAATGAATCACTGGGGATTAGCTTCTGGAATTGAGAAGACCTGCTTCTCTCCATTAATGACATCTCGCCTTATCTTCCCATCCCGTTAATACCGTAAGCGCACTCCATCAGAGCCCCGGAGGGTGGAAGAAAGGCCAGCAGCCTCCCATCCAATGGCAAATGTTCCTTGCTGTTTCAGAGGACTGCGGGACCCCTGTTAGAATGATTTCTATTTGCTAATGGCATGGGCTGCCCCTGATTTATTTCATCACACTTGCAAAGCCCTGCCCTTCATCTCCGGATGTGTCTTGTGTCTTAGCTTCCAAGAGCCCCCTGGCCGGCAGAGGTAGTCTGCTGGCTGGAACTTAATTAGGCAGCGTTTGAAGATCCGGTGGCCCTCTGGCAGCCAGCTATCTTATCTCCCAGTGCAGAAATCCCTCGGGGAGCTGTTCCTGCCGAGCACTGGGGCCCAATCAGGAGGGGCTAGAGATGTATTTTTGATTTGCCAAACAAAACGACACAAAATAAAACCTATCTCTTAATATATTACCTGGGAAGCCCAACTCACCTTTGGGAAAACCAAAACATTTCTGGGTTGCAGGAAATCTAAAGGTTATATAATTCAATGGGTAGGGGTGGGGTGGAAGGAAAGGTGGGGGCCGAAGAGAGACCTAACTGATTGGCCAAGTTCACCCTGATTATCCAGATATCTCAGTGACACAGGCTAATGGCTCTTTGGTCCCTCAAAAGGGAGACTGGGGAAAATAAAACACAGGAGGCATTCCTAAGGAAGGGAGATTCTACAAATGTCCCAAGTGCCCAGAAAGCAGGCGTCAGCTCACCCTAGCTGATGCTATAGTCCTGAGCTGCCACAAGGTGGCAATTAGCAAGACCACTCTTACTTTTATAAAAATAGGGCTTTCGGTTCTCGATTTTAGGTACCGATACTTATGAAATCAGGTTAACGGGGATTCTGTGGTGTCCTAACAAGGAAATTTGGGCTCTCAATGCAAACATCAGAAAGAGTCTTCTTCCGTCTTAAGCACACAAGAAACAGAAGTCCAGGCTTGGCTCACCTCTAAGGGTCTGCTGACCTGAGCCTTTGTGTTCTCGGGCATACGGTTCGCTCCTACCAGGTAGCTCAGGCCCAACACGCGGAGTCCCTAAGAGTCTGCCACTAAGTACTCAGACCTACGGGTTGAGAAAATTCAGCTACAACATCTTACCGACCTCTAGAGGCCTCAGCCAGGCCTTTGTGATTGTCTCATAAAGTGGCAACACCTGCAGGGTGTAGCAGGACTACTATAAGAGTCCCTTTTCCTGAGACTAACAAGTCCTGCCGGTTTCTCAAGTGTGACAGTGAGAGCTTTGGTAGTGATTTGTGTTCAATTAGCATATCAGGCATTTGGTCAGCCTGGCTGAGTGAAACAGTCAAAATATTAAGCAACCGTTTCAGCGATGATCAAAATAATGTCCTATCTTTTATTTATATAACACCTTGTAGTTTTTAAATTGCTTTCTCACTCGTTTTTTCTTTTGATCCTCACAACTCGAGCAGGCAGGCAGAGACAGGTATTATCAGAGCCTCACCTGGTTCACAGGGTGCCTCTGGGTGAAACAGACCCAGATGCCCCTTCCTCTGGTGGGGGAGGGTGGCAAAGCCTGGCTCAGCTGGACATCAGCTCCCACTGACCCCTCAGCTGCATCCTCCTGTGTAGGGGCACACACTGCCCAACCGTACATGGCAACCCGGGGTATTATCTCCATTTTTAGGTGAGAAAGTTAAGGCTCAAAGAGTTTAACTGACTTGTGAAAGGTCACACATCTTGTAGATCTTCTGGCTACTGGTCCAGTGGTCCCTCTACCATAGACATCCATCCTCCTAACTCACCTTCTAGCTTTGCATCAACAAATAGCACTTCAAAAGAAACACTTAATATGAGCATTCACCTTTCCTCTCTTATTCCCATCCAAATGTCCTACTTCCTGAGTCAAATAAATGCCTATACAAGAGCCAGTCTTACAGGATTTTGACTCATTATGTAAAATTCTACCACAAAATTTAATCCTTTGAGATGTTTAAGGCTGCAGCTGTAAACAATTAATTTATGTTAAAATCCAAATGCAACTGGACGTGCATTCCATTAAGTCACTGCTTTCCAAACTGTCTTCCTTAGAACACTAGTACTCTTAGACAAGGAGTGTCAGAATCACCTGGAGGGCTTGTGAAAACGCAGATCCCTGGGCCCCAACTCCTGAGTTTCTGATTCAGTAGGTTTGGGGTTGGGCCTGAGAATTTAATACAGATTTTCACTTCTAACAAGTTCCCAAATGGGGCTGATGCCGCCTCTTCCAGAACCAAATGTTGGGAGGTAAGTTTCCAGAGGATGCTAATAGGAGCTCAACATGACTTTAGCTTTTTAAAAATATATACTTATTAGTGTACTCATGGAAATTAATTCAGAAGGTAGTTTGAAAAATCCTATCACAGGCCAAAAGAAGCCAACATTGTCATCTGGACTTAATTTATTAATTTATCCCCCAGTTGTTTAAACAAACATTAAAAGTGCTGAAAATGTTCCAGAGTCTGTTTACATCCCTGGGGACACAAAGGTTTGGTCCTTGTCCTCCTGGTAATTTCAATCCATCTGGGCACAGAGACACAGACAGACCATTACAGCCCAGTAGTTACTGACTCTGCCCAAGTAAGGTGGATGCTAGTTGGCTGGGGGCTGGGGGCTGGGGGCGGTGGGTGATTTGTGAGCCAACAGCAGGAAAGAGGAAAGTGGACATCAGCCCTCAAGAACCTTGTCTGAGTCACTCTTTGCCTCAAAGGCAACCGTTTTTATGCTATCTGGGGTCCCCTCCTTTATAGGGTTAGGCCACCCAAGGAATTCACAGAACATCAACGGTGGCCAGGGCCAGCTCCATGGATGTGCAGCCGATGTGCACCCACAGACCCCACACACAGGAGAGCCCCAAGCTGGGTTTAATGCTCTCCTATTGCCATCTTGAAAGTCTTAATAATGTTTGAACAAGGGGCCCTACGTTTTCACTCTGCACTGGGCCCTGCGAATTATGAAGCTGGTTCTGACGGTGCCTACATTAGCCATTCCACAAAATTTTTTTGAGCACCTACTAAGTGTCATTCGCTGAATTGGGCATTTGAGGGTTTTGACTTAGTAGGATAGGGTTCCTGACGGAGGAGCTATAAGCTGAATACAGAAGACAGACGCATGAATAGGAATTGACAACCCCGTGTGGGAAGTTAGAAGACAGCAACACACGCCCCATCCTTCATGCCCACAGGAGAGAATTTATCTCTGCCAAACCATGTCGGGCTCTCAGCAGAAAGCTCTGCATCTATTATCGCAGCCATGGAGGACTGGAGTCCTTGCCCAGGTAATCTACGGTGGGAGGAGACGGGGAGTCTCCATCATAGAGAACATCACCTCACGCCAGGTTTAGCATTCATCAGAGCAATGTCATTAATGTGCATTTTTCCCAGAGGCTCGTCCAACAAGCCAGGTAGTCCTGACATGGTAACAGCTTTATTGTTAAGTGAAATGTCAACTTCCTATCTTCACCCTTGAATTGTACTGAATCTCCCTAGCTGTGTGAATATGTCAGCAAATACCCACCTCTGACATGGAGCTAAAATCTAGATGATTTCAAGTCACAGGTGGTTTGCTTGTCCTTCAGGACAGTGTTTTGCAAAGAGTGGGTCATAGACCACTTGCATGAGGATCACCTGGGGTGCTTGTTAAAAAGGCAGATTCCTAAGCTCCAATGCATTCTGGGATCTGCAGTTTTAAATTTTTACCTGCTCTCCAGGAAATTCTTAAACACGTGGAAGTTTGAGAAGGTTCCCAGGAGCCTTGACAGGAGTGGGACGGCAGATCACTGGAGTTCACTAGTAAGTAAGGATATTTACTCCACTCTCCAAAATACTCAGCCCTCCAAGAGGCCCTATTAGGGGATTTCAGAGGTGAAATCCCGCACCAGAAAGTTGACTTCTGTGGAAACAAGCTTCGCACGTGGGCACAGACCAGAGGGGGCAGAGCTGAACTCCCTGACATGAGCGCTGCAGGCAAAGGGGCTTCAGACAAAAGCACCTGGAATGTTTGGGGTTCATGAAGGTTCCCCAGGGGCCATCAGAGGACCTGAGAATTAGCAGAAAAGGTGGGGCTCCAGGCCTCCAACCTGGCTCTTTATTACGATTTCTCGTTCATTTCACAAGGTTAAGAGAATATGTCAGAGTGAAAGCTTCAGTCCTTACGGTGGCTGGCAAAGTTCTACACGGCCAGACCCCCAGTACCCTCACTTCTCCCACCTGAGCTCCTAAGATGCTCCAAACGTGCTCACTGTGCTCCGGCCACACCCTGGCCTCCTTGCAGTCCTTCAAACACACCAGGCCACTCTGCCCCAGGGACTTTGCACTGGCTGTTTCCTCTATCTAGAATGCCCGGGGCTTATTTCCTCACCTCCTCAAATGTCTTTCTGGACTACCCACACTCCCTGTCCCCTCACTATGCTTTATCTTTCCCTGTCAGACTTGTCTCCATCTGGTAGACTAGACATCTTCTTTCCGTATTTATTGACTGTCTCCCCTCAGTAGAAAGATAGCCCCTTGAGGGCAAGAATTTTTGTTTAGTCTAGTTTTGTCCATTAAGGTATCTCTGGCATAGGAAACAGTGCCTGGCATGTGGGAGGCCCTGAGTAAATATCTTTGTTGAATAAATCAACATTAGAGAGGGCTCCTAGGACCATAAAAAAAACACCCACTAAGGGACAAATACAGACAGGGAAGCAGGGTACACTGCGTCTCTCCAGTTTTTCTCAGCCTCAGGGAAATATGGACTTGCGACTTCTCTCAGAGTTTAAACTGGGGGCAAGGAGGATGAAAAGAGCAACAAAAAAGGGAGGAAAGTCTGGGATAAGAGCTAACTTGTTGCTTTCAGAAGAGCTCGCGTCTCGCTGCCGCCCTTCAGAGGACACGGGAAAGTGGGAACATGGCAGCCCGTCTCCGGAGATGACAGCAGGTCTTCCTTCTCCATCTCCGCCTCCTCTTTCTTCCTCACCTCTTTTTTTGCTTGCACTTCAAACGCTGCCCTCTTTGGCTTCTTTTAAATCGCCAGGGTAGGAATATACAGGGGGGGAGGTATCAGGGCTCCCTTTGAAACCTGGCCCAGCAGCTGCTGCCCACAAACATCTCTTAGCGGCAGAAGCACCGGCTTCTCAGTGTCTGACGGTGGTGGCTGGTGGGAGGTCTGCAGGGCACACAGCTCACGGCAGGTGCCTTTACTTTGACACAGATCCTGAGAGGTGGGGGCAGGGCAGGGAGAGAAGAGAAGACATGTTGCTTGACAGTGGCCCCCTCCTTTTCTTTCTTTAAAAAAAATGACACCAAATCGATCACGTGGGAAAAATTGGACATTTTTACAACGCCTTGTTTCTGATGGCCAGGGGTGAGGTGAAGAAGAGAGAGAATAAAGGTGCAGGTCTCCCCATCCAATTCTCTTTGTCTAGCATAAAACATCATTTCTCCCGATTGTTGAAAATGACTCCCCTGCCTCAGCAAGGACTTTGATGGGAAGACAAGGCCCTTGAACATGCATATTTCATGGGCTTTGTTCTGAAAATTGTCCTCTTCACTGCAAATATGCTCAAGCCTTAGGGGTTAAGGGCAGGAATAGACTCCGGTTCCTGGCTGCAGGCTGTGGGCTGAGTGGGAGTCGGGATGCCTTAGAACAATGCGGGGGGTGATTCTCAGATCAGAAGCTGACGTGGTTTTACCTAGAAGAGACACATGGCTCTCTGACTCACCACATATCCACGCAGGCTCGAACTGGGACACATCACGGGAACATGAGTGTTTTTAGAACCAGACTCACGGAGGAGGACAATGAGACATGTGTTTTACCAGATTCCCCTGGAGGACAAAAGGTCTGGATCCAGGGTGGCTGGTGAAAGAAGGTGAAGTGTCAGGTAGGGAGATAGGACTGAAAAAGAATGATAATGAAATCAAAGTAAAAACAGCTGAGTATACCGGTGGTGGCCATGCATACCATCTTGGTTGTGAAGTAGAGTCTGGAATCAGACCTGAGTTAAATCCTATTTCCTCCACTGACCTCAGGGCTGTCCAACGTCAGGGCTTCCGTTCTCCTCTCTGTAAAATGGGTATAATAATAGCACCTACTTTTCAGGATCGTTTTAAGACTTAAACAAGAATGTGTGTACAGGGGCCAGACAAAAAGAAAGCCCTCAATAAATGCTAGTTGCTACCATCACCACCACCACCACCATCACCACCACCGTCATCACTCCCTTCCTCCTCTCTTCATCATCATTATCATCATCACCTAATTTAATCCTGGGTGGCTCTGATAGTCCATCTAATTGTATGTGTGTGTGTGTGTGTGTGTGTGTGCGCGCGCGCGCACGCACGTGTGCGCACAGACGCATTGGTTTCTCAACCGTAAAATGGAGATCACAATCGTATTTGATGCAGATAAAATGACGTAGTTCTCTCTAAGGACATGACTCAGTGGCTGCAGGCAGTAATGCTCCAGGCACAGTCCCCATCGTTGTTAGGCCCTGCAACTACCCTCATTCTAAGGTGAAGTAGCTGACGTTTAAAGAGCTTGCTGAAGATCAAAGATTCAAGCAGGGCTCTTAACTGCTGCCATGGGCTGCATGCTCCCAGGAGCAGCCCTGAAGACCAGGATCTGCATGCAAGTGGGTCCCAGGTAGCAGTGGTGGAGGTGGGGAAGGGAGACAGGGCAGTGGAGAGCGCCGGCAGAGGGTCCGTGGAGGAGCGGGATACCACTGCAGGCACCTGGGGTCAGTTCCACTGGGAAACTCTGAGAGATGGGGTGGGTCATGCCTCTGAGCTGTCCCTCCACAGTGTCAAGGAGGCTGGGGTATTTATCCTCCTCCTTGTATTTGCCATTGGCTGAGGGTGACTCCATTTCACCCCTAGTCGGTCCCACGTGTGGGCCCGGGGAGAGCCCTCAAGTCTTCAATCTGATCTTCAGCAAGTGCTAGAATGGTGAACTTTGCAGGGCTGTGGAGGGACCCCGACAGCACTCCCTATAGCCAACACGATGAAAGTCAGGGCACCAGTGGATCTGAACTCTTCAGACAAATAAGAACCAGAAGCCTGATCCCTGAGGGGTGGAGAAGACTGAAGACTGAGAAAAGGGTAAGGGCTCAAGGGACCTGGTCTGGCAGGATAATAGACTTGAATTGAATTAAGCCAACACTGGCTGAGGTTCTGTCACGTGTAGGGCTTGTGTTAGGAATGGTGGGACGGCTGTCTTCCAAGGACTTACAACCCAATACCCACCTGTGTTTGAGGATTTGGGATGGAACCTGCTCTGTGCCAGAGCTCCATACCAGGTGCTTCAGAGGCACAGGAGGAGGAGGTTTGATTTGAGTCACTTGAGCTAGACCATGAGTGATGACTGGGGGATTAAGAGAGATTCATAAAGAGATGGGAGGGACAAGCACCACTTGAGGGGGGGCAAGTTCAGAGCATGTTCAGGATATGGGGGCCTTCTGTGTGGTTGGAGAGTAGGTGGGCCCAGTGCGCAATGTGAGAACTTTCTAGAAAGATCAGTTGAGGACTGCATGATGGAGGACACTGAATGTCATGATGAGCAGGGGGCAGAAGCTAAAGACCTTGGTTCCTGAAGAAAACCTGTGCCTTATACAGGGCATTTTAATAAGATTCCTCTGCAGGCCTAGTGGGTGGAGTAACTGAGAGCAAAGGCTGGTGCAGAAGGTCCCACCCCACCTCTAGTCCCCGATGTAGGGGGAGGGGCATCAGGGGCAGGACCCTCATGTCACACCTGAGGCACAGCCTGCTCCATGTGTTGAAGCCACCTCTCCTACAGCCTGGCATCCTTAAAACCCCAATCCACCCTAAGGTTCCCCAAAGAAGTCCTACCTCCTGTGCCCCAGGGACCCCAGAGTTCTCAGCCAGCTCTGTTATCTATAATGATACAGCCAGGGCCCGCCAAGGTGTCTGGTTGGCCCTATAGCAGACCTGGTCTTGCAGGAGGGTACATAATCCATTAGATATGATGAGAGGAAAGTTCTTCCCCCAAATGCCAAAGGAAATCCCCTGTCCCTATTTTTGTTTTTCATGAAAATTCCTAGCACTAGGCTACCAAGGAGGGGCGAAATATGGCACGGGCTGAGTCTCCTGGACTCTATTGACGATTGGAACGTAAATTTACCCTGGTCTTTCTGCCAAATGGATCCTCAGTGTGGGAGTTCTCTTGGAGAACAGCCAAGAGTCAGTTGGTCTTTCTCAAAGAGGCTCACTCTCTTTGAGACAAGACCTCAGGGAAGAGGCCTGGGTCACCCCTCAAGCAAACTTTGCAAAATTCCACTTCCCTGAGAGCTTTTCAGAGCCATGGCCAGAGTCCAGGAAAGCCTCGAGGCCTTGTCATGTGCCTCTCTCCTCTTCGATATGGCCATGGATGTCTCAAGATAAGAAAACCTACCAGACAGTTGATCACAGAGGTACAGGCATATCTCAGATACCATACCAGCTCATCTGGTGGAGTGAGCCATGTGCCCCCAGGGCAGGCTGAGGAGCAGGCTGCATTGGACAGCAGCTGGAATTTTAGCTCCAGCAATGGAAGGGTTGAGTATCCATGCACTTATCCTGTGAATCCATTATTTTAATATTTTTGAACTCAGTGCTAGCTGTTTTATGTTATATTGTGTTTATTTTTACTTTAAAGTGCTATCTATTCATAAGTGAGTTTTCTCCTGTACATTCCTATTTGATTCAGCCTCAAAATACTGCCCTCATTTGAAATATTAGCTGACCACACCTCTTCTCTTCTTTGCCTTTTCTCTGCCCACCCCGCTTCCTCCCCTCATCTTTGCCTCTGAGATCCATACAACAATGTCAGAGTGCATTCTACCCAGTGGATATTCATTAAGGGCCATAAACAGCCATAACCTTAATGGATGTGGCTAGTTAGCTGAGTCTGGAGGAAGGGCAGTGGTGAAATTGCAGGAGTGCAGACATCTATGAGTCCCTGGTGACAGGATTCGGCCCCTGGAAGGATGATGGGGTGAGGAGTTTGTGCCCTGGCAACTTCCCTTCCTTACTTTCCCCCTTCTCATTTTATGCTCTCTATTCCCCTATCTCTAGAAATGCAGACTTGAATGGTTGGGGAGAGATTTTAAGGTAATGCAGCTAAAATCTTTGATGGGTGGGCAGTAGGGGTGGGATGGTGCAGAAGAGCACACCTGGTGACAAGTACACCTGGGCCTGAGCATCCTTCTAACACACATCCTTGTGAAGACATCAGGGGGCTCCAGGCAAATTCAAACACAAATTCTCAACCAGTAAGAGGAGGGGCAATGTGGGAGAGAACAGAGAGGGAAAATCAAACAGTACAAGGTTGTTCATAGCAGCTTGATTCATGATAGCCCCAAAGTGGAAATAACCCAAATGCCTGTTAACAGGAGAATAGATAAACAGATTGCAGTATGCTCCTGCAATGGATTGAAATGGAAATATAAAGAACAAATGTACTAGTCTACCTTGGCTGCCATAACAAAACACCATAGACATGGTGGCTTCAACAATAGATGCTGATTTTCTCACAGTTCTGGAGGCTGGAAGCCTTAGATCAGGCTGCTGGTAGGGCAGGATTCAGGTGAGGGCTCTCTTCCTGGCTTGCAGACAGCCACCTTCTCACTGTCCTCACATGGTCTTTCCTGGTGCATGTGTGCAGAGAGAGAGAGCAAGCTCTCTGGTTATCTCTTCTTATAACGTCACTAATCCCATCCCGAGGGCCCCATCTCCACAACCTCATCTAACTCCAATCACCTCTCTAAGGCCCCATCTCCAAATACCATCACATTTTGGGGTCAGGGCTTTGACATATGAATTTTGGGGAGACACATTCAGTCCATAACAGTGAACTTTGGATAAAAGGAACTACATGAATGAATCTCAAAAAATATTTTGCCAAGTGAAAAAGGGGGCACAAAAGAGTGAATATTCTATCATTTTAAAATGAATTTTTAGAATAGGAAAAATCTGTGATGATAGAAATTGGAAGAGAAGCTGGCTCTGTGGAGGTGTGGAGGGTGGGTATTGACTGGAAAAGGGCACAAAGGGACTTTCTGGGAAGATGGAATTGTTCTAGATTTTGACTGTTATGGCAGTCTACCTGGGCTGCCATAACGAAACACCATAGACATAATGTTTCGTTATGGCAGCCTGGGTAGACTAATACATTTGTTCTTTTTATTTCCATTTCAATCCTTTGCAGGAGCATACTGCAATCTGTTTATCTATTCTCCTGTTCACGGGCATTTGTGTTATTTCCAGTTGGGGGCTATCACGCGTCAAGCTGCTATGAACAATTTTGCATTGTTTGACAGAGGGAGTGGTCCCACTGTATATATGTTCAAAGCTCACTGAACTGTACACTAAGACCTGTGCAGTTTAAGTAAATTATGCCTCGATAAAAACCAGCATTAAAAATAAATAAATAGGGGGCTTCCCTTCTGGCGCACTGGTTGAGAGTCCGCCTGCCAATGCAGGGGACACGGGTTCGTGCCCCGGTCTGGGAAGATCCCACATGCCGTGGAGCGGCTGGGCCCGTGAGCCATGGCCGTTGAGCCTGCGCGTCCAGAGCCTGTGCTCCGCAACGGGAGAGGCCACAACAGTGAGAGGCCCGCGTACCACAAATAAATAAATAAATAAATAAATAAATAAATAGGGCTATAGGAGCAGCGTTGTGAGGTCCAGGGATAACAGAGAGGGAGACTTTTGTTTGTGTGTATGTGCATACATGTGTGTGAATGTGCGTACACATGTATGTATGTGCATATCCACATATACATGCCATACGTATACACACAGTTAACAAGAAAGAAACCAAAACCAATCACAACAATGTATCAAAGAACCAAAGGCGAGCACGCCCCATGCCCCCAGTAGGAACCCCATACATCTCTGTACCAAGAGGGGAAACGGTGCAGGTGTTGCCCCGAGCAGACACATTCATGAACCTGGGTGAACTGAATTCAGCCTGGACGACGGGTGTGATTGAAGTACCATCACCCATTGAGTTATATCAGAGAGCTCCTCACTTTGCTTTTACATATTGATGAAAAAACTTGCAATTTTTCACTGCTGCAGAACTGAACTGTGATTTAATGTTTCACAATTTACATAGCTGATTTCATGTACTTTTGGCAGTTCCACCACATTTTCAGTAGTTACTAGAAAAAGTTGTTCCTCTAGGAAGTTAAAGAGGTGTCTATTCTGCTTCCCAATCCCTCCCCACCACCACTAGGCTCATGAGGAGAAATTCAGAGTTGAGGATGAGAGGTGTGAAAGTTACAGAGTCCTTGATTCCAGCGTGACTCTGGGAGACGATACTCTTCACACTAGCATTTGGGCGTGAAGCATTTGGGTCCCCGTTATCTGCTCACATTTTCCCTATTAGCCGAGCAGACGCTTGGAATGTCCCCAACACTCAAGTAAAAACATTGCCTCCACTATTCATTAGCAGTTTGGCCTTGGATAAGGTAACTAATTTCACCATTTGTGAAATGGATCCCAAAATGCCCATCTCCAATGGATACTCTGAGGATTAAATGAGAAATTATCTAGCACCATGGCCAGTGCCAAGTGGATGCTGGAGGCCGAGAGCTTCTCTTTACACCCATCTTTCAATACCATCACCTAATTCAGATGCACTGGCCTATCTTTCTATACTTTCTTCTTTAATGTTGCCCATTCATTTGTTCACCCACTGATTCACTGATTCGTTCTGTCACTCAGTAAATATTTATTGAATACTTATCATTACAGACTGTGACAAGTTCCCTGAAGAAAAGGAACATAATCGTCTGGTTGTGTAACAGCAGAGCTCAACTGAGATTGAAGGGTCAGAGGGAGCTTCCCCAAGAAGAGGACTGAATTCCAAGACTGAGCCGAGGTCTGAGGATGGGGAGGTTAAACTTCCCATGCATCTGCCCATTCCAGCATTTATGGCTTTGTCCAGACAGTTCCTCATTCAGGAATGGGCTTTTCTCTCTATTCCACCAATTTCAATCTCTTAAAGGCCCAGCTCAATTCCTGTCTCTTTCATGAAGTCGCTTCCCAATGAGGTTCTCCTGTGCTCAGCACCCTGGTGTGGGTTCCTGGAGGACTTAGAGTCTGCCCTACACAGCCTACAAGTGAACAGAATGTGTTATCCTCTGCCCGAGTTGTGTGTCTTATCTCCCCAGCCCACTATAACCCCTGGAGAACAGTGGTCATCCTGTCCACCTCTCATATAATCTCCATGATGCTGGAGGTTGAGAGGTTACAAAAGAACTACTTGCCGCCTGGACTTCTGTAGGGACAAATATCACATCATGAATGAAAGATGTCAGCACCAGCTGTGCACAGAGGCGGTTGATATGCTTAAGACCTTGAGAGCCAGATCATTCATTGACTAATTTGTTCTTTCCACTAAGCTTCAATAGATCAGGTGTTGTTTCAGGTGTAGGGGATATATCAGCAAGTCAAAGGTCTCTGCTCTGGAAGAACTTCCCATTTAGTAGAGCCCAACACATATACAATAAACATATAAATAAGTTAATTCTATAGTAGGTTAGAAGGTGATAAGAGCAAAAGGAAAAACAACTGGCCAGGATAAAGGAGTTTGGGAGGTCCCAGGCCAGAACCTTAAATAGGGAAGTCACAATAAGTTTCTTGGAGAAGATGACATTTGAGCACATTCTTGAAGTTAGCCATATGGTCACTGGGGGAAAGTGTTCCAGGGCCCATGCAAAGGCCCTGAGGTAGGAGTCTGCCTGGTGTGGCCTCCATGGAACGGTCACATGAGTGTGGCTGGAACTGAGTGATCAGGAGAGCGATGGGGGTGAAGGTCAAGGAAACAAGGAAGACAGGATTGTGGAGGTCCTGTGGGCATCAGAAGGAACTCGGCTTTTACTCCAAGTGAAATGGATTTGTGTCTTAGCTCTGTTAGCTGTGAGAATTGGGGAAATCAGTTTACTTCTCCAAGCCTCGGTGTTCTTATTTGTAAATAGAAATGCTGCTGCTGCTGCTAATACCGCCCTATAGGTGGCTGTGGTGAGGATTACAGGTGGTAAAGCTCACAGCCTGACTGGTACCCTGTAGTTCCCCAAATGCAGGCAGTCATTTTTTCCATGGTTGCATTGCGATTACTATTACCTCTGTTCATTTTAGAAAGAGAAAGCTTCTACCCTTTAGTGAACACTTTCTGCTTGTCTGAGATCGTGCCTTCCATTGGATCCCATCTAAGCTACCTCCTACCCTAACCCTGTCAGAAGAGAGGTCCTACTCCTCTTTTGATTGATGAGTACACTGAGGTTTTGGAAAAGCGAAGAGGCTTGCTGAGTGTCCAATAGCTAGTTTGCAGTTAAGGAGGACTTCGAACGCAGGCGTATCTGACTTGACAGATTAACTGCTTTCTACTTGAGCGGAACAAGAGAAAAGGGAGCAGAACATAACTGCAGTGTTGGAATGTTTCTGCAGGTGATACTCTCACTCCTTTGTGTGAACAGAGCACAGAGACCCAGGAGGGCCGTGTGGGGCCTCATTTCTCAGAGGTGCTGAGGGGATTTCACACTGCTATTCTTAGGAGGTGACCATCTCCTCTATTCCGTTTATAACTTAAAATCCGATTTTCTAGAGCTTTGCTGAAAGATCATAAGACTATATGACACTGTCCCTCCTTGAATTTGATGGGAGAATAAAAGCCATCATGAATTCCAAGTATCAACAGTGACCTAAATATTTAGATATTTCCTGAAACTATTCTGGCCGCTTCATGGAAAGGAAAAGGGATGTTTGGGCCTGGGTCTGGTAGTTCTGTCTTTGTTCAGAAGGAAGAAATGTTGGCATATAAATGTAACAAATTAAAGGCTTTGCAGAATTTAGAAAAGATCTGCATGGAGTCCAATTTGAGCTCAATAATAATTAATTGTTTGTACTGAATTCTTGTTTGATCTGATGGAACGTATCTATTTCTTTCATGTCATTCCTGTCCTTTTTTATGTCAAGAAATTGCAGTGACCCTCTAGAAAGAATTATGGTTTCTGTTTAGAAAAAAATTTTTAATTTCGGGGGTGTGCCCTGCAGAATGTCTATAAGTATCTAAGTTATCGGTATAAGTTCTCTCAATGGAAAGCATTGGCCTTTCTGAACTCATTTATTTTCTTTAACATTTTTTTATTTATTTGGTTGCACCGGGTCTTAGTTGTGGCAGGTGGCCTCCTTAGTTGCGGCTCACGGGCTCCTTAGTTGCAGCATGTGAACTCTTAGTTCTGGCAGGCATGTGGGATCTAGTTCCCTGACCAGGGATCAAACCTGGACGCCCTGCATTGGAAGCTCAGAGTCTTATCCACTGCACCACCAGGGAAGTCCCTCTGAGCTCATTTATTAACCTAAACTCCTGAGCTAGCACCTTGAAGAGTCAGAGAATATTCGGAAATTAAGAGTAGAGAATGTGCTAACTTTGTCTTGCCGAATGAGTTCATTCCTCCTGACAGCCTTTAATTAAGATAAGCTATCATATAGGGCATTTTAGACTTGACATAAATCAGAATATGAGAGTTTGTTCTGAACCCTTGTTCAAACTTGATAGATTCCAGGTCAAAAAAGCCAGCCAACTGCTTATTGAATCCACTGAGTAGAGCTGTTGCCAACAGTCAACAGAAATCCATTCTGAAGATCTTGAGCCACAGTTCACTGCAGTAGAATGCATTAGAAAGAACATAGTCTGAAGTTCATTTACAGGTACTCCATTATGAATTTTAGTAATCATTTATATCACTGAGGACCTCAAAACTTGAGCACAACCACGGGGCAAAGCAACTTTCATAATTTTGCCTTGTAATGGTCATGGGCTCTCTTGGTGGGCAGCAAACACACACTCAAACACATTCTTCCTGAATTGTAAATCTCAATAGTGACCATCAATTTTATACAGACTACACTTTGTACTTATACTAACAAATATATATGCACCCATACAACATATACACATGTGTGTATACTAAAGACTTTGCTACTTATTTTTTCCTCTTCTTTCCAGCTGGTTGAGATGCTGGGTGAATTGGGACAACCTCTACAAAAAATAGTTATAATAATGCCTACTCCGTGTTCTAAAAGTTTTATGTATACTAAGCACCACCACAACACAAGGAGGCAGGAACTATTATTATCCCCAGGTCACAGAGGAGGAAGAGAGCTTAGGTTATTTACTGTAGTCATGTAACAATGACTGGGGAAGCCAGAGGGAAGGGTGACCAGCACCATGAACCCGAAACTTGAGGACACTCACACACTAGAGGTTCTACCTGAAATGTCCCCTCATTAAGGGAGCATCTTCTGACCCCTGCAGGCTGTCAGTTCCACTTCAGGACTTCTCTTCATGGCCCTCATGGAAGTTAATGATTCTACATTTACTTGTGGGATCGGTAGGTTAATATTGGTCTCCCCGGTAAGGGGAGACTGGAGACACATGCTCACCGTTGCATGTCCAGTACCCAGCTCTATGCCTGGCACGCAGTAGGTACTTTGTCCAGAACTGTTGAATGAATGAAAGAATAATCCAGAGAATAGGAAAGAGAGAAAAATTAAAGGAAAAAAAGGGACAGAAGGCACCACGACAGCAGTCCCTGAAGTTGTGGTTAGTGCAATTAGAAGCGGCCAAGGCATTCTCAGGGACTGACTTCCTTTTCCTGAATTAGCTCTGAACATCGTAGCCTGGAAGGCACTGGGCTAGAGCCAGTGGGGTTGGACACAAGGCTCTCTACTTCCTTTGTCTCCCTCCTGACCATCCTGGGCCCTGCAGGCCCAAGCAGAGGTCTTTGTGCAACACTGGTCTTTGGAGCATATTGGCTCAGCATTGCCGACGAGCTGATTCTTGAGAAATTAAACATCACTGTTATTCCATGGGAAAGGGCAAACCACCGTTGGGTCAGCCTGGGGTCTCAGAGCATCATTCAGTCATGAACACTCATAGAGCAATTCCATGTACAAGGCACTGTTCTGAAATCCAGGCATATGGCTGTGAATTAATCAGAAGATGTTCCTGCCCTCATGAAGCACTGAGGGGAGAAGACAGACAATAAACACAAAACATAGGTAAGTCTGGTGCTGATACGTACTATGCTGGAAGGTGAGGTGGGTAAGGGTCTCAGAGTCAAGGTAGAGCAGGGACAGTGTGAAGATCTGTTGTTTTAGATCAAAGCATCAGGGCAGGCTGCTCTGAGGAGGCGGCATTCGAGCAGAGCCCTGAAGGAGGTCAGTGTGGCAGCCATGCAGATGTCTGGGGGGAAGGATGCTCCAGAAAGAAATAACAGAAGATGCAGAAGCCCTGAAGTGAGAGGGGTTTTGGGATGTTTGAGGAGCCAGGAAGCTGGCATGGCCAGAGCATAGTGAGGAAGAATGAGAGGAAGGGGATGAGGTCAGGGAAGTTGGGGGCTGTAAGGACCTTTAGTCTGAGTAAACTGGGGAACCGTGTTCAGAACAATGTCTCAAATTAGGCTGCAATTGCAAAGAGCTGTCTTCCTTCCACATCCAGACAGAAGAACTTTCCAGAGATTTGGGGGATGGGCAAGGGGTGGGCAGTACAGCATGTTGGCTAAGGACATGGAATCAGACAAAGTGATTTGAATTCCAGCTCTGCCACCTACTAGCCAGGTATCCTGGGACAAGCCATATAATCTTTCAGAGTCTAGGTTTTGTTACTTATAAAATAGGACCCATAAAGCCTCCCTCATCAGGGCCATTGGGAGGACCAAAGTAGATAGTGAATGCGTAGTTCTTGGCCCAGGGCTCCAGGGCTCAACAGATGTCACAGTCTTACTGCACTGTTCTGGAGAAGATTCTACAAACCTTCTGGAAATTTGACTCCAGTCTCCAGCACCTCAGCTGGGGCTTGTGATGTCATGGCAGGGCCTTTCCTGGGACTCTGTGGGACCGAGATCTAATGGTGACTCTTGAGTTCACCATGAACCTCTTCATGGTGAACTGGCTCCCGGGGCAGCAAGACAACATCACAGTTGGAGCGCTGACTCAGGAGATGAAGAAGACTGACCAGCCTTCCCGATGTCCCCAGGTACGGCAGAGCTTCCTGGGGCCTGGGAAGATATTGTTCACGTTCCACCTTCCGTGGCCTGACCCTAAAGACAAGCATTGCAAATGCAAGATGAGGGGATGGACCTGCCTCGGCCAACCCTTGCCCAGCTGGGTTCAGGCTGGCTTCTGATGAAGCCATAGACCCAGGAATGACCCTCTTTGACCTCACTTCAGCCCTGAACAGTGCACCTTCAATGAGTGCCAGAAATCCATCTGGTCAGATATCTTTGAGGGCCAGAAGGAGCTTTGTTTTGCTAAGGTGACTTATAGTTTTTCATGATGTGCTTCTGCATAACTTTCTTTCCTGCTGGAGAAAGTAAAACAAATAGAGGATGATGTATCTGTGATATCAGAATTGCTTACACTGAACCAAGGCATATTTGCCAGCCCACAGACCAGGGTAGCAGTAGCTCAGCAAGCAGTAGGACCTGGGAATCTATCTGCCCTTCTTTCCTCTGGCAATGCAGCTTAGGAGCCTTTAGTAAGACCAGTTGGAGGCTTGTGCCAAACCTATGGGAAATGGGAAGGTGTTGGGATGTGGTTTAGTTGAGCAAATGGGTCCTTTGTAGTGTAAACATCCTGAATATGTCCCTGGGGGTTGTCCTTACAAGGTCCCCTGTGTGTCTGTGGCTTTTAGGACTATCATGTATGGGACAAGCTGTGCACAGCACAACTCTTAGGGGGCACTATGTATGTCAGTGTCTATGTGAATGGTCCTCAGTCAGACTGTGCAGCGTGGCTCTGACCAGCGTGGGTGAACTTAGCCTTGCAGGAGGTAGAGCTTGCTCGCTGGGGAGCAGTGTGCCTTGGTGGAAAGTGCCTGGACTATGGCATCAGATAGACCTGAGCTTAAATCCCAACCCTATTACTTGCTATAGACTCTAGATGAAGGGCCTCATTTCTCTCTGCTGTAGTCACCTGATGTGTGAAATGAAGATAATTCACCTCGGAGATCAGCTATGGAGAGGATTAGATGAACAGCATATGCGAATATAATGATCTTGAAAGCACTCTTTGTGCCATTACCTCCTCTAATCTTCACATCTGTGAGGTGTGTACCCTCATTTTCCAGAAAAGAAATTCAAGGCTTAGAGAGGTCACATATCACATCTGTTGGGACTCTTTTGTTTGTGTCCAGGACTCAACTCACACTAGCTCCAGCCAAAGAGTGGAATTTGTTGTGTCGGGTAACAGAAGTATCCAGAGTTGGCTTCAGGCATACCTGTATCCAGGGGCTCAAGTTATGTACCTAGCACTCTGTCTCTCCCAGCTATTTTTGTTGTTGTTATTGTTGTTGGCTTAGTTCTCTCCCTGTGTAGGTAAGGCTGGCATGGATAATTCTAGGCTTACCTGTTCTTCAGTGCCTGCCTCCTCTGAAAGAGAAAGTGTCTCTTTCCCAACAATTCCAGCAAACGTCCCAGGAGAGAGCTTTGACTGGCCAGGCCTGAGTCATAGATCCACCCCTGGAGCCAGGCCATTAGGAGGCAAGCCATCTGAACTACAGGGGCCAAAAATGAGGGAGGGATTAGGTTCCAAAGTTATATGGTTATGGGGTGAATATGTGCTAGAAAGGGTATTTGAGTCCAGCAGCACCTGTCTGTCAATAAATGGCATCTAATAGACCTCTTTTTATTATCATTGGTATTGCATGCATTTTCAGTAGCTGAAGTCTTCAGAAGCTTGACTTCTGTATATCACTTGAACTCTTTCCAAGACATTTCATATTTACTAGTATTTGTCCTATTGCTGTTTCAGGGATGTTTTAACAAGAAAGCAAATTACCAGATGTGAAAGTACATTGAAAAGCATAAAGGGACCACGATGCCAACGACTTCATTATATTTGAATATATCCAGTATATCACAATGACCCCGTGAAAAAAAAAGAAGGCACCTGCCATTCTATTCCATTTTACAGAGAAGAAAAAAGAGGGACTGAGAGTTCAAATAATTGGGTCAACTTCAGCCTGAGGTCAGTGGTCAAACTAGGATGAAACCCATGTTTCCTGACTCTCAGTCCAGAAGTCCTGTCGCCAGACAACGTTTCTCAAATTCTATTCCAAGGAACAACAGGGTTCCAAAGAAACACGTTGTGGGGGGTCAAGTGCTAAGTAAGTCCACAAGACCTTAGGATCTTCAAAAGCTTCCATGAGACCAGCTCTCTCTGCCTTCCCTATTTATAGAAATAATAATTTGAGCAAGATTTTATATGAAAAAGGTTGCATTATTCTTAAAAGTTCTAAAACCATTGCTACAAACCAAGTAAGCCCTTAGGCAAAGAAATCTCAACCTGAGTTTCACAGTCAGAAGTCAAGCAGAATTGCAGAACACAATCAAATGAGGCTCCATAGGGGAAAATTGTCTCCTACTAGAATCACAAGGAAAACCTAAGGGATTAGAATCTGAGATGTAGACAATGGTCTCATAATGTTCACATTGCCCACAGATTAGCTGCCATCTCTTAGAAACCCATGTCCCTGCAGGACCACACAATAGAAGGTCACAAGTGATGAGGCTTTCTGTACGTTATACCTTCTGGATGTAAGGATGCTACATAGATACCATATAACTGAATTTGAATTTAGGCATCATCTGTTTTTAACCCTTTGGGGGGCATCTGGACAAAATACAGCCACCAGTAGGATTTTTCTTTTTGTTTCCTTCCCTTGTATGTGCAAAGGGAGAGATAGTAAGAGATAAAATACGAAGAACTGCTTAATGTACATCACTCAAGATGAAGAATCTCCTCTAGACTCTGGATGGTGTGGCTTGACCCCGTGTGGCAGGTACTGTGTGGCTTTTTCTTCCAGGCCAGGCTAATACTTTAAGTTGTCTGCCTGTGCTGTTGAGGGAAAAAGGGAAGTTCTTCCCCATTGGGCTTGTTATAGTGATTTAATTCATGCCCTCACGCTGACTGAGCAAGTGTTCTCGGGGCAGTTAGCTGAGTAAACACAGAAGCTCATGGATGTTCTTTGAAGCACACTCAGATCACATCTCATCAGAACCCAGAATGTGAAAGTCACCAGCCAAAGCCAAAACACAGACTACAATTTAAGTTTAAAATAACAAGGGTAGAATACTGACTTGCCTATTTTCTTCGTTTTCACTATGGTTGACTGGGTTCTTTTACTGGTGAAATTTCTCAGAGTCTTTACTATGTCAAAGCACGGTGGGAGTATCCGAGACAGGCCTTCCAAATCCCAGTCACTGGGGTTAACAAAATTCACTTTGCAAAATAATGACATTGATTTCGGAGGATTAGCCTGACAGCCTATGCACCACACAACATAGTTATTACTTTGTTATATATACAATCTCATTGGGTGGTCATTACCTGCTTAACAGAAAACGACTTCGGAAACAGATGGATGTTTATAAATTTATTGTACCTGTTTATTTAGACCTTGGAAAGTAGTGTCCCCTAGAACTAAAGCTATACAGAGGGGTTGGAGGGCTCAAGGCCTATGTCAGCATTTCAAAACGTGAGTTTTGCCAAATAGGAGAGAGATACATAGGCATTCTATGGCCAGAAGAGTTTAGGAGACTCTTCTGAGAGTCACAATGCCCACTAGCACAATAAAGGTTCTGAGAAGTTTTGAATAGAGACAACTGTTCAACAATATTTAACCTAGAATTTTTCAAACTTATTGATATAATCTGCTTATGATCTAAAGACTGAGATTTGGGAAACATGGTTTTTAAACATATAATGTCTCACAATTACAGTTTGTTCACTGTCCGATGGTAACACTAAAGAAAACAATCAGCTGTACTTAGTAGGGTCTTTATGGGAAAGTACGTTCCAGGTCCTAACTAGGGATATGCAGATGTGTCATCTCTCAATGTTCTCCTTGTGTCCCCCTAGGACAGAGATTTCAAAGCCACTCTTGGCAGGTAGATTGTAACACCCCAATAAAACCCTATAACGAGAGAAGAACAGAAGATGATACATGATCAATAACCAAGTATTGAATGTGATGTTCGCGGTGCCCATGCTATACGAGAACCAGGCCACTGATTACTCCAATTAATGTTTTAAAACTCACTGAGAGCTTTTCCTGGAATAATGTGAGAAAACACTTATTTATAATTGATATAAGTTGATTACATACAATTTACATCCTTTTAACTGGTGTAGTAGCTTGGCCTTAACCCCAGGCACGTTGTGTAAGACTGAGAGAACAAGTCCAACCCCCCTACAAGTCTAGGAGAAAGGTAAATGCTTCATGGAGTGGCTTGGACAGAGCCACCTGGGCACTCATGTCTTGTGACAAGAGAGGTGCTGGGAGGGGTGTAGCTTCACAGGCAATGACATGGGAGTTGGCAGGGCAGGGTGAAAAGAACACAGACATCAGACCAAATAAGGTTCAGATGTTGCCTTTCCGCTGTGTGACTTTGAGAAAGTCATTGACCTTCTCTGAGCCTAATTCACTTATCTGTGAAAGTTTACTTGTGTTACCGCATAGCAACAGAGAGCTACCAAGAGACAAACTTCTTCCTGTTGAAGATGCTCAATAAAACTCACATAGGAATGAAAAACATAGGCTCAGTTGTCCTTTATACGCTTACTGAGCACTCAGTATGGACAGTTGCCTCTGAATGGCAGGCTGGGGGTTGCAGACAAGAATTCACAGGGGGACGGTTCCTAGATGGGGAGGGGGTCACCACACATCTCCATCTGTCCATCATTTCTGCACATGCAGAAGCCTGATTTTTATTTGTACTCAGAAGTTTCCTGGTTACCAGCTCATCAGGCTCACAAGACACTGAGGGATGGGCCAGAAGCTAATCTCATGACTTCCAGTGGGAGAAAGGCCTGGCTTCAGAGCTGGGGACAGCCATTTGGCCTGCCTTCCTTAGATCGAGTCACAGACTAGAAAGTTGCTTGGGGAGTATACAATTAAAAGACAGGAGTTAGATCGCCTGAAAAATTTCTTCCTCTAGCCAGGAAAGTTGGATTAACTGTTTAAAGAGCAAGGCTTGCTGTCTAGAGAGTCTCATTTTCCTTGCTTGACGCTGATAAATTCTGACAAATTCCTAATCTCCAATTTCATTTGCTTTTTCTTTGTACCAAGAGTGCCAGAAAATTTACAATATACTTGTGTGGGTAGAGTTTTCTACAGAATTCCCTATAGGTAGAGTTTTCTTTCCATTGGTTATATTCTTTTTATTTCTGTTTTTGTTTTTTGTCTGTGTCGGTTCTTAGTCGCCGCACGCGGGATCTTCCTTGAGGCATGTGGGATATTTTTTTGTTGTGGTGCGTGGGCTTCTCTTTAGTTGTGGCGTGCGGGTTTTCTCTCTCTAGTTGTGGCGCGTGGGCTCCAGGGAGCGTGGGCTCTGTAGTTTGAGGCACGTGGGCTCTCTTGTCGAGGTGTGCGAGCTCAGTTGTTGTGTCACGTGGGCTTAGTTCCTCCCCGGCATGTGGGATCTTAGTTCCCCAACCAGGGATCGAACCCATGTCCCCTGCATTGGAAGGTGGATTCTTTACCACTGGACCACCGGGGAAGTCCCTCCATTGGTTACATTCTGACGGTAATAATAACAGTAGCAGCCACCGTCTACTGAGTACTTACTATGAGCCAGGCATATGTTAAAATACTTTAACATATATTATCTCCTTTAAACATTGCTTCAAGTCTGTGTGGCTTTAGAGTGTACTGATGAGGAAACCGAGACTTGACTCAGAGAGCTTAAATAACATACAGCCATGAAGATGTGGAATTGAAATCTGAACTTGGATCTTCCTGACATTGAGCTCCTAACTTCTAGACCTTGTCTTTGGTAAGATCTCTCCAAGGTTTTATAACCTTACAAAGGCTTACATCCATTGGACGCATAGATTCTTCGAATGTTTGTGGGATATACCCTGGTTCCATTGGTAACTCTATGGACCGTCTCCCGCTATGGACACATCTAGAGGTGGCAAATCTTTATATGGAGTTCTCTTGTAGTTTCCATTTCAGATGATAAGATTTTCTGATGGCCCTAAAGAGCAGGCTGCTCTTCTGGGGCCTCCTTGCACAGCCTGTGCCTACAGTGGCCACCGGGTTCTCTGCTTTTACTCCAGCCAGCAGGGGAAAGACAAGATCTCAGGCTCCCTTCTGATGGTCATTTGAACTGATGTGTTTCACTGACTCCACAGCACTGTTTCAATACATTGTACACTGAGAAGCCCAAGTGTGTTTCCCTAGGGATTTCTTTATTCACCTTTGTGAGAAGGTGAAGCCAAGCATCTTTCCCACCAAATCAGCAGCCAGAGAAATGCCAGGAACCTTACTGCAATGGTTTTGCTGTTAACAGTCAGATTGACTCAGTAGCCAGGTATAATGGATTCAGAGTTAGAAAAAAAAATCACTCTGCTTCATATATACAATGGAATATTGCTCAGCCATAAAAAGAAACAAAACTGAGTTATTTGTAGTGAGGTGGATGGACCTAGAGACTGTCATATATAATGAAGTAAAGTCAGAAAGAGAAAAACAAATACCATATGCTAACACATATATATGGAATCTAAAAAAAAAAAAAATGGTTCTGAAGAACCTAGGGGCAGGACAGGAATAAAGTCGCAGACCTACTAGAGAATGGACTTGAGGACACCGGGAGGGGGAAGGGTAAGCTGGGACGAAGTGAGAGAGTGGCATGGACATATATACACTACCAAACATAAAATAGTTAGCTAGTGGGAAGCAGCTGCATAGCACAGGGAGATCAGCTCGGTGCTTTGTGACCACCTAGAGGGGTGGGATAGGGAGGGTGGGAGGGAGATGCAAGAGGGAGGAGATATGGGGATATATGTATATGTATAGCTGATTCACTTTGTTATAAAGCAGAAACTAACACACCATTGTAAAGCAATTATACTCCAATAAAGATGTTAAAAAAAAGATCACTCTGCTTAAAGGTGAAGTGCTATCTGCAGAATAATACATGATGAGAAGACCTATGGGCTATTGTTTGTTTGCTTGTTTCTGTACATATAATACAATTTATAACTTGAGCAATCATTTTTTATATTACTGTCAAGGCAAATGTTTTCTAATTCACTGTTGAAAGCTCCGCTTTGGGGAAACTGGACTGTTATGTGATGCTTTATCAGGAAGTCACTCTCTAATGACATTCAATAATATTTTCTATCAAAGCAGAATCCATCAGTACCAAATTCTGCTCTGCAGACAGGTCTGGAATGTGAATGCGAATAAATTACATTACAGTGGGATTAGACATAGGATATAGCATGTAATAAAGTGGTTAAACTCCTGATTCTGTCCAAGGAATTCCCAAATGAGGCACTACTTGCAAAGGCTAGCACAGGTCCAGAGCTGCTGTCATTGGAATTCCACTTATTTCCATGATGCAGGAAGGCATCATCATTTCTCAGCAAATTCTTTTTTTTTTTTAAATAAATTTATTTATTTATTTATTTTTGGCTGCATTGTGTCTTCGTTGCTGCGTGTGGGCTTTCTCTATATGCGGTGAGCAGGGGCTACTCTTCGTTGCGGTGCACGGGCTTCTCATTGCAGTGGCTTCTCTTGTTGCGGAGCATGGGCTCTAGGCGCACAAGCTTCAGTAGTTGTGGCACGTGGGCTCAGTAGTTGTGGCTTGTGGGCTCTATAGCTCAGGTCCAGTAGTTGTGGCACACGGGCTTAGTTGCTCTGCTGCATGTGAGATCTTCCCGCACCATGGCTCGAACCCGTGTCCCCTGCATTGGCAGGCGGATTCTTAATCACTGTGCCACCAGGGAAGTCCCTGCAAATTCTTAAAGAGCCTATTTTCTCTTCTGCTATGTTTTCCATCTCTTGAATGTGGCATACCACCCATTTGCCTGCCCATAGCCCTTAGAATCTTTGGGGGTTTTCCCCCTCTCCTTGCTAGACTGGGAGTGACATCACGGCGCTTGGTGGTATGTTGGCATGCTTTGGAAGTGGACACACTTTGGAAGTATGCCTACAGCCTTAGTGTAGGTTCTCCCACAAGTAGATCCCAGATGAAGACACAAATAAAAATAGTCCATTGGGAGAAGTGGGGCTAACACCGATAGGGAAGTGGAGAAGGAATACAGGGAAGGGAAGATAGCCAAAAAGGTATACTATTAAATCTGCTGACTTGCAGGGTACCTAAAGCTTAATATTGTATGGGAAGCTTTGGGAAATGGTGTGAAGCAGAAGCCTCAGAATTACCCCAGCTGAGAGGTGTGGGAGCTGGGGTGTTTACACTCCAAGTTCTGAGGACCATTGGTTGATGGGTGCATTCCTTAGCACCACCTGGGGGCAGTGCAGCTTTTGACAGTTGGAGATGGGTGTGGAGAGAGCTCTCAGCACAGAGATGCAGACACTAGCAATTGGGAGTCAACAGGAGCACCCAGGCAGGTCAACAGAACATGGACAGGGCAGTGACTGTGTCCGTTATACCTGCTACTTCTGAGACAGCAAATTTACCCAAGACCATCAACTTTACCTCCAAAACATATCTTGGTTCTATCCATTTCTCTATCTTCTATTTGCCCCCTGGTCCTATGAGTGTTATCTCCCTATTGTCTGAATTAAAACCAGCCTCTGGTTTTCCTACTTCAACTTTTAAAAGTCAAATCATTTTTAAAATTAATTAAAAATGTTTTATTATAAAAGTATCCCATGCATACAGGAAAAATAAAGAGAATAATGTGTATCCACCATCTCAACACGTTGTCTGATTGCTTTAGTTACTTATTCATTTAACAGCATTAAACTTTTATAGATACAATTGAAGCTCCCTGCGTGTTCCTTCCTGATCTCATTCTACTTCAGTCCTCCCAGAGGGATTGATGCTCATCGTTGACATGCTTGTTTTTCTACTTTTGCTCCATATGTATATATCCTATGCACACAGGTGTAGTATTGTATATAAGATTGTTTTACATTTTTTCAATGTAAAACAATTGACATATTGCTGATAAATCATAAATCATTCTGAATTTTTTTCCCTTCATTATGTTTTTACAGTTGTGTCTTTGTTGGTGCATGTAGCCCTGGTTCAATCATTTTAACTGTTGTATAATATTACATTGTACAAATATACTACAACATTCATTAGTTTTCTATTAAAGGGATTACAGGTTTCCCCTCTTCCCAACCACAAAAAAAAAGGTCTTTTTTTTCTATTACAAATAGTGCTGTAATCAGTACTCTTTGGCTTTACCAGTTTTCCTTATGAACACATGCGAGTATT
This sequence comes from Aethalodelphis obliquidens, assembly GCF_003676395.1. NCBI lineage: Eukaryota > Metazoa > Chordata > Mammalia > Artiodactyla > Delphinidae > Aethalodelphis > Aethalodelphis obliquidens. The sequence goes on from NW_020837953.1 coordinate 41,974,473, forward strand.
TTTTGGGTATATTCCTAGAAATGGAAATGTTGAATCCTCCAGTGTTACTAAAGATTGCCAAATTCCTCTCTAAATTGAACTAATTTGTTCTTCCATGGACAGGATAGAAAGATTCCTACTTCTCTGCATCCTCTCCAACTCTTGATGTGGTCTTTATAATTCTTGCCCATCTAGTCTAAAACATGTCATGAGCCTTGGACATTTCTTTGCCATGGCTTTCTGCCCCTTCTGTAGCATCTAGGCAGAAGTGCCTGCCAGGACTGATAGGGGTGGAAAAGATCTCCCTGCTTTCCTTTGCATTTCCCTGATTACTAGTGAGGTTGAACATGCTTTTTAATATGCTTTGCCTTTTTCGAATTTTCTATTCATACCCTTTATCTTTATACTATTGGGCTGTCTTGTTCTCACTGAATTGTAGGTATCCTTGATATATTCTAGATGCTAACTTTTGTGTTTTTATTTTGTTTGCAGTGACTTTGTTTTTTATATATATATATATAGTTAGATTTATCAGATTTTCTTTCTTTCTTTCTTTTTTGTTTTGGTCAAGCTGCATGGCTTTCAGGTTCTTAGTTCCCCGACCAGAGACTGAACCCATGCCCTCGTCAGTGAAAGCACGGAGTCCTAACCACTGGACCACCAGGGAATTCCCCATATTTTCTTAATCATCTGTATAGTTTAAAGAAATTATCTACCAAGAAGTCATACAGATATTTTCCCTTAAATGTGTTAAAGCTTTGGCTTTTTTATTTAGGTTTTATCCACATGGGATTGATTTTTGTGAATTGACATAAAGATCAAATGATTTTTTTTCCATATGGAGGAATGGCAATCCCAGTACTACTTACTGTCAGTTCATCCTTTTTCTCACTGATTTATAACACCACACATATTATAGTTTAAGTTCTCATACACGTATGGGATTAAATCTGAGCACTCTATTTCATTCCATTGATCTATCTCTGAGTCAATATCATACTGTCTTTATTACTACAACTTTATATTGTCTTGATACCTAGGAAGCAAAGCCCCTTCTCCATATTGTTCTTTCTAAAAATTATTTGCCTCTTTGATTTTCCTTATATAATTTCCATGGAAAATTCTGTTGGGGTCATGATTAGAATTATATTAACTTTATACACTGATTTGGGAGAATTTCCATTTTATAATATTGATTCTTTCACTAATGAACATGGCCTGTCACTTCCATTCCTATTCCTCCATTTCTCTAGGTCTTCTTTTCTGTCTTTCAATAAAGTTAGAAATTTCTCCATAAAGGTTTATTCCTAGGTATCTTTAAGTTTTTATTGCTAGTGTATATGATATCTTTTTAAAACTATATTTTCTAATTGTTGTGGTTGATGTATAGAATTGATTTTTGTATATTTGAGCTTGTTCTCAGCAAAAGTGTCAAATTCTCAACTTAGTTTTATTAGCTGGTATGTAAATTCTTTGGGTTTTCTATGTAGATAATTTTGTCTTTAAATAATGAAAATTTTGGATTTTTTTCTTTCCAATTTTTAAGGTATTTGAGTTCTTTTAGGTGTTTCCTTATAAAAACATAGAGCGTATAGATTTTGTTTATTCACCAAAGATAGTTCTTTATACCTTTTGTGATTCTTGATAAAGTTAGATTTATTTACTGCTACAGAGATTTATTTTGCACTTGTTGTTTGTTGTGTGTTTTCATTGTACCCTTTCCACCTCTTTCCTATTACCTATTGTGTTGGTTAAACTTCTTTATTGTATGTATATTTTTCTTAATAAAATCTGAACCTAATCAGTATCCCTTCTTTACTCCTGAACAATGCAGTGACTTTAGAACTTTTAAACTCACTCAAACACTTCCCTTACATCTAACATATTATTACTGTTTAGTATTTTAATTTCACCTTCCGTATCATAGTCTCTAAATCATAATTTTACTATTGTTGCTGTTTTATACATTTGATGCTTGTTTATACTTTATCAAATATTTTCAAATTTCATTGCTTAGTGTACTTTTTGCATCTCACTATGTCTTTCTGGGTTTACCGCCATTCTTTCTGAAGTTCACCTCTTAGCAATTCTTTTGGTAAGATTCTATTAGTGGTAAACTCAGCCTTGCTTGCCTGAAAATGTCTTTATTTCACCCTCACTTTTGAATGATAATTTGTCTTTGTAGGCAATTTAAAGATAACATTCCATTGTCTTCTGGATTATATTAACCCTTTGAAAAATATACTCTCTCTCTGGTCATTGCTCCCCTGTACTTTTCACTCTGGGTGCTTTCAAAGTCTTTTCTCTGTATTTGGTATGTAGGATTCTCCAGTTTCACTATTGTGTGTCTAGTTATAGATTTATTTTTGATTATCCTTCCTGTAACTTGCTGTACATTCTCAATCTATACCTACATGTTGCATTGTTTTGTAGGGTTGCTGACCCAAATTACTACAAACTTGGTGACTTAAAATGACCTAAATTTATTCTTTCTAGTTCTTGAGGCCAGAAGTAAAAAAAAAACAGTGTCCTGGGCCAAAATCCAAATCTTGGCAAGGCCATGCTCCCTCCAGAGGCTCTGGGGGCCAGTCTGTTCCTTGTCTCTTCCAGCAGTCTCTGGCTGCTGGCATTCCTCAGTTAGTTATTGGCTATTCCACTCCATCTTCAAGGCCAGCATCTTGGAATCTCTCTCCGTTCTATCCTCGCATTGCCTTCTCTGTGTGTGCCTGTATGACACTTCCTTCTGCCCCCTTATTAAAAGGACACATGTGATTTTATTTATTTTATTTTATTAATCACACATGTGATTAATGTAATCCAGACTAACATTTCCATCTCAAGATCCTTAACTTAATCATACCTGCAAAGACCCTTTTTCCTATAAGGTAACAATTAAGGGTTCCAGGGATTAGAACTTGATATCTTTGGGTGGCCATTATTCAGCTTACTATACATGTCTATCATTGAAATTCTGAAAATTGTCAGTCATAATAACTTTGAATATTGTCTTTTCCCAGTTCTCTCTATTCTCACATTCTGGAACTCTTATTAAAAGTAAATTGGACCCTTTCATTTAATCTTCTCTTTCATTTAACATTTCTTTCATGCCTTTCACCTTTTAACTCTGTGCAATACATTCTGAGTAGTTTCCTCACATCTTTTAGTTTATTTTCTTTTCATATTTGACTAATCCATCATCTGAAAATTTTTATTTAATTATTATTTTAAATCTAGAAATTCTATTAAGCTATTTTAAAAATCTGCTGTTTTGTATCTTTAGAATGTCTGTCACCTTTTATATTTAATGGGCTTTTTATGACTTTACTCATTTTAAGTACACTAGATAGCTTTTTAGTTAGCTTTTTAAACTGGAGTTCCTAGGGAAGAGTATATAGCCTACAGTTTATTGTACTCTCTGACTCTTGTACATGGTGAAAATTTTCCTTGTGCATTTGTGATTTGTGATTGAGAGCTCATTCTCAGCAGGCCTTTATCTGATCTGTGGGAATTTCGTGTGTGCTGGATTGAAGGTATGTCTTTCTCTGGAAGTTTTGTGTCTGCTTCCTCTAGATTCTCCATGGGTATTCCTGTTTGGTACTGGTGTTTGAGTTCCCTCAACTTGGGGATTCTGGGGAGATGTGGGTAGTATAAATTTGAACCCCAAACCTTTGTGATGGCAAGCTCTTTATTTTCAGAGAATTATTTTCTTTTAACAGGACCTACACCAAGTAACACAAGCTCTGTCGATATCTACCTGGGTGTACAGGTGGTTTCCCTCCATCTACCTTTTCATGGAGCAGGAGATGTTACCCTCTCAGAGTCCTAGCTTCATAGGGAGACTCTCCTTTCCCATGATCCACTTCTCTTGAGTCCAAGACCTCAATCTCTGTACCTTTCTAGGCATTAAAAACTCTAACACCTGTGTCATCAAGATAGCTTTTCATTTCCTTTTTTGTTTTTGGTCCCTTGAAACACTTTTACTTTCTTAGGAGCTTATCTATACATTTAAAATGATGCTTGCTATATTTGTGAAGCATTTCTAAATGTTTGTGTGGGAGAGTTGCTTCCTCAATCACTATGCCCTAGCCATGCTAGTCTTTCTGACGGTTCTTAGTACGCATTGTGATCTTCCTTGAATCAATGCTCTGCATTAAAAAAAATCCCCTCTGCCTGAAATGTTTTCCCATGACTGGCTCTTCCACATCCTTCTGATCTCAGCTAAAATGTCACCTCCTCTGTAAGGTCCTTCCTGATCTCATCTCCATAAACGATTTCCATTATCCTCCATCACACCCTCTGCACTTCCTTCATGGAAGTGATCGGGATCTATAACTGCCTTATTTATTTATGTACCTGTTCATGGTCATCATGCCTCCTAGAATAGATGATGAAGGAATCTTATTTGATTCGTCCCACTCTCTATCTCCAGCATCTACAATAATGTCCAACACATAGTAAATTTCCAATAAACACCTACTGGGTGAATAAAGGAATGTACCAAAGCTGCAGGCTCTCAAGAGACTCCAGCCATGCCCAGAGCACACTCTCAATAGGGTCATCATGTTCTACAGAGCTAGGAAAGGTATATCCCCATGGCCTGTGTGCTTAAACTCTTTCCTTGTTCCCCTGCCCAAATTCTAATACTCAGAAAATGCAGGCCCAAGAAAAAAATTTAGGCCCCAGCAAAAAGAAAAGTGGAATTTGCATACAACTTTTAATTATAATCAAGCCATTAGATTTCTCTCCTTGATAGGTTTCCAATGGAGATTATTCTCACTTTGTGCAAGCCTTGGCCCTAGATACAGGCTCTCAGGAACCAGGTACCTGCCTGCATTAACTGAAATCCGACAAATCTGTGTCCCAGCTCCCCATGCAGGCGATGCATTGAGCTAAGAGGTATGAGTAAATAAAAGTAGCACAGGGAATCCACATGAAGTAGCAAATAATGGAATCTTTAAAAAACAAATTAATTTCCCTATTTTGAAAGCAATATAATCACTTTCCAGGAGCTCTAAATACAGAAGAAAGACACCACTCATAATTTAAGACCTACCATAAGCCTCAGTAATCATTCTAGTGCATATTTGTCTGGTGTTTAGAATTATGTTTGGCTTTTTTTTGGGGCCATCATTACTGAGTACTTACTATATGCATGAGTTCAGTGCATACAGTGCTCTGAAGTAGGTGTGATTTCTTACTCCAGTTTTTAAATGTGATCACAAGGGCATAGAGAGGTCAAGAAACTGGCTTCAGGTCTCGGGCAGGCAGTGGGGAAGTGAAAGTTTGACCCCAGGTCTGTCTGATTCCAGACCCCGTTCAAGCCTCTTCTTGCAACTCTGATACTATACTGCCTCTTTTCTATGGAGCTGTGATCACATTTACTTTTGTAGTTCTTTTTTTTCCCCAACTTATTTTCATAAGCTGTTTTTGTCCATTCTTAGATAGTCTTTATAAGCACCACTTTTAATGACCAGCAGGAGAATATCTGATCACGATTTCCTCATTCAACAAGGGCAAACAGACCACTTTGGGGAACAATTTAGCCTGATCTTGTAAAATGGAACACTTGACTATCTATGACTCAGCAATTCCTCTCCTAGAAGCACATCCTAAAGAAGATCTTAGATGTAGGTCTCACTTCCTATAGACAAAAATGTTCACAGGAGCATTGTTCACAATGGAAAAACTAGGAAAGACCCACAAATCCATCAACAGGATGGATACTCTCAGTAGTATCTGAATACCTACAGCTACATGCAATGACACGGGTGAATGTTGCTAATATCATACTGAGTGAGCAAAACAAGTCTCCGAAGCACAAAAAGAAGCAAATCTAAGTGATCTATCCTTTGGACACTCATACATGACTAGTAAAACTGTATAAAAAAGGCAAGACAGTGAGAAACACAAAATTCAGAATGGATTCCACTCTGAGTTCAATGTACTAACTCATTTGGTAAATATTTATTGAGCATCTACTAAGTCCCAGCTCCTCTGCTTGCCCTTCATAGACAACAACTTATTTACTCCTCATTTCAACTCTATGAGCTATTTACTAATATTAGTAGCCTTCTACACACGAGGCAACCAGGGCTCAGAAAAGGCAAGTGCGATGCTTAGTTGTATGTGTCAACTGGACTGAGCCATGGGATGCCGAAAACATTTGGTCAAACATTATTTTGTGTGTTTCTACGAGGGCATTTTTGCATGAGACTAATATTTGAATCCGTAGACTGAATAAAGCAGAATGCCAACCTAATGTAGTTGGGCCTTAGCTGATCAGTTGAAGGCCTGAATAGAACAAAAAGGCAGACCCTCCCCCTGAGTAACAGAAAATTCCTCTTGTCTAACTGCCTTTGAACTGAAACATCAGCTCTTCCTGGGTCTCCAGCTTACCCACTCACTCTGCAGATGTTGGGATTTGCCAGTCTCCATCATCACATGAGCCAGTTCCTTGTAATAAATCACTTTCTGTGGATATATACATACATCTCATTGGTTCTGTGTCTCTGGAGAACCTGACTAACAGAGTAAATAATTGGCCAAGTGCCACATGGCTAGGAAGTAGTGAAGCAGGTCTGCTGGATTCCAGAGCCAGAATGCTTATCCATTCTACCCTACTGCCTCTCCAACACAGCCCAAAACTAGTCTTATAGGACTCCTAAGATTCAAAGAGAATTTTAAGTGTCAAGACTTTATAATCTGAATGGACAGGCTTTCCTGAAAACCTATATGATTCTTAGTTTAGATGCTTCACAAATCATACACTTGCTTCTCTGCTGGGCATACAACCAATTTCTAACATCACATTTGGACTTCAACTGGCTCATATCCAATACAAAGTATCCTGCATTCCTCACTGGTTTCCATCAGAGTAAAAGAGGAAGAATCTGCATTTCAAATCATTGTGTTTGTTGTTATGACAACACACAGCCTGGATCTGTTCTGAGAAGCAGTATGCAAAGTCCTAAGTTTGAAAGCATTTCGATTATGTGATTCAGAAGTTTTCTTAAAGAGGTGAGTCTATTCACATACACTGCCCCCCCCACGACCATGCACAAAGATGAAAATGTTTCTTTGCTACCTTAATGCAATGTAGAAAACATAAAGAATGCACAAAAGCGTATAAAAAAAGAAGCTCTCCCAGCAGGGAGGCTGAGCATTTGCTCTTTCTTCCTCGCTCATCTTTACAATAATGTGACAAAATGTCAGGCACCAGATAGAACAGTGAAACCTGATTTCTTCTATAGGAATTTACTGAGTGTCCTTCACGTCAACTTTCCTTATTCTTTTACATACGTACCCGTCAGTGACAGTATATGTTTTTCATTTGCGTATATGTGTTTCATTCCATAGTTCGGGGTGTTTGTTGTTATTGGTCACTCATGTTTTTGAGAACTTTTAATTCATTCCTTTAACTGTGTTAAGTAATCATCTTATGAATAGAGCCCATTGTTTCTCTCCTATTTATAGACATTTAAATTGTTTCTATGTTTTTATTTTCCTTCCCAGAGTAAACAATACTGCAGTGAACATCTTCACGGATGCCTCTTTAGCCCTTTTTTTTCAGTTTAGCTAGATATTAACTAGATCCTGACAAACTGCCCACCAAGAAAGTTGTTCCAGCATACTCATCCAACATCAGTGTATGCAAGTTCCTGTTTTCCCATCACTCACAGATTCTTGATATTATCAGATTTAAAATTTTCCTCAATGGGTGGCTGTGAAATGATATCTTGTTGCAGTTCCCATACTGCCAGAGAGGTTGAGCCTTGCTTTCTGTGTATGCTGGCTTGGCCAATTCACATTCCTTTTCTGTTCTGTTTTTTTTTTTTTTTTCTTTTGCTCTTGGTTGTTAGTCTTTTTCTTATTGATGACTTGAAAATTGTTTATATATTCCAGATACTAATTTAGTTATAGATTGCAAATATCTATTGCCAGTGTGTAGACTGTTTTTTAACTTTGCTCACAAAGAGCTCGTATTTGGAATGAACAAAATTTATTAATGTTTCATTTGCTGATTTTTTTTGGGGGGTGGTAGATGAGGGGTCTTTACTAAGAACTCCTTCCCTTGCCTGAAGACTTAAATATATTTTGTTCCATTTTCTTCTAATAGATTTAAAGATTTATCTTTTGCATCTGGGTCTTTGATCCATCTGGGTTTTCTTTCGTGTATGGGGTGAGGTCAGGATATAGTTTCACTTTTTTGTTCAGATGGAAAGTTAATTCTCAGCATCATTTGTAAAAGTATTTAATGGATAATATTTTCCCTACTAGTCTGCAATGTCAATTCTATCATGTATTACATTTATATATATGTTTTTGTCAATCTGTGAGATCTTTATTCTCTTCCATTAATCTATTAATCTGTTTCTGTATTACTCTCACACTGTTTTCATTATGATAGCATTAGTCCTGGTAACTGATAGAGCAGGTCCTTTCTTGTTGGTCTTTTTCAGAAATTTTTGGCTATTCTTAAATGTTTACTCTTTTCTAGGAATTTTAGAATTGGTTTGTCAACTTTTGTTCCCCCCCAAATTCTGTTAGGACTTTGATTGAAGTGTATTGAATTTATGATATAATTTGGGGAAAATTGATATTTATGATTTTATATGTTGATTCTCTCATCAAACAATATTATATGCATTCCATTTATTTGAGTCCTTTATGTACTTTAATAACATTTTTAAATTTTGTCTGTAAAGTTCTTCTAAGTCTTTTGTTAGATTTATTCATAGTTAGAATAGATCATAGAATTGTTAAGAGAGTAAAGATCAAAGATGTAAATCCTTAGAACACTGGAAAGAACTCAGTAATAACAATTATTAATACTGTCTCAGGGACCACCGTGGTGGTCCAGTGGGTAGGACTCTGTGCTCCCAATGCAGGGGGCCTGGGTTGGATTCCTGGTCAGGGAAGTAGATCCTGCATGCTTGCTGCAACTAAGACTCCACATGCTGCAACTATAAGATCCTGCATGCCACAATGAAGATCCCATGTGCCATAACTAAGAGCAGACAAAATAAATAAATAATAAATAAATAAATATTTTAAAAAATGTGCTGTAGGTGCTTAAGCATCTCAATAAATATCTTTAAAAAAACACTGTCATAAATTTGTTGATATTATAAACAGGCTATTTTTGAAATTATATTTTCTAATATATTTTATGGTTTATAAGAAAGCTATTCATTTCTTTAAAGACATGGACCTTGTATCCAACAACCTTTTTAAATTCCAGTTCTAAAATTTTATGCATAAATCTTATTTTTTCTACATAGACAGTTATAACTTCTGCAAATGAAAATATTGTGTTTGCCTTTTCAATTCTTATGCTTTTTAAATCTTTTTCTTGTTGTACTGTATTGGCAAAAACTTCAAATATAATGTTGAATAATAAATGTGAAAGCAGGAGTCCTTGCCTTGTTCTGAGCTTCACTGGGAATGCTTCTACAATTCACTGTCGAAAATGATGTTTGTTTCCAAGTTTTGGCAGTTACTTTATCAGGCTAAGGAAATTTTTATCTATTTTCAGTTTGGTAAAATGTTTCCTATTTTTTAAACAATTATAAATGTGTTGAAATATATCAACTATTCCACATACTTGGATCACTATTCCACATCTACTGAATTAATCATGTTATTTTTCCTTTAACTGGTTAATGTGTTGAGTTACACTGATAGATTTTAAGGCTTCATACCATCCTTGCATTCTTAGTGTAAAATTCATTAGTCACAATGTATTTATTATAATAATCTTCTGGATTAAATTTGCTGATACCTTATTTAGGATTTTTCCATCTGTGTTCTATAAGTCAGACTGACCTATAATTATACTTTCTTACACTGGAAGCCTCATAAAGTTGGTCTTCTTTACTCTTGTGCTTCTTCTGAACAATTTGTATAAGAAAAGTATTATCTTCTTTTTCAAGCTTTGGTAAAACTCTTTATCATCTTCTGGGCTCAGGGTTATCCTCTCTACTAGGAATTCTCTTTCCTGATTTGAAAAATTCCTAAGTTTCCAGATTTCATTCAAATGTCATCACCTCTCTGAAGCCTTATTTGAATTCTTCCCTCTCCACCACCCACCCCCTTACCCTCTTAGGAAATCCATTGCACTCGCTCTCTCCCTGGCAGCCTCAGACCAATTTGTTTCTTTCATGCTTGCAGCATTTATGCTCCATTTTTTAAAACATTTATTTATTTTTGGCTGCATTGAGTTTTCGTTTCTGTGTGCGGGCTTTCTCTAGTTGTTTCTCTTCGTTGCAGTGCTTGGGCTTCTCATTGCGGTGGCTTCTCTTGTTGCAGAGCACAGGCTCTAGGCATGCGGGCTTCAGTAGTTGTGGCATGTGGGCTCAGTAGTTGTGGCTCGCAGGCTCTAGAGTTATGTCCCATTTTTTGGTACACATCCCCATCCCTCTCAAAGTGCCTAGCACAGGCCTTTCTCTTAGATGTTCAGCGTGCATTTGTTAAATGAATGTCTATATAACATTATTCCTCGTGCTCCACATCCCAAATACAGACACACACACACACACACACACACACACACACCAGGCAAATAGGAATACCATGAGAAAAAAAAAGTTTTTATTTTTAATCTGTTTCTGATGCTAATTCTTATGATCTAGCCACATCTGGCAGAGCCTTGCTCTTATGCAAGAAATGCCATTACTTAGGCTCTAAAGTGATGGGCAGTGCAGCAAGGGCCAGGCCTGGGAGAGCACAGCTAGGCAAAAACATTTATGGATGTTTTGGGGGATTAATGGGCCAAATAAAGCTTCTGCATTACATACTTATACAGAGGTTTATTACTCTGTACACAAGTAATTACAGTACCTGTTATAGTCAGTGGAGTAGCTTGGACACAGTGACCCATTCCCTCCCTGCCATACCAGCTGAGTGTGGGGAGGTGAATGAATACTGGTTAAGAAGCTGGAGAGCTGGATTTCAGTCCCAGCCCTACTACTGGTTCTGTGTCCTTGGGCTACATGCATCTGTACAATGCATGGACTCTGAGAGAAAGCATCTCCCAAGGAATGCATATTTTAATGGGTGGACTAGACAAGATGAGTTCTAATTGTCTGTTTAGCTCTATGACTTTATGATTTACAAGAGCTTAAAATACAAGGAGCACAACACTGAAAGCCTGGCTTGACAAGCTTTACATTCACTGACAATGGGACTTCTCTTGGCCAAGTTATTTTCACATTGCTATTAAATGTGCTTATATTTCCTCCTCTGTGATTCTTTTAGGACAAATACTGCCTGAGCTGGCATCAAAGAAAGACTTGTGAGTGAAAGCATTCCCCAAACACTTTGTCCCTCTCCCACATACCCCAAGGAGCACAGGAGAAATTGTTCAGTACATCTGGAAGCCAGGGGAACTTACCAGAGGCCTGGGTTTGGGGATTATCACATATTTGGGAAGGAGTGCAGGTGTCATCCACCAAATGGATGAAATGACTGTGAAATCACTCATTCTTTTCTTTTTTAATTGAACAGCTATTTACTGAGCACTTGTTATGTAAGTCTACTAAGTTATGTGAGAGATGATGAGATGAATATGACATGGTTACTGTCTTCAAGGAGCTCACAGCCTGGTATGGTATTGGAGCAATTCATTCATAAAGGGCTATGAGGAATCCAGAGGAGGAAGAGGTAACTGACAAACAGAGCCTCAGGGAAGCCCTTCTACCAGAGGTGATATGGAACAAGGTAGCCTTGAAGAATAGGTCAGGTTTACGATTGCAGGGCAGAGGATGAGGGAGGGGGAATCAGTATTGACTGGAGGGAACAGCACATGCAAAGATTCTCAGGTGGCAAAAATAGGGGCAGGTAGGTCATTCCTGATGGCTTTGAGATAGTCATGTGACTGCCCTCAAATGCCTCCCACTGGTGAGTCATGAATCCATCTCAATGCCCAGGATTGGCCCTAATGGGTGGCCACGTGTGTGTTGTTGTGGGAGCGCTGAATGCCTATTTGTCCTTAAATTATCTTTACCAATGACTATGAGGGTGTTTGGGTTTCCTATCATTAAATTCACTATTCCATGATGAAATATTATTTAAGAAACATATTTGGTTAGCAGCAGAAAGGTTACCTAGGAGAGGTCATTTATTAACAAATTACCAGCTATATAAAAATCCTTGTCCAGAGGTAGCAAGTGCTCTGTGTGGGGAAGGACGCAATGAGATTCCGGGCATCTGTGGTGGTGGTGGCGGTGGCGGTGGTGGCAGCCCCAAGACTTTGGAAGAGATGAAATTCCTGGGTTATCTGGTTGCAAAAGTATAAGAACACCAAGGCCTAGATGTGGGGAGAAGAGGGAGGAAACAAAAAGGGGTCTGTACCCTTCAGGTGACTGTCCACAGTAGAGTCACTTGGTTGATGGCTTCTCTCTTCCCCATCACTTCTACATGGGGAGAAGGAGTAATGCCATCAAAATGTTAATGCCTATTTCTCAGAGAAGAGAAAAAAAAAATAGTCCTCTCAGAATTCTAAAGCAATCTTGATTGCATTTCCTATTTTTAGAAAAGTGAGCTCATCTCATGCTAAGATGGAACATCCCTTTTATTTAACAGTGGAGTTAATGCCACCTGGGCATTAACCAACCTCACCTCCAGCCTGCTTTCTCCAAGTCTCAAGCCCTTTGGAAGGAATAACAGCAAACACTTCTTCAGTACTTCCTCTGTATCAGGCACTGTTTGAAGTAATTTATATGCATTAACCTATTTAATACTCATAATTGCCCTGTACGATACTGTTATTATATCCATTTTATAGATGAGGGAATTGAGGTTTCTTGCCTAAGGTCACACAAATAGTAAGTAGCAGAGGCAGGAATAAAATTCAAGAAGTCTGGATATACTCCATGCTTTTAAACACTCCACTCAACTTCCTTTCTAGGAAGAGTATAAATCATAATGACTACCAGTAACTAAGCTGTATCAGTTAGCTATTGCTGCATAACAAAACATTCCAATACTCAGCAGCATAAAACCACAATCATTTATTACTATAACTCATGAACTTGTAGGTAGGTTAGGGAGTCAGCTGGTGTAAGCTGGGCTTTGTTTATCTTGGCTAGGCTCATTCGTGCAGCTACAGCTCACCTGCAAGCTTTGTCCTAGGCTGGAAATGGCTGGGCCACCTCAGCTGGGGCAGTTTAGCTCCATAAGTCTCTTATCCTCTTCCAGTGATGCAAGAGAACAAGAGGAGTCACGTAAGGATTTTTGAAGTCTAGTCTCAGAACTGGTACACTGTTATTCTGCCTTCTTCTACTGGTCAACGTGAGTCACATGATGTCATGGAGTGAATGTTTGTGTCCCTGGCAAATTCACATGTTGAAGCCCTAACCCCCAGTGTGACTATATTGGGAGGTAGGGCAATTAGGTTTAGATGAGGTCATGAGGGTAGGCACCCCACGATGGGATTAATGTCCCTATAAGAAGAGGAAGAGACCTGAGCTCTCTCTCTCTCTGCCACGTGAGGACCCAAGAAGGTGGTATCTGCAAATCAAGAAGAGAGGTCTCTTCAGAACCCAACCAAGCGGGCACCCTGATCTTGGACTTTTAGCCTTCAGGACTGTGAGAAATACATTTCTGTTGTTTAAGCCACCCACTCTATGGTATTTTGCTATGGCAGCCTAAGCTGACTAAGGCACACGGGGAGAGAAAATATACTCCAACTTCATGGGAGTTCCTCTCATAATGTCACATGATAAAGGGTCCAGATACAGAGAGAACTGAAGTGGGGCCATTACTGAAATCAATCCATGTAAGTCTTACAGAGGCACACTGACTCTAGGCTCTTGAAAAGAGGGAGAAGTAAACCTTCAAAATCCAATGTCACTGAAATCACTGAAGGAGGAGTATATAGTAACAGAGATGAAACTTTCTATATATCTTACTTTATTTTTTAGATGCCAATCTTGTACTAAGTAAAAAAGACTCATAGAGCAGAGAAAATGGAATCTGTCTAAAAAGATGGCTGACATAAGTGGAAAGACATTTAGGTGACAGCACTTTTTCAATCTTACTGCTATAAACAGACCAGGCTGTACAGCTTTAATTGAGTGGCATATTTCCCTGCATTTATCATAGATGTTTATGACCAACCCAAAGTTTTCTTCTACACTTATAATGATGTGTCGAAGGGGTAAGACGAGGACAACACTGGCCCGTTTCTCCATTTTAAATTATCTTCCAGAAACTCAAGTACACAGCCATAGAAATTATCTCCAGTAATTTCAAGTTGGCAGAGCCAGGCTAATTATCTGCAATTTTATCTGTCAAAATAGTTTGGAAAACTGTCACGTGTTTGGGGAGAGAGTCTGATGGGAGCATTTCTCTAAAGCTCTGGAACTTTCACAAGTTTGAAAAGGTGTCAGACATTGGTCTTTCACTATCTGTTTTTTGAGCCCCCATGTCTGAGCCATATGGTCACAGTCTGTGGCCTGTGGGAACTTGGCTCTGCCCTGTCTAAGCCACAGCTGAGGCCACAGCAATTCCTATAGGTGACCAAGGCAGAGCAACTGTGTGCACAGTCATGTGAATTGCCCTGGAGGCACGAGCATACTTTTTCCAAGGACTCACCTTCAGGGGGCACCAGTGTAAGACTTAAGTCCTGCGAAGTCTCATTATGGCTGGTGCTGCTCTGATTGGTCAGTGCTGTTCAGGTTGTTGGATATCTTACATATCCCTCTCCTAACTCTGTCTGAGATATTCTTGTTGCCTCTCCAAATCCACTCTCATCTTTCCCTGGGAGGCTGAATTTCTGGATCAAGTATGCCCTTGCCTTCCAGCTTCTTACTGTGCTGGCCATGATTTGGGTGGGGGCACTGGCAGGGGACCGAAAGATGAGAAGGAAGGAGTGGGGTACGTTAGTCTCCCCGCTGCCCTTTGTAACAGCTGGCAGCAGCTGCCTCCCCCACCAGGGGCCACAGCTCCCAGCAGTCCCAGCACAACTCGTTCTCTGGTTTCTAAGAACCACTGCCTGACCCCTAGTCATAAGAGCACTCCCTCAGCCCAGAGTGCTTCCCTGGCTCTTACTGGTCTCCCTTAAACCTGATCTTACCTTTGTAAATAGACCCTAAATTAAAATCTCCTCAATGATCCCATTTGACTGCACCATCTGTTTCCTGCCAAGACTCTATTTTCCAAAAAAACAGTAGTGATGGTGGAGAACCCAATGATATGGCTTATATATCAACAGAGACTCCTATTCTATTTGTGGAGATAACGAGATGCCTCTAAAGCAGAACCACTTCCTTCCCTCCCTTTCCTCTCCCTCCTTCTCTTCTTCCTTCCCTCCCCCTCCTCTTGGGGCCTCCTTCTCTTTCTCTCACCTCCCCTCCGTTCTTTCATTCTTCAGCTCTAATTAGAGCCTGTTCTGTACCAGGCCCAGTACGAGGTTCTGGGGAGACAGAGATGAGTTAGACGGTCTTTGACCTCAAAGAGCTCCCAGCTTAGGACTTAACTTATCCTGGAAGCACAAAGATTGCACCAAGCAGAGGTTCTCAAGTCCACAGACCTGGGTCACATCCCAGTTCTGTTGCTCACCAGCTGGGTGACCTTGGGTATATTATTCAAGCTTATCTGCTGCTGTTCCCATATGCATAAAACAGAAACACTTCCTGCCCATCTCATAGGGTTCTTGAGAGCTTTCAGCGAGATAATATAGGTAAAGGACCTAATGCCATGCCCAGCGTACAAAGGTGGTGATAAACAGTGGGATTGTTCTCTTTTCTTTAAAGAAGGGAAACAATGACAGTATCACTTAGTGAAGGAGAGTGTTGAGATATTAGGCAAGCTACTTAACCTCCCAGTTTAATGGGGCAAATAGAAACTATCTGACTGAATACGTGACTATGTAAGTAAATGTATATTATATATACGTCTGTATATGTATATTATATATGTATGTATAAGGTTCCAGATAATAAATATAGTAAATATCAACCAAATACCAGCACATATTATTATATAATGTTGGTGTAGTTTTCAACAAGCTCTTCACTTGTTTCCTTCAATCACTGGACAGGAGACCTCCCCACCCCACCTCATCCCAGGGCCCCTCACTATTTATTTACTGAGAACCTTGAAATAGTGTGGCCAGGAGAATATTGGAAATCAATTTGTCTGCTGAAATGGCAGGGATGGCAAGAGGGTCCCTGGATCCCAGGCCATTGTCATTCCCCTGGATATAAGAATACATGACATTTTAACCCCCTTACGAGCTCCCATACCTGGTGAACCTACTAAGGAAACAGAAAATCAGCATCATGAACACTGATTCTCTTACTAAGCACACCCTTGTGCTGCTGGGGGGTGGGGAGTCCCTGCCATCAGAGCTGAGCTTTTCCTCCATCCTGCCTGTCTGACGGCAGGAAGACATCAAAAAGCCTGAAGCAGCTGCACAGTGTCAGATAAATGCCAGTTGGGACGGCTTGCCTTTGATCATCAAATCCTTACAGCAAAGCTTTAAGTCTCCTGGTATCATTAAAATTAGTTTAAAGGGCTTCCCAACTGCTCTTTTCAAAAACTTCCCTCCACACGAGGAGTTTCCATGTTCAGCTTTCCATGGATTTCATAAGATTCACCCGATTCAGGTATTGTATGATAGCAATGGTGTCCCGGAGGCCTTCTGAGAAATCATCTGTCACTGCTAAATCTCAGGGAGCAAAATATTAATTAACTCAATATTAATTAAAATACTTGTGCTGGGGAGGGCAGCACAAGTTACTCCTGCAAATGGACGCCCTGGAAGAAGCACGGACTGGCGGGACACCAGTTACAGCAAACTCATTGTGAGATTGCATTTCACCATGAACTGTTACATACAAAGCCTGCGTTTCCCTGATGTTAGAAGCATGGTTTATTTTCACAGTCCTGGAGGCACAGGGAATATGCTTAGCACCATGTGACTCCTCTAAAACTAAACTATGCATGCAAGAGTTTATGACCTAAATGTTTTTTATTTATAGACATTTGTTCTTGCTATATATTGATGTAACTATTATAATGATACTAATAAGCAATACCTACCATTTCGTGAGCATCTACTCTGAGCCAGGTACTTAAATGCTTCACAGGAATTATCTCAGGTTCTCAAACTTGTGGAATAGACAAACAAGAAGTGCCACACACAGGGGTTCCTTGGGCGAAGAGGTTTGAGAAAGTGCCTATTTGGGGCTCTGACCTCTACAGAGCCTTTGATAGGCTCTGTAGCCTGTGCGTGAAGGCTGGCCTTTTGGTTTGGCCTTGATGAATGTCTGCAATAGAACTCAGAGCAGCTGTGTTAGGACCTTAAAGGAAACAATGTTTGAGTTTGGACAAATTATCCAGCAGTGAAAAACAGCCTGCTGGGCTGTAGAATGCTCCCTTCTCCCTGCACTTGACCCTGTGTGTATCACCCACGGCACACATCAAAACACATTCCCAGGGCAGAAAGCAAGCCAAGGGCAAACAATGTCCTTCATTTCCACCAGAAGCCCCCCAACTCGAATACAGATGCACTTAATCTGTAGACTGAAGTGGTGGTGCTCTGCTTGGCCCCCGTTAGAATCACCTGGGGAATTCCAAAGAGACAGGATTCTGATTCAATTGGGCTGGACCAGCAGTTCTCAGGGCAATTTTGCCCCCACCCCCCTCACCCCAGGCGACAATGTCTGGAGACATTCTTGCTTGTCATAACTGGGAGGAGGGTTTGCTGCTGGCATCTCGTGGGTAGAGGGGAGAGATGCTGCTAAACATCCTACAATGTACAGGGTAGTCTCCCACCCCTTGCCACCCCCCAAACAGAGTGTCATCTGACTCCAGATGTCAATAGCGCCACCGTTTGGAAACCTTAGGCTAGATCGAGGCTCAATAAGGCCAGAGACCCTGTCTGTCTTGTTGGATGCTGGGTCTCCAGCACTCTGCACAGGGGCTGGCACGAAGTAAGCCTTTACTAAATGCCTGAAGATTGACTAATCAAATATGAACTAAATCCAAGCAATAGGAGAGATTAAAAAGTACCACCTGTAAGGGTCAAGGTAGGGTACCCTTCAGTTTCTCCCTATTAGAGGCATCACAGAGACTTGAGAAAGATAAGTCATTACAGGATATGCTATATATATACATTGCTACCTTATATACCCTTACTTTCTTCCTCCAAAACATTTGAAAAAGAAATAACTTTTTTGCTCTTTATGATTTTCTTGTCTTCTCTGGAAGTCTGTTATAAATTAAATGTTTGTACTTCCCCAAAATTCATATGTTGAAATACTAACCCCAAGGTGATGATATCAAGAGGTGGGACCTTTTGAAGGTGATTAGGTCATAAGGGTGGAGCCCTCATGAATGGTATTAGTGCCCTTACAAAAGAGATCCAGAACTTCCCTGGTGGTCCAGTGGTTAAGACACCATGCTTCCAATGCAGGGGGCACAGGTTTGATCCCTGGTTGGGGAACTAAGATCCTGCATTCTGTACGGCACAACCAAGATGTAAAAATTTTTAAAAATTAAATAAATAAAAAGAGACCCAGAGAGCTCCCTTGTCCCTTCCACCATGTGAGGTTACAGCAAGAAGATGGCTATGAACAAGGAAGCAGTCCTTCACCAGACAATAGATCTACTGGTGTCTTGATCTTGGGCATCCCAGCCTCCAGAGCCATGAGAAATAAATGTTCACTGTTTAAGCCACCCCGTCTGTGGTATTTTTGTTAAAGCAGCCTAATGGACTAAGACAGCCTGTCTCTGAAGACTTTGGCTCAGGAGGTGAAGAGGTGAGAACTATATTTTATGGAGGAAAAGCAGAGACGACTTCTGCTTCCACACCTTGGCCACACTCGTAATACTTTCCATGACACTGAAGGAGCCTGTTGCTGCTGGAATCTGTGGTAGCTCCCAAGGACAAGTCATGCTCCTGGATGCCAGAATCCATGGATACCTGGTAATGATTTGTTCCCGGCAGGGATTTGAAGACATGAGGCTGAGAATTGTGCATGCAAGTACTGTAACCCTATATCTACCAATTAATGTCTGGGGTTGAAATTGTGAGGGTTGCAAAAGAGGAATAAAAGACTCAGAAGTACCCTGGCCCCCAAAAAGAGAATAACCAAATGCCTAAATGCTGTGAGAAGTCAGGGTCCTGGTATATGTCTCTCAATTCCTTTATATACACAAAGTTAATAAGTGGGCGGCTTACACTGGCTGTTAATGGAGATGGTGAGATTTCTGGGGACTCTTCCTTTCTAATCACTTTTCTTATTATATGTTGAAGGTGGTGCCAGTAGGATTTTCTGGCAGATCAGAAATGGGTGTGAGAGAAGGAATGAATGAGTGGTTAGAAGAATGGAACGTCCACTGGCCAAGACAGAGGACAGGTGGGAGGAGCAGGTTGGGTGTTGAGTCAGTTAAGGTCAAGATGCCTATTGGATGTCCAGTCTGTGAGGTGGTCCGCTGTCTCTGTGAGTCTGGGGAGAGAGTGGCTGCAGATATAAACATGAGATGAGATTACCAAGAAGTGAGTGTCATTACTGAAGAGAAGAGGTCTGAGGACTGAGCCTGGGGACTGCACCATTTAGAGCCAGAGCCTTAGGGGATCCCTCAGAAGTGACCGAGGAGCAGCCCAATCAGAGGAGGAGAGCAAGGAGAGTGTGACCAGCCTCTCTGCACCACCTCCAGGCTCCCTGCTCATCCAAGGCCCTCCCGCCTCTTCCTGGGTATGGCAATGGCCTCCTGCTTATAAACCACACCCCAGCCAACTCTCAACACATCCACCAGAGCAGCCCCTTCTGCGTGGACTTTCAAGGGCTCTGGCCTCACTCCGAGTCAAAGCTAAGGTCCTCATGATGACCTGGTCTCGCCGCCTCCCTGCATTCGCCTCCATCAGCAGCACGAGGGCTGTCCTCCCTTGGGGATCTCACACTTGCTGCTCCCTCTGCATGGAATGCTCTTCCCCCAAATATCTGCACACTTGCTCTCTCACCTCCCTTAGATCTCTACTCAAATGACCCGTCTCAGTGAGGCCTCCCTAGATGACACTGTAACTCCCTTCAACTCCTATTATTTTCCCCTTCCCAGGGAGGTGGGGTTTCTTTCTTAGAAGTTTATACCATAGATCATTTTACTTATTTATGCATTTTACTTATTTATCTTATTTTCTGTCTTTCCCACTAGAATATAAGCTTAGGGTGGCAGAGAATTTTGCCTGTTTTACTCACTGCTTTGTCTCCAGAGCAAGATAAATGCATATAGTAGGTGCTTAATACATGATTAGTCTAAATCAAAACTTGCTATAACGTTTATTTTTCTTTACGTGTAGCAGATTTTCTTGTAACTAGGGGAAAAATAACCAATGAAATTTATCTATTTATTTGTTTATCACAATCTAAAATATGTCCATATCCTTATTTGGCTTTGGTCCATTCACCCTTCTTTTAAATGAGCCTTTTATTGTGGCTAGCTTCAAATTAATTTTTCCACTAAGAATTAAATAATTGAATTTTATTTCCAACATTGATAATTATGTTCCATGAAATTTATGTTTTGAATGAGAGAAACTCCACAGCTATCTTGTTTATGTTTGTTTACATCTTGTGTCCCTCCCAGAACATCAGCTCCCCTAGAGCATGAACCTGGTTCATTGATGAATCCCCAGTGCTAAGAACAGCACCTGTTACATAGTAGGGGCTTACTGAATATTCACTGAATGAACAGATGGATGAACACATGAAGAAATGGATTTCAAAATACTGGTCTCTATTAGGCCATAGACAATACACAAACCAGTGGTTCTCAGCTGGGGAGATTCTGCCCCCCAGGGGACATTTGGCAATGTCTGGAGGCATTCTTAGTTGTCATATCTGGGGAGGGGGGTACTACTGGCATCTAGTGGGTAGAGACCAGGGATGCTGCCAAACGTCCTACAATACACAGGACAGTCTCCATGACAAAGCATGATACCCAAATGCCAATAGTGCCGAGGTTGAAAAGCCTAGACTTGAATCAAATAGGTGAGTTGTTACTATGTGCTTGGAGCCTAACTTTTTGGCAGTGGAATAGCAGTGGCTCTCCCCACGAGGAAAGTCTCTTGTCTGCCCAAAACAGTCATTATGTTTTGAAACTCTGGTTCTACGGCCCAGGCAGCAAAGCCCGCCCATGACTCACCAGTAGGCTCAGCGTTAAGTCATCTTCACGGGCACCACCTACTACTGCCAGTGACCTGTCCCATTGTGAAAAGTGGAGTACAAGGAGTTGGGAGCGCTGAAAATTGAAAGCTGGATTCTCCACTTGGCGGAATTTCTATTCCTTACATCTTCTGACTGTCATTGTTGCCATGGAGAGCATTTTCTTTGAGCCAAAGGAGAGTGGGACTGATAGCCCTCATAATGTACGGTCTTTCCGCTGATCTGCTGGCCCCTTGGACCTGCCACCTCCAGTTCCTACAAGGCTCCTCCACATCTGTCATCTCTGAAACAGACAGAAGCTTATGGAACGGACGACTGATGGATAGGAAACCAATTACTGGTTAAAAAGATCTTGATGGTGGGTTGATTCCCACCCGCACGTTATTTTTAAATGTCTATATTATACTGAGTGGCTAGACACCTTAGAATGCCTTCCATTTAAACACCACAGCAAAATGCTATCATTCCCATTAGCTTTCACTCAGGAATAACAAGAAGGGGAGAATGGGTAAGTAGCTACCTTTCTTCAAGTGTTATGCAAATGATATTTCTTTTCCAACATAAAAAATACATAAATGTCTGGCTGACAGGGAAGAGCCTGATACTAAAATCCCATTCGCTACTTGGCACCAGCAGACATACAGCTCCATAGGAGTATCTGCTCTGCAAATGAAAACATACACGGCCAAAACAATTTCATTTCGGATAATGCTTTGTGGTTTGCTGTCACTGCTCTGCTGCAATAATTTTACACCCAGAGTCTAAGGACGAATGTGATCACCTCCATTTATTGAGCACTTACTATGCTTAATCACACGATGTGGCTCAGGGCAGTCACGTGATCTGCCCAAGGTTCTGCAGCCAGGATGTGGGGCTGAGTGATGCAAGCTCCTACTGCTTTAGCTTTTATTTCCCATTATAGGAATGTACTCTTTCTGAGTACACTGCATGTCCCGGCCACGCACCTTCGGGAGCTGAAAGCATTCTTTCAATGATGATCAAGATGATAAAATTTCCACAAGAAACAAAGAACCACTGGTTCTTATCCACAGTACTCAGGCACTGGGTCTTGGGACACTCCTCTTTTCTTATTATTTTTAAAATTTATTTTATTAAAATTCTTTCCAGCATTATTGATATATAATTGACACATAGCATTGCATAAATTTAAGGTGTACAACGGGTTGGTGTGATACACGTTTATACTGCAAGATGATTACTTCTTTTCTATTGTTTGCATCACACTTTTCTGCGTGTTAACTAATGACCTACAGTCACGGCTGGCTGGGATCCCAGGGAGTATTTCCACCAGAGTGCAGTTTGCATCCAGACTCCAGGGACTCTCACTGTGTTGAACGGATCATGTATACATGCAGCTCCACATGACATTCTGGTGATCGTCAGACAGGATGTGCAGAGCAGCTGAGTCCTCCATGGGTCACAGTTCTTAGGTCCTCTCAGTGTGAGCATCTTGCCACAGGAAGTGTGCGACCCCAGTGTTTAAGAAATGTACATAGTTTTCGGTAAATATTACTGTAAATATAAGCAGCCCATTTTATCCTGGACTCAGGGGCAGAAAAAGCCATCGACTCCGGCGTGGGGAGGAGGGGGCAGGAGGAAGAGGCTGTTGGTATTGAACTGACTTCAGAGAGAAATTTCATGGGTCTCCAACATAGCTGGTGTCTACCTGGGGTACTGCCTCTCTGATTTCCCCTTACTTTTGAATCTAACCTCCTACATTCTTTTTCAAATGTGTGTGTGTAATGCTACTGCAATTAATGAAAGACAAGTTGAAGGCATTGCTGAATCCATAACAACTTTTTTCATTGTTATTGATGTTTTCAATTAACAGACCCTAAAGCACAACAGCTTTCTAGCAGAGGTCACTGAAATCAGGGGTCATCTTGCCGGAAAAGCCTGAAAACCGCTCACCTGGAGACGCAACCAAGGTTCCCAAGCCAAGCTGAAAGTCTGTGTCAGCCTCTACCCTAAAGACTGAACTGCTCTAGAGCTTGTGTAAAAAAGCCTCGTCGAATGGATGTTAATTCTTTGGAAATTGGCAAATCCCGATATGCTGCATGGGATCACTCTTGGTTAATCAGATTATTCAAGTTACCAACCTCCTTTCTCCCACACCCATTCCCGGGACCTCTTCAGCCTGTGCCTGTTTGCATGCAAGCGATTTACTCTAAAATCCTGCAGGAGAGTGAGCATGACGCTATGTATATGCTGGTTGGTTTAAGCTACTCTCCTGGGCAGGGGGCAGTCAGTGGTCCTGACTGGGAATCTATACTTGCGAGTAAACCCCAGCATTTACTCAGAAAGACCACATTCCTGACAGTCCCCACAAAGCTCCCTCATCTTTCTTCTGAGCTCTCATCAACACCAGACGTTTTGCTAGTGAGCTCAAAGAAGGTCCCAGATGGGTTTTCACTGGCAGAAGTGGGGCTCATTATTTAGTATAATGGGTATAAGAGGTGGGTTCTCACTGGTGCAATTAATGGTTTTCAAGATGTGTGGTTTTGCTAAAATATCTTCCAGAAGCTCCCCACCCTTTCCTGAAGTAGTTATAAGAATCATGCAGGCACTCTTCTTCTCCATTTGGGATGGGCCTTGACACATGAGCCCCACACTGTTCTGGGCCCAGCAGATGGTCAGGAGGACTGCCTGTGCCCACTGTGAGATCAGCTCTATCCACCCTCTTGAAAACTGTCTCATCTGCCTGGGGTGAGGTCTCAAGGGGAGGTGTGGCCGGAGCACATACAAGGACAGGTAGGGGGGATTTTGTGGAGTTTACACCACACATTTGTTTTAGGGTCTGTTTTCAGCTCGCTACTAAATGTCTGCCTGTGGTTCGGGGTTTGGTCTGAAATGTGCTTTCATTATAACCCAGTGGCTAGGTTGCAGGTGAGTAGCTAATTCCCAACCCTCTCCAACTACTGGGGACGGTCAATAGCTACCAAAAAGTACTTAATAGATACGCATGCTCAAATTGGCTTATGTCAGTTTATAAGTTAGTTTTGCAAAGATGGGAAGGTTTTTTCCCCATACAAGATCCAGTTAGGAAACCTGGATAACCAAATCTCTAGACAATTTCACCCTACTTAGCACAGAGGCATAACTTTAATATTTGAAAGAATCCTCAATTCCCTATGAAATCAGAAGCCATCTCTCCACCTGACACATTGCCTTGGAATCAGAGAGGCAACACACCACTCCAGGCCTGACTCTCCATGCTCCAGGACTGTGTGGGAGTCACTCGTTTCCCTAGAGAAAGAAGACAAACTTCCCCTAGGCCTATGAGGCTGTATCTGATTCCTAGAAAACTGCCTCCTATAGTCCTCATCTACTTTTCTAACTTCCTTTGATCCAGTCCTTTTTTTTGTTTTCATGAACTGTAGTTCCTCTAGCTATTCACATGGCTGCCTCCTACTTATTCTGCAGGACTCAGCCTAAATGTCACTCCTTAGGCAGGCCTTCCTGGGTTACTCTGCCTATGTAGGCTGTTTTCATGTTAGCCTCTAACTCAACCCTCTGTTCCCATCACATGATTTTATATTTTACAATTAATTACTAGTTTGTTTACTTATTGGCCACTTGACCAACCCACTTGAGTGTAATCTCCTTGAAGGCAAAGTCCAAGAAAATATACTTATCACAAGTCATCATTCCTTAGTGATGACTACAGAAACACTTAAATTGTTTTATTGACCTCAGGTTGATGGTACAGCAATCATGATTCAACAACACTTCGACTATAAGGAATCATAGAGGTGGCCCAAGTTGACCCAATAAAATATACAGTAGGCATTTAACAATGAATCAAAACATGGGTGGAAGACCTAAATAGACAATTCTCCAAAGAAGACATACAGATGGCCAACAAACACATGAAAAGATGCTTAACATCACTAATTATTAGAGAAATGCAAATTAAAACTACAATGAGGTATCACCTCACACCAGTCAGAATGGCCATCATCAAAAAATCTAGAAACAATAAATGCTGGAGAGGGTGTGGAGAAAAGGGAACCCTCACACACTGTTGGCTGGGATATAAATTGATACAGCCACTGTGGAAGACAGTATGGGGGTTCCTTAAGAAACTAAAAATAGAATTACCATATGACCCAGCAATCCCACTACTGGGCATATACCCTGAGAAAACCGCAATTCGAAAAGACACCTGCACCCCAATGTTCATAGCAACACTATTTTACAATAGCCAAGACATCGAAGCAACCTAAATGTCCATCAACAGAGAATGGATAAAGAAGACGTGGTACATATGTACAATGGAATATTACTCAGCCATAAAAAGGAACGAAATTGGGTCATTTGTAGAGACGTGGATGCACCTACAGAGTGTCATACAGAGTGAGGTAAGTCAGAAAGAGAAAAACAAATATCATATATTAATGCATATATGTGGAATCTAGAAATTCTATATGTGGTATAGATCTTATTTGCAAAGCAGAAATAGAGACACAGACATAGAGAAAAAGTGTGTGGATACCAAGGGGAAGGGGGAGGGTGGGAGGAATTGGGAGATTGGGATTGACGCATATACACTATTGATACTATGTATTAAATAAATAACTAATGAGAACATACTGTATAGCACAGGGTACTCTACTTAATGCACTGTGGTGACCTAAATGGGAAGGAATCCAAAAAGGGGATATATGTATATGTATAGCTGACTCATTTTGTGGTACAGTAGAAACTAACACAGCATTGTAAAGCAACTATACTCCAATAAAAATTAATTAATAAAACCAAAAAATAATGAATCTCTGATATAAACATATCATTTGCTTTTCCCAAAGTAAGAATGCAGAAAAATTCCTCTTACTTGCGTTTTTAGACCCTTCAGGTTTAACAAAGAAAAAAAAAACCCCAGGGCTTCCCTGGTGGCGCAGTGGTTGAGAGTCCGCCTGCCGATGCAGGGGACATGGGTTTGTGCCCCGATCCGGGAAGATCCCACATGCTTCAGAGCAGCTGGGCCCGTGAGCCATGGCCGCTGAGCCTGCGCGTCCGGAGCCTGTGCTCCGCAACGGGAGAGGCCACAACAGTGAGAGGCCCGCGTACAGCAAAAAAAAAAAAAAAAAAAAAAAAAAACCCCAAAAAAACAACGAAGCTAATAAGGTTGATAAATGAGAGGGACAATTATTCACATTAGTAAGTGATTCTTCTTTTTTCAAAAGGATTCTCTGCCAGGTTCCTTTAAACAGTTGGCTCCTCTCGTGCATTTAGAATCTAACTTGGTTTACAAAAGCATTAATTTATGTGCACATTTTCAGGTCCACTTCCATTGTGAAAAGCTAACTGCATCTTTCATGGGAAGCACATCTGCCTTCCCTCCCAAAGATAATTCTCCTGTTTCTTTTCAGAATACGGTCTTTTTGGGGGGCAAAGCCCGTGTCTCTTGGATGTTTGGTTCTGCTTCCCGGCACCCCAAACATTTTGGGAAGTCAATAAATATTTATTGATTCTGATGAGGCGTACAGAATCAGAGAGGTATTTTCTTATATTCTTGTCTTGTTCTTTATGGGACATTTTTATCACCATCTGGAAAACGTTCATTAAGAAACTCTTTTCTAGGGGGAAAGGGGTGGGGTGGGAGGAGTTGGGAGATTGGGATTGACACTCTACACTATTAATACTATGTATAAAATAGAGAACTGATGGGAACATACCGTATAACACAGGGAACTCTACTTAATGCACTGTGGTGTCCTAAATGGGAGGGAAACCCAAAAGGGAGGGGATATATGTATATGCGTGGCTGGTTCATTTTGCTGTACAGAAGAAACTAACACAACATTGTAAAGCAACTATACTCCGATAAAAATTAATTAAAAAAAAAAAAAGAAACTCTTTTCTTCAAACACTTGGCCTCTCAAAGGGACTGAGATGCTTTTTGGAGGCCCTGAGACCACACGTCTCCAATTGAGCTCTTGTTCATCTCCTGACAGACATTCCACAGACGTAATTCCCCAGCCACACGTAATTTTCAGACTGTCTCAGCTGCAGGGCACGGTCTTATCCTTGACCCCTAAGAGCATAGATACCTTGGCAAGATGGGATTAAACATGGGATTAACGTCTCAAGATCACAATAAAGAATTCACCCATTAGAGGAGGGGTAGAGCAATAGCTCTCAAGTGTGGTTCTAGGAGCAGTAGCATCAGCATCTTCTGGGAACTTGTTAGAAATGCAAATTCTCTGGCCCCACCCCAGATCTACTGACTCAACTCTGAAGGTGTGGGTCAAAGCATCTGGGTTTTAAGAAGCCCTCCAGGGGATTCTGATGTTCTCTGAAGTTTGACAACTACTATGCTAGAGGCTCAAGCTTTTTCTTGAGTGATGACTTCATCTCCCACTTCCTGGTCACAAGCTGCCTGTAATGTTTTATTGAAGATATGAGTCAACTTCATGGCTCCTAAAAGAAAATTCAGGGACTCAAGACCCCTGGAAGTCCGAGGTTTTTCAGCCCAATAGGTAGACAGGAGGACACAGATATCAAAGAGGCAATGGGTCCACCACTCCGAAAGAACAGTAATCTTGTCCATATCTACCTTGGCTTTCCTAACGTGCCGCTGCCCCCTCTGCAAGGTGGCCACGTCCCTACCCTCTCCTGGACTGTAGTACTCTTGGTCTTGCGTGGCAGGGTGGGCATGGGGGGTGGATGGGAAAAGGAAAACTGAGACCTAGACTCAGGAACTGAGCAACTGGCTGCTGGCGTTGGTTAGGCTCATCAGAAAATGGCTTAGCAGCCTCCACCTGCTCCCATGCAGTGCCCAGGCCTCCTGAAGGAAGAAAGGTCCTTGAGGCTCCCCTCAACCCTGCCCAGGACCCATGTTCCCCAGTCCTTCGTCTCCTTCCTCACTAGCCGAGGTGGTCCCTCTACCTCCTTCCACTTCTTCCCAGCCCCCAAGCCTACGCTCTCTCAAGTCTGGTCCTTTGTAGTTTCTGGGAGTAGACAACTGTTCTCTGCAGGACCATTCCACCTGGCCTTTTGGTTGGCGTTTCTGTTTTTAGTTCAGTTGCCTGTACTGGGGCTGATGCAAAAACTCATGCCTGATAATGAGGGGCTTCGGAGGGGTAAAAAGACTTTTCGTGCATATGTGGGGAGGTGGGGAGGCTGGGAAAGCGCCCGGAACACAAAGATTAGTTACATGGATATAATCCCACCATGTGGTGACTAAGACATTTAACTATTCCATTGATAGTGATTTTGATCATGTACCACCGTGAAAACACGAATTACCATAACAATGGTTTGTTTCTGATTTATGTGTTTTTAGCTGAATCAGTATCTAAAAGCCGAGAGACCCAGATTCTCCTACAGGTGTGTAGAGATGTCGGATTTACTTTATGTAACTGGCACTAGGGCTGTGGTCGGATTCGTTCCCTCGGGGTCCTTGCTTAGCTTTGCTTCTGCATGAAATACCTCCCCCTGGAGACGTGCTGTGCTTGTTGCTCAATGCGTCTTGAAAGGGCAATTCATAGTTCAGAACCTATCCCAGCCTCGGAAGCCTTCTCATTTCTCATTCTTTCCCTGTCCCCCTCTAAACACCTCCCTTCTCTGTTACCACTCTCCAGATGGAGGATTCACTCGACAAATCTTGGGGAATGCATTTCAAGGTCCTTCTTTGAAGCAAAATAGATTCGGCTATAAAGTGTCTCCCTTCGGGATGCCAACATTTTAAACACTAGGCATGCACATCCTTTAAGGTAAATACGGGCAGGAAAGCACTTGGATAGTGTTAAACTTAATGACCCAGTGTTGAGTGAGGAAATTAAAGAACGAACAATACACTTCTGACATTTCTGCCACTTAGACAGCAGCGGCAGCTTTGCCATCACACGCGCAAAATAGAGAACCTTTGTCCACAGAGGAAATGTTCTGATGGAGGATCTCTCATTTTGCACTTGGAAATGTGTCTCCAGTATGACTCTTTCCTGGGGCTGCACTGCAGAAGCACATCTCTCCGCTTCTAGTAGGTGTGTGCGTGAGCTAATGAACGTCAACGTTGTTTATTCCACTCCTGGGAAGGCTGGAGCTCCATATTAGCCACTATTTGAAATGTGGTCCAGAGGAAGATAAGCTAGGTAAGATATGGACCAGAAATGGACCTGCAGAACATAGGAGCTGTTCATGTGCTTGGGGGAGAGACAGAGAGAGAAAGAGAAAGAGGCAGAGGAGGAGGGGAGAGAGGTAGCTAGCATTTCTCCATTTGACCATCCCACAATTCTTTTTTTTTTTTACAATGAATTCTCCAGCAGATAATTTGATGAGTTGCTTTCAACAGCTATGAAAATCCAGTTGCTGAAAATTAAAGCAATGCTTTCTCTCTTTCTCTCTCTCTCTCTCTTTTTTTCTTTTTTCTCAGTTTGGTTACATAGTCCAGGCAAAGAACCCCAGGAGCAAACAGCCTGAAGTAGGATTGAGCTGGAGGCCTGGCAGGTAGGATGCATGACAGGTAACGCCCATCTATGCAAACTGCCCAGATTGCTGGGTCTACTTCTGAGCTATTGACAAAGCGGTTTCTCCAGGTCCCAAAGGTGGCTACCAGGGTCCAGCTATGTTATAACTTGTGAGAATTGATTCTGTGTTTGCTAAAACTGTCACGGATTGAGGAGCTTCACTGGCCACCACATCGTGGGAGGGCCTAATGGATGGATCGTTCATATACACTCTGATGACAAAATGTCAACACGTGCTTCTCGGTAAACAGCTGCTTTTCACGGACCGATGCTCAGAAGTTCAACTCCAGCTCTCAGGGATGTGTCCCATAAGTAAACAGATTTACACTGGGGTCACTGATGCTTTCCAAACACAATATTGGTTTCCAGAGCCACAGAGAGGTGCAATGTAGCGGTTGAGAAGAAGCCAAGTTTGTCTTTGCCTTCGTCTTCCTTCCTTGCACTACACCCTCCTGGCCATCAACACACACGTATTGAATGCCCTTATGCTTGAGGTGTCATGCTAGACATTTGGTATATGTTGTACCTACCTGTTCAGATTTAGATAAAGTTGGTCATTTGTGTCTTCACGGTGGACCTGGACAGTGAACTTCATTTTCCGCAAGTGACTAAAGCTCGGAAGTGGAACAGAGATCTGAACTTAGATCAGACCTCCAAGCTCTTGCTACCCCACCTTTCTCCTTTCAGGGCTCTCACACTTCCTGTGGTCTGGTTTATTCGATATAATGGGGCCAAGGTTCAGACCCAATCGCACCGAAGCATCTCCATGGAACTGAGAGAAAAGGCAGCACTTAGGCAATACAGTGGAGGGAAGTGGGGGGGGATACAGGCATAGGTGGGGTGCATAGGCAGGGACAGGAGTCTCCCTGGGACATCTCCCCCAAATCACACGACACAGCTGGACATCACTGCCTTTGCACTAAGCCAGTGCAAGGCTCAGCTTTTGACTGGTTTGCATGGAAGCCAAGAATTATCAGTGGGGAGTGAGAATGTCATTGTGAATGGCTCAGCCCAGATTCTCTAGCTCAGTTGCCCAAAGGGAGTTGACATGGGTGACTGGTGGGCTGGATCACTTCCAGGGTAGCTATGACACTTTTCTTGAAAATCTTCCAAGTTTCCTCTAGACGGTTGAAGAGCACTGACCATTTAATTGCCCAGGAACTTACCACCCTCTGCGCTGCCCCAGCAAAATCTGAACTGGGGACACTGGATTGCTAACAGCCTCAGTGGGGATTTAGTCACACCTTATTTTCTGTTTGAACAGCCAGAGGGCCCCATAAGAGTCATATACCAAATAAACTACACTTAATTGCTAAACCATTTCCACAGACTTCATGAATATGTTCCCTACTAACTTTCCACTGTAAAGGATTATGTTTAGATCTTTAGTTTTTAAATGGGAACAGCTGCAATGGACTAGCAGGCAGCTCTAATGAACAGATGTATAGTTCCAGAGAAATCGATGTTCCTTTTTATTATTATGCCACCAAATTTGGTTCATTTCCAAGCAATTTACATTTTAAGCTGCGACTCACTTATGAACTAACAATAATAACTATGTCCTCCAGGTAGGGAAATTTATCTCAGCAAAAATATCTGCTAAGCAATGCAAAATTTTTAGTTATTATTATTAGCAATATGCAATAAGAGGAAAAGCCACACATTACAACCGAACTGCAATGCTAGCCACTTCTGCAGTCTCCTTGGAGGAAGTCTTTCTGTTTTGAGTTGGTCTAGAAAGTATTATATTTTTAACCCATCAGTTCTCAACTGAGCCAGTTTTGCTCCTCAAGTGATATCTGGCCATGTCTAAAGACCATTTTGATTGTTATGACTGGGGGGAGGGGTGCTGCTGGCATCCAGTGAGTAGAGGCCGGGGATGGTACTAAACATCCTACAGTGCACAGGACAGCCCCACAACAAGGAATTATCTTGCTCCGAATGTCAGTGGTGCCAAGGTTGCAAAACATTGCTGTGATGAGTTGAATTGACTTCCCCTACAAAGATATGCTGAAGTCCTGACTCTCTACTCAGAGAATATGATTTCAGAATGTGATCTTATATGGAAATAGGATCATTTTAGGTATAATTAGTTAAGAGGAGGTCATATTGGAATTAAGGATGAGCCCTTAATCCAATATGACTGGTGTCCTTATAAGACGAGGGAAGACAACATGAAGACAGACACACAGGGACAACACCATGTGAAGATGGAAGCAGAGATCGAAGTGATGGGGCCACAAGCCAAGGAATGCCTGGAGCCACCAGAAGCTGGAAAAGGCCAGGGAGCGTCCTTCCCCAGATGCTTCAGAGGGAGCATGGCCCTGCTGAAACCTTGATTTCAGACTTCTGGCTTCCAGAACTCCAACAGAATAACTTTGTTTTAAACCCCTTCATTTGTGGTACTTTTGTTATGGCAGCCCTAGGAAACTTACACACTTCCTTTAAACGAGTGAAACTTTCTTCTTCTTAGAATGATAATAGTTATATTTAACTAGGAAAATATACTGTTTCCTCATTATGAATCCCTTCCCCATACATTATTATGCTAAATAACTCTGTTAGGGAGGGATCACAATTCTCATCGTGAGAGAGATAGAGATAACTAACAGCAGTAGTTGTCATTTCTCCAGAGCTTTCTTGTGCCAGCCTCCGTGCTATGTTTTTTACAAACATCATCTCATGTGACTGTTGCAGTGACCCTCGGGGACAGCTACTATGATTACCTTCATTTTGCATGGAGGAAACTGAGGCACAGAGAGGTAAAGTGCATTTCCTAAGGTCCCACAGGCAGTAAGTGGAGGAAGCTGCAAACCCAGCAAGGCTCCAGAGCCCTCACTCTTATCCACATGCTCTCTGGTTCTGAAGTGCAACCAATCAGTGCCAATGGCAGGCCTTTCTCCAGCCAAACTCCATGGCCCTGTTAAGAACACATCTCTAATGAAGAGGGCCTTAATATAAAGCAGTTCCAGAACCTTATCCCACAGGAAAAGAATTCTGAGGCAAAAGGAGAGTGGAATCATTTCATACTACATCCCTCTCTTTGAGATTCAAAAATGTCATTAGTAAAGGCTCTGATAAGGTGTGCATTAAAAAAAAACAAACAACCCTGAACCCTGTTTGTTGTGTTAATCCAGTGGTTCCCCAAATTATTTGACCATGAATTTCTTTTTTTTTTTTTTTGTAGGACACTTATTATCTAGATCAGGGAGCAGCAAAAATTTTCTACAAAGAACGAGTGACTATTTTAGGCTTTGCAGGCCACATATGGTCTCTGTCACTTATTTGTCTTTCTTTTAAACAATGCTTTAAAAATGTAAAAACCATTCGTAGCTTGAGGGTCATAAAAAAAAATAAATAAAATAAACCCAGTTGCTGGCTAAATTTGGCCTGCCAGTCAATGTCTGCTGATTCCTCTAGAAGGACAGAGTTGAGAACACAAACAGAAGACAACTTTGGATGTATTAATAAATACTATTTTTCATTAGGACAGCACTGAGAAATCCAGTGTTAGATGTCCAGGAACAGAAAACCAAAATTCTTTACATTATCACTGTTCTTTCTATGTAGCAGATGAGAAAATGAAAGTCTGAGCAGTACCTTGTTTTGGGCTGAGTTTGCTCCCTTAGAGGGAAAATGACTCACAGCCAGAGGGTGGGTGGGTGTGAGCCTACACCTACTCAGGCCCTTGGAACGCCCTCCTGCTCATGAGGCGGCATGTGTGCATGTTTAAACATCGTCTCGACATTAGGCAGATGATTTTCTCTCAGTCTACCAGGCTAAGGTGGATGCGTGCCAGGAGTAGTTTATACAGATTCCAGCTATTTCAGAGTCCCCAGCTGCCAACCTTAGCAGGATAATGAGGACTTTTATGGCCGCCAAATTGGATTTCCTTTAAAAATGCAACCATGGCTCCCTGGAGTGAAACTACAGGGTTTTCTGGAGCCAGGGTGCCAGTTCTTGGAGATCTATATTTAGAGGTAGTTGCTTCTTTGTAGGAGGAGAAATGATGTAAGATAAATCATGGGCTACGAGGCAAGACTTGGAGTCCTGTGTGGGCTCTGTCAGTGCTTCACTGAGGAACCTCATGAAGGCTGAGCCTCCTTGCTGTGTCAGTTTCCCCATCTGTAAAGCATTGTGCAACCAGTAGGTGAGAAGTGGTTCTCTAACTGTGGCTTAAATGTGCAATTTTCCTGGCAACTGCCGATGTTGAGCACATTATCATGTCTTTATTGATCATTTATATATCTTCTTGTGTGAACTATTAGCTGTCTATTCAAATGTTTGGCTCATTTTTATTTTTTTATTATTTTTTTTGTGGTGCGCGGGCCTTTCATTGTTGTGGCCTCTCCCGTTGCAGAGAACAGCCTCAGCGGCCATGGATCATGGGCCCAGCCGCTCTGCGGAATGTGGGATCTTCCCGGACCGGGGCACGAACCCGTGTCCCCTGCATCGGCAGGCGGACTCTCAACCACTGCGCCACCAGGGAAGCCCGTTTGGCTCATTTTAAAAAACTGAGTTGTTTGTCTTTTTGTTACTGAATTATAGAAGTTCCTTACATATTCTGGATACAAGTCCTTTGTTAGAGATAGATATTGTGAAATTTTCCTCTTAACTCATGGATTGTCTTTTCACTTTCTTAATGGTGTCTTTTGGTAAGAAAACAATTTTAAGTCTAACTTATCAATCTTCTTTTATGTTTTCTGCTTTCTATGCTCTATCCAAGAAATCTTTGCCTAACTTGAGGTTGTGAAGATATTTCCCCATGTTTTCTTCTAAAAGCTTTACAGTTTGTAGCTTTTATGTTAGGTCTATAATCTATCACAAACGAATTTTTGTGTATAGTATAAGGTAGGGATTAAAGCTGCACCTCCGCCCACGATATCCAGTTGTTTTGGCACTATTTGTTGAAAAGGCTTTCCTTTTCCCCTTAAAATGGTTTGGCATTCTTGTCAACCATATATGTGTGTATCTGTTTATATTTCTGACTCTCTAGTCTTTCTAAAATGTCACACTATCTTGATCACTATAACTTTAAAAGTAAGGTTTGAAGTCGAAGAGAGTAAATAGCCTCCTTGTTTTTTTTTTTAATATTATTTTAGCAGTTCTATGTCATTTGAATTTCTAAGTATAATCAGCTTACTTATTCCCTGAAAAAAAAAAAAGACAGCTAAGATTTTGATTAGGATGGCTAGAATTTACAGACCAATTTAGGGAAAATTGATACCTTTATAATACTGAGTGATATATACCTATACTTATTTTGTTCTTTAACTTCTGTTGATATTTTATAGTTTTTAATTTAAAGATCTTGACCGCTTTAAAAAATATATCCCGAAGTATTTTGTGGGTTTGGATGCTATTTTAATTAATTAGTTTTTCTATATTGACTTGCAGCCTGTGAAATTCACTTACTAGGTTTAGTAGAGTTTTTGGTAGATTCCTTACAATTTTCTACATATAAAATTAGGTCATCTGCAAAGACAGCCTTACCTCTTCCTTCCCAATTGTTGTGCCTTTATTTTACTTTCCTGCCTTCTTGTACTGGCTAGGACTTCCCGTAATGATGTGAACAGACATTTGTTGACTAATCTCCAACTTTAGGGGGAAAGTGCTCTGTATTACAACAGTAAGTATGCTGTCTACAACTAAATTTTCATAGATACTCTATGGCAGATTGAGAAAATTTCCTCCTGTTCCTAGATTTGCAAAATATATTTTATTTATAGATGGGTGTTAAATTTTGTAAAATGCTTTCTCTCCACCTAGTAAAAAGGATTGTATCATATTTTCTTTTAATGTGTTAATATCATGAATTTCATTAATTGATTTTTATAGGTTAAATAAACCTTGCATTTCTGGGATAAACCTCAGCTAGCCATGATGTATTACCCTTTTAAATATATTGGTCTGTAATTTTCTTATCTTATAATGTCTGTCTAGCTATAATTTTTCATTTATTTTCATGGCTATTTGATTAAAATATGTAAGTGTCATGAAGCCTGGAATCACGTCTCTTTGGCTCACCTTTTTTTCTTATATGTTAAGAATGTAATAATAGTTTGTTGAATGAGTTAATACGCAGATGAGTGGATGAATAAGTTATTTCTGGTCATAATATGGGAAAAGTACTTTATGAGCATTAAAGCATAAAGCATACACAAGTATGGGTTTCACAGTAGTAGCTCAGAACTATAGTGATACTTTTTAAGGGCTCAGAGTCTACGGTAAAGTAATCAATTTTATTGTAGTGAATGAATTCAGAGTCAGGAGGCTTTAGCCAGCTAGACTTCGGGAAGACCCTATTATATTCTTTCCTCTACCTATGGGGTCTTTTAATGCTCTGTCAGTCCCCTGAAGCTAGTAAAACTTTGCTATTTACATGCACAAATGCTCAAGACCCTCCTTTTTCTACAGTGGAAAAAATGCTACTGATCTGATTCTGTGCCTAACTGCACATAACCCTGTACATCTACAGACATGTAAAAATTCCCTTTCACAGTGAGGGCTGTTAAAGGCATATTATGGAGGACCCACAAGATTTTCAGGGATATATAAAAATGTCCACAACCTGAAAACATGCTGTGGCTTTAACATATAGATATAAGGGCAAAAGAGAAATAAACAAACACATAGTGTCTATGATATGTCACATTACCCAAATTTCATTAACTATTCAATTGGTATTCAAAATTTTTATGACATTTGAAAGTAATCTGTATGTTTAGTTTTTTTAATTTTCTGTTTTGGAAGAATTCCTGAGTATATATGATTCCCTGAGAGATCAGAGCCAATCTTAAATTAAATGGGTTTCTAGCAGCCAACAAATTTCAAAATCTTCAAAAGTTGTAAAAATTCCTACAAAATTTATACAAATCAGCAATTGCATTTAATACATGATCCAGTCACTGGTCAGAGTGTTTAGTGTGTGCGGGGTAGGCCCGAGAAGTTAAGAGAGCCTCCTGTCGGCCTAGAAAAGATCATGAAATGGCCTGTTCTTGGTCTGGGGGGACCATGCCTATTTCCTTTCGGAGATGAAAGCCCATCGTGCTTCTGACGATCAGGTCTTTGGCTCTGATTATTTTAGAAGTAAAATATCATAAGTTTCCAAACAGAGGAAGGAGTTTTCCCATTCTTCCAGTGCCTTTTGACTGCTGGTGAGACAGCAAAAACGTCGGAGTTTACATGCCAGAGAGATTTGAAGAACATAGGAAAGCACCTGCTGGGATGGGGCAGGCTGCTGGGAACTTTGAGGGTTTAGAACATGAAGCCGCTGCCCAGATGAGCAACCAGGCCAGGTTCTGGTCAGCTCACACACTCCTCTTTCACAAACAGGTTCTTATTTATCTATTAAATCAAACCAGACTTCCCAAGCCTGTCCCTCCCATTGGACCACAGACACCCCTGCCTTAGAGGCACATCTCAGTATCCAAAAGACACCTGGTGCTGGAGACATCAGAAGTGCGTGAGAACCTGCTACCTGTAGGCCGATGACTGCCAAACGTGGCTGAGGAGTAGAACTCTGGGGAACTCTACTAGAATGTGAACTGCAGGGCCAGCTTCCAGATGGGCTGACACAGAATCTTGGGAGGAAGGGCTGGGAATGTGTGTTCTTAGCACATTTGCTGGGTGGTTCTGTGAAGCTGGTCCTGGGCAACAACTGTTCTAGACCAGCCTTTCTCTGTTTCTACGCTGTGGACAACTGGGGCTGCATCATTCTTTGTCGTGGAGGCCGTCTTGTGCATTGTAAGATGTTTAGCAGCATCCCTGGCCTCTACCCACTAGATGCCGGTGGTACCCCTTCCTGTGCCCCTCCCATCTACCCACTAGATGCCAGTGGTACCCCTTCCTGTGCCCCTCCCACTGCACAGAATGATGACCAAAAATATCTCCCGACATTATTGCCACATAGGCCCAGGGGACAAATCCCCTCTCTCATGGTAGCCACTGTTCTAGACCTTTCTATATTATTAATGATGACAATGATGATATAAGGACAGAGATTATTTGGAAACTGGCTTGGTGCCAAGGACTTAACACAACTTATTTTGTTTAATCCTCATGGTAATACGGTTAGGCATTATTTCCATCACCATTTTATAAGGTTTGGAGAAGACTCAGAGAATTGAAACACTTTTCTCGAGGTCATGCGTAATCAGTGACCATAGCTGGAATCCACCTGTGTTTGACTTCAGAGTGGGTGCTGGGGTCAGTTAGACCCAACTGGCAATGAGACTTCTCCTTACCTTCCAGTGTGTGTTCTTGTCACGATCTAACAACTCACAGCTCCTAAACGTCTACCCTACCAGACCCATATTCTTTAGCCTGGCAGGCCAGGCTGGCTCCACTTCTCATGTTTTGATCTGCTGTTCTGTTCTGACCTTAGATCAGTCTCCTCTCCGACCCTGAATGTGCCCTGCTAATTTCTACTCTGGGGCTATTTCTTTCATTCAGGAGTGTCAAACTCAAAGGTCTACAGGGTCCTAGAAGGCAAAATCAAAAAAGAAAGAGGGCTCAGTACAAGATGCTAAAGGGCAACTAACCTCTCAGCCTCATTTGAGGAGACCTTGGGAATGGTGCGGACTGTGGCAAATTAGAGGGCAGCTGCTTCTCCAACCTGCCCTGTGACAATGTGTACTGGCATTCCTGGAGTTTTGCAGTCTTTCAAGAAAACCTGGAAATTGTAACAATACGTATAACACCAATTTTTAAATTTTGGTAGGTCATTCAAGTTAAAAAAAATACCCGTGGCCTGGCTCTGGGTTGAATCTGGGCCTTCACTTTGAAGCTCCAGCCCTAACCTCCTTTAAGACTTGTCTGCATTTGTCTGAGTCCTTCTCATCCTCCAAGGCTAGCCTCAGGGCCCACAGCCAAGCATCCTCCTTGGACCACTCCTGACTCCTCTTCAGTATCCTTTACCATTTGTACCACAGATCCTGGCCCTTGGTCATGTACATGCTTTGATTTGTCCTTTACTTCATATGTTCTTTCATCTTGTCTCCCCAATAACAATGAAAGTTGCTTCAAGGGATAGGACCCTGACTTCTATTTTCTTTTGAATTCCTTACAGCACAGCGCAAAGCTCAACACTCAAAATGCACTCAGCTGAATGAAAGTCCTTCCTCACGGCCAACCCTGATCTCTTGTGTTGGCATGTAAGCCTGTTCCTCTCATTGGTCCTTTGCAGACTGTGTGGCAGATCTGCATCCACCCTACAGAACCTTTTATAAATGTAAAGCCCATAATCTAATCACCCTTTAGCCTTCTTTATCTCTAGGACAAAAGCTCCAAATATTTTGAGAAAACTGTATGAGACCACACACCTTAACTTGCTCAGCTTTGGTTGTTCAAAAACTAGACCCCTGAATACACATGTGGTTTCACTAATTCCTTTTCAGTTTGGAAAAAGGTAAAATACGGATTATTCCCCCTCTCTCACCCTTTTCTAGTTAAAGTGATAGATTTCAGAGATATATAAAACCAAGATCGTTTTGTTGATCATGAGACAGAGAAATGGCTAACATTTGAATCCTCAAATCCTCAACCACCTGTCAACAGCCATTTGGAGTAACATCACTTGAGAACCCTCCAGGAAAATGTAAACTTATTTATAATTTTATTTACATTTATTTACTTATAAATAGGGCTTTGGCTCAAAATTTCTATGGTCTC
This sequence comes from Aethalodelphis obliquidens, assembly GCF_003676395.1. Lineage (NCBI taxonomy): Eukaryota > Metazoa > Chordata > Mammalia > Artiodactyla > Delphinidae > Aethalodelphis > Aethalodelphis obliquidens. The sequence continues at coordinate 42,013,789 of NW_020837953.1, forward strand.
TGTTAGGTGTAAGCTATGAGCAGACTTTAATTTTCTTGTTAAAAATGGTACATGATCATTGTAGAAACTTTAGAAGATACAGTTAATCAAAGAGAAAATAAGAATCATCTGTAATCTGACTACCCATAGAACTGGGTGTTTTAGAGTCACACACACATATTCATACACACATGTAGTATAGGTATAATGTATAATATGTTACATATATATTATATATATATAGGTCCAAATAATTTGTATTCAAATGGAATAATTTTATACATACTCTTTCAACAACTGCTAAAGCCATCAGAATTTTGTGGCTGTACGTAACAAGACCAACTCTGACCTATGTAACAAAAAAGAGTCTATTGGAAAGGTACCAAGAAGGTTCAAAGATTCAAATACTAATTTGAACAATCAGGCCTTGAGAAGGCTGGGGGTCAGGTGAATCTTGGAATCTAGGTAGCGGGACAAATTCTTCCGAGTGTTTCCATTGGGACGACTCAGTTCCTGAGTCCTGGCATTATAGCATTCTACTCAAGATCTGAGTTTCTGGGAAAGAGGTCTGATTGGCCCAGCTGGGTCACGTTCTTGGACTGCTGGTATAATTGTCCAGGTTGTACACTGCATAACCCTTGGGAGCATCTTCACATTGTAATCAAGGATGGTACAATGTCCCACCAGAACAACCTACATGGTGGCTTTACATGTACATGCTCACCCTGAATGACAGTTCCCTTCCCAAGTCACTGGGATGGGAGCAGGGAAGTTGCCAAAGCCAAGGTGAGTACCAACAGAAGAGAGAGGAAATACTGGGCAGTCAAACCCCAAAGATGTCTACTACATGTATTTTCCTGAACTTATTATCTTATAGGCATCCTTGATGTAATTTAATATTCTCCCTCAGTTTTTTTTTTGGTTGTATAATATTCTGTGATATGGCTATACCATACTTTATTTGGTATAATTAGACTTTTTTGTCTGTTTTATTCACTACTCTCTCCCAACCACTTAGTCCCCAGCACAGAGTAGGTGCCTCATAAATATTTGTTGAATTAGTTTGTGTTCTAACTGTTTATACAGTGTTACAATGGACAGCTCACAAGTCACTCTTAGTACACACTAATGATTATTTCTAATAGGGTGACTAAGTTGCCCTGTTTGCCTAGGGCTTTCTGAAGATTCCATGTCCTAGGCACCATCTTAGTCCTGGGCAAACTCAGTCACCCTAGAAGGGGTTCTGCACCCAATTCCCAGGTAGTGGGGTGGTGGGGTGTTACCCAACACCATCAAGCAATTCTCTGACACAAGCTGGGAGTCCTACAATTCAACTCGATTCTAACACTATCTACCTGGAGATGGTGTTGGATCCCATAGGTTAAGGGCTCAGTCCTACAAGACCACTCCTCATCCCGCAATTCAGAAAACAGTTACAAGTCCAGGTTGTCACCTGTGCTTCTGATTGACTGACTCTAGGTCAGAGATTCTAATGACCCCTCCTTGGGTTTGATTAATTTTCTAGAGAAGCTCAGAGAACTCAGAGAAACCTTTTACCTACTAGGTCACTAGTTTATCGTAAAAGGATATAACTCAGGAACAGCCAGATGGAAGAGGTGTATGAGAAAGGCACGGGGAAAGGGCATGGAGCTTCCATGCCTTCTCCAGCTGTGCCACCTCCCTAAATCTCCATGTGTTCACCAACCCAGAAGCTCTCCAAACCCCTTCCTTTTGGATTTTTATGGAGGCTTCATTACCCAGGCATAATTGATTAAATCACTGGCCATTGGTCATTGATTCAACCTCCAGCCCTGCTCCCCTCCCCCGAGGTTACCCTCCCATCACCTGACTGGTTCCCCTGGCAACCAACCCCATCCTTAGATGCTTCCAAAAGTCACTTTATTAACATAATAAGAGACACTTCATGCCCTCATCACAGGATATTCCAAGGGTTTTAGAAGCTCAGTGCCGGAAAACAAAGCAGGTTGAAGACCAAATATATATTTCTTATCATACATCACACTATCCCACTCTACTATCCAAGAAACCACACTCTGATCTGAGCCCTGGAGGTCTTTTCTGCTGATGGTGAAGGAAATGTACAGGAAATTCACCCTAGGAAAGAGAAGGCTGCCCAAAGCTCTGAGTAGCTACTCAAACTGTCCCCACCATACCTGCTGCTCTGTGCCCGCGCTCTTCTTCTGCCATGCTTTTCCAGGGGAGGGGGGCAGTCACAAGGAGGGATGAGAAAGACCATCAGGATAAAGGCAAGGCAGGGGCTCAGCCTAGAGGCACTGGCTCCAGCCTGGTGCTCTGAATCGTCCCTTAGTCATCGCTTTGAGAGTTCCCCTCTGGAATCAGGCACCCCAACTGTGCCCTTGGAGCACAACAGAACCAAGCATCTCTTCCTCTTCCTTGGGCATAGACTGAGGTTGGCAGTGGGAAAAGAGCCTCTGCCCCTCTGGGGGCAGCGATGAGCCCCCCAAATGGCAGGAAGCAGCCAGAAAGTCGGCCCAGCTGGGGGCACCGGGGGGCCAGGGTCCACCTGGAGGGTGACCTCTTGATGTATGGCCACTCCTCAAAAACGCACACCGGGAACCATCTGTTGCCTGATGACAAGTGCCACTTTTTCATGTACATTCTTTCTGAAAATCCACCTTCTATTTTGTATCAAAATAACACACATATGGAGTTTTTAAAAGCCAAACAGTACCACCAGGCTTCTAATGGACATTAGCAGCCTCCTGCCCCTCTCCCCTCACACCCGATTCCACCTCCCCTGAGACAAACCTCTTCTTGCTCTTTGAACTATTTCTCATGTTGTCACCGCCACGTTTTCAGATAGCATGCTTATTCTTCCACTTGTTGGTTTTAAAAATGTAGGTGTTGTCTAACACAGTGGTGCTCAAAGGGTGGTCCCTGGACCAGCAACGGCTCGAGGAGCACCTGGGCACTTATCAGAAAAGCAAATTCTTGGGTCCATCCCAGACCTGCTGAATCAGAAGTTCGAGGGCTTCACAAAAGCCCTCAGGTGATGCTGATACAGCTAGAGTTTGATAACCACTGGTCTCATGTCTGCCTGCTGCAGATATCAGGATATAAAGAGGGACTGGACAGTGTGTGTTTTTCTGTGTTTAGAGCTCCCAAAGCTGACTCCATCTACGGACTCCCCATCTACAAGAGCTAAACCAAAGGCTCCCTTTTTTCCTGAACCTGGTGGGAGTTTTTGTCAGCTTAAGACTCCTGACCAATGAGGATGCTATTAACGTTTTCTTCCCTGAATTGGTTTCATGCAAAATAATCTCACTTGGCACTGGCTGTTCCCTCACTGAAACGCTCTTCTCCCAAAAGAGTCTCAGTTTTGCTGAAGTCTTCCTGAGCTCCCTATTCAAGTGACCTGCCTCTCCCCTCCCACCCTTTAGCTTCCTTTCCTGTTGTATAATATTTTTCCCCATAGCATTCATCGCAATTTGACATACTATGCATTTTAATTCTTTAATTCTTTAATTCTTTAATTCTTTTAATTCTTCTGTTGTCAAGGTCTATATTCTCTCCATTAGAATGGAAGTTGCATGAAGACAGGAACTTTTTTTTTTTTTCCTGCTGGATCCCCAATTCCTAGACCAGCACTGTTCCATAGGCATGTAACGTGAACCACAGACGTAATAGTAGACTTGTGCAGCTGATGCTTACTGTCTTAGCACAAACCTAGATGGTGCCTAGGTTGTACTGTCCTTCAGTGAGTATTTGGTGAAAGATGGAAGTAGCAACTGAAAATGAAAAATACTCCTTCCTTGGAGGTTAGAATGCCCATAATATGCAGGGTACGATCTTGGAACATGATCCCACTGGCACCAGTGAAAGAATAAAAATTCTGGCTGATGGGGTTAGAAGGATGAGGTTCTGGTTCTGGATCCATCATCTAGCAAGAGAAAGAACAGCTGAGTTGGAGAAAACTCAGAAACTCATCCTAATGTAACACAGCCATAGTGGTTAAAGTCCAGGGATTTTAAAAAACAAAATGGCGCCCCAATTTCTTTACATAAAAATGTTGTAATTTATTTTTAATTGGATGAGTTCTCTAAAGGACATGAAAGGGAAGTGGCTGCCTACCAGTGTTAAGTGTCTCAAAATGGGTCTCAAAATTAAAACTAATTAGCAGAGGAATTAATTGAAAAGAGAGATTAAAAAAAGATTCCATTGGGGCTTCCCTGGTGGCGCAGTGGTTGAGAGTCCGCCTGCCGATGCAGGGGACACGGGTTCGTGCCCTGGTCTGGGAAGATCCCACGTGCCGCGGAGCGGCTGGGCCCGTGAGCCATGGCCGCTGAGCCTGCGCGTCCGGAGCCTGTGCTCCGCAACGGGAGAGGCCACAACAGTAAGAGGCCTGCGTAACGCAAAAAAAAAAAAAAAAAAAAAAAATTCCATTGGTTTCCAAACTACTTTATGAACAAAATTCAGTTTGTGGCTCCAATTTAAATCAATACAAACTGAATAGGGTTCTCAAAAGTAGGGTCGCCAGGACGGAAATGACGGTCTTCTTTTAGGGCAGCTGGTTAACGGGCCTGAAGTTCTGCAAGCATGGCTCTAACAAACAGTGTGGTGCCCCAAAGAGACAGGAAATGCCCGAGTCAGCGCCACTCTTGTGTGAAGACTGTCACAGAAATCTACCACCACATCTGCATTGGCTGACCTTCAGATCAATAGCTCTTAACCAAGGGAGAATTATCTTTCACTCCCGCAATTAAGCACTTCAGTGCAAAGCAATCTCCATTTATTTGTGCCAATTTTCCTAAATTGCTGGAGTGTGGCAGAAAAATGCATGAAGTGGACTCAAATAGTCTTTCTGATGTTTTTGCTCGACATTCCCCCTCCCACGCTCCCAACTATCGATGCTCTCACGAACTTACGGTTTTGACTTCAGCCGACAGCACCGGGTGGGACAGGACATGTGCCAGCTAAGTACTATGGCGTCTAACCTACATGAGTTAATACAAAGCACATCTGATCAGGACACCTGCAGCTCTCTGGGTTTCCCTCTGATGCCTCCCATCCCTTAGCTTTTCCTGAAAGTGCTCCTGCCTTGTTTTCTTCCTCATTTCTTTAGAATTCCACTTCTCCCAACTTCCTTGCAGCCTGATGCTCCTCGCTTTCTTGTTTCTTCTTCCTGTCACAGGTAATATTTGGGGGCTCTTCCTATACGCCAAGCATTGGACTAAGTGCTCTGTGTGTTATCTCAGAGCCTTCGTTTATCGAGAGCCTGCTATGTGCAAGGCACCACTGTAAGCACTGGGGATATAGCAGTGAACGGAATGGACAAAAAATATCTCTGCTCTCATGGAGCTTACGTGCTAGTGGGAGAGGCAGGAAATACATTCAGTAAATTAGTACCATATTCAGATTGTCGGGAAGTGGTCAGTACTACGGAGAGTGGGGCAGGACAAAGAGATTGGAAGTGTTGCTTGGGGGAGGTGGGTGGATTGAAATTCTAGATGGGCAGCTAGGGGGGGCTTTCTGGGAACATGAGAGCTGAGTCAAGACCTGAAGGAAGTGAGGGATTAGCCACGTGGAGGACTGAGGGCAGGGTTTCCATGTAGAGGGAGCAACCTGTGCCAAGGTCCTGAGGCAGCAGTATCTGTGTGTGTCTGCAGAACAGCAAGGAGGACTATGCAGCTGGAAAGGAGTGAAGGAAGGGCGTGCAAGACCTGAGGACAGCAGGGCCGGGGGGTCACGGGAGCATGTGGACTGGGTGAGCTGGGAGCCACTGCAGTGCTCTGAGTCGGGGAGCAGCATGGCCTGACCTAAGATTCCACAACAGTCACTGTCTGCACCATGGAGAACGTGGCAAAGAGGGTCAAATGCAGGCAGACATCATATTTGATCATTAAAATGACCCCTTGAGAGGGCTTCCCTGGTGGCGCAGTGGCTGAGAGTCCGCCTGCCGATGCAGGGGACACGGGTTCGTGCCCCGGTCCGGGAAGATCCCACATGCGGCAGAGCGGCTGGGCCCGTGAGCCATGGCTGCTGAGCCTGTGTGTCCGGAGCCTGTGCTCCACAACGGAAGAGGCCACGACAGTGAGAGGCCCGCGTACCACCCCCCTAAAACAAAACAAAACAAAATGACCCCTTGAGGTCATCATTGCTAACTCCCCATTTCACAGGTGAGTGTTGTAAAGGCTAACTTTTAAAAAAAGTAAAACCATGGTTCTCGTGCAGATGTAATATGACCAAAAAAAAAAAAAAGTTAATTTTACTCAGAATGGGTGAACCAAGCAAACGTTAAGAGGCTGAAGAACAAACACATCTGTGGCTCAAGAATGTTGGAATAAACAGCAGATCAAGGCAAAGCTCGCATCTTCCACAGTGAGCCAGGGAAGACCATGGGACCCTCTACAGGACAGAACACAACTTGCATGGCTACAGACGCGCAGTATTTTGTGTTGCTACTATTGGTTGTTTACAACTTATATGAGATCAGCATCAGATGAACTGGAGCGGTGTCTTCTAGACAGTGCATAACTTTGGGATGAAATGCACATTTTTCTCCTTAGAGGAACAAAATAATGAGGCTTAGAGAGGTTAAGAACCATGCTAAGGTCACTGAGGAAGTGTTACAGCTGGGGTCTGAACCCAGCTTTTTCTGACTCTCGAGCTGGTGCCCTCCACCTCTCATATTGACCAAGTAGACACCCAGTGGTTCAGGGAAAGTAGAGCCCTGCTGAAATATTTTCAGAGATTTGGAGGCCAGTAAAACTTGGTTATTTAAAGCAAACCTTTTCTAAAGAACTAACTGCATAGCTTAACATCCAAATAAACAAATATTTCCTGAATGTCTGCTCTGTGCAAAGCACAGAAATAGGGCATTGGGGACCCAAAGATAAATAAGAAGTAGCTTCCAATGAGCCAGTAATTTAATGATGCAAAAAGCAACTCTGGCACATTGGAGATACTCAGAATGCCCTGAATGTATTCACCTGGCACACTGATGGAAGACCCTTCACCCTTTTCTTCACGTCCATGTTGTTACCAGCTACATATTCAGTAACAAGAGGTGTAAAGCATCCAGCTATGTAAATGTGTCCACTGTCCTGCGGAATTCCACAGAAAGCTACAGCTAGGGAAATTCATGGGGACATATGTTGGGATTGCTGCTTGAAGCAGCAGGATAAGGAAGACAGGTATCTTGTGCATATTTGCAACCCGAATTGAGAGGTGCTTTGTTAACCATGGTAAAAAGCAAAGGGCCTACAGATAACTCACGGGAAGGAGGGACGACTGTATTTTTAGAGAAAACCTGTTGCTGCTTGTGATGGTTAATTTTATGCGTCAATTGACTGGGCCATGGCGGGGGTCCAGATATTGGCCATTTTCTAAGTGCTACCGTGGGGGTGTTTTTGGATGAGTTTAACACCTAAACTGATGGACTCTGTAAGGCAGATTGCCCATCCCAATGTGGGTGGGCCCCGCCTAGTCAGTCGAAGGCCTGAAGAGCGCAAAAGGCTGACTTTCTCCGAATAAGAGGAAATTCGTCCTGCCCGCCTGCCTTGCCTTTAGACTTGAACTGAAACATCGGCTCTCCCTGGATCTCGAGTCTGCCAGCCTTTGGGCTGGAACTACACCCTAGGCTTTCTTGAGACTCCAGCTTGCTGACTCACCCTGCAGATCTTGGGGCTTGTCAGCTCCATAATCCTGTGAGCCAACTCCTTACAATAAATCTCTTCCTATATATATCCACATCCTACTAGTTCTGTTTCTCTGGAGAACACTGACTCATACACAGCTCCACCCACTCTAATTTCCCTCTCCTCCCGTGCCTACTATATAGTAGATACTGAATTCGTATTTATGCGATACCTAATTTCTAAGGGTCTAAAGTACTTCAAGCATTTATTTTCTTGGCTGACTTTTTCTCCTCCTGCCCCTTCAAAGAAGCAGAACAGGAGCATCTCCTGAGGGATGATAGTATTCGGTAGCTTTGAATGTCTGTGTTTATGGGGTTTTTTTTTTCCTCTCCATATTACTGCTTTTCTTATTTCATAAAGAATCCAGTCTCTCTCTTTTTACCCCTGATTGTGCTCATCTATGAATTCTGATAAAGATGAGAGCTTTGTTGATTTTTTTTTTATCAGTTTCTGGGCAGTGGAGTTGTAACATCTTTACCACATTGGTCCTAACGACTGATTCAATTACCTGCCCGACTGGGGAGTGCTGCTTTCCACCATGGGTTGCATGTGTGGGTCTCTCCTGAAATAATGCATCCTTCAGGGTGCTTTTAACAAGAAGTAACAGAAACTTTCACTGAAAGTGTGCTAAATAGGAAGGACATTTGTCATCTCACCTCTCTATCAAGGATTCTAAAGATGAGATGAATCCAGCGTTGGCTCATTTGCTCAACACCACCAACAGAAGATCCAGGTGCTTTCTATGCTACCATATTTGACATGATGGATTCCATTTGGGGTCACATATTGGCTAAAGAGGTTCCTGCCTTTGCCTGCAGACACAATGGCATACAGCAAGAAGAGTAACATTTCCTCCCATCAGCTCTTTTTATTTCTGAGGACACCTTTCCCAGAAGTTCCCTAGCAGGCTTCCTTTCACATATTATTGGCCAGAAGAGGGTCAATGTCATTCCTAAAACAATCCCTGGGCAGGAGGATAGAGAAACCTCCTTGATTAGCTCAGAAAGATTGAGCTTCTCTCTTTGGAGAATTGGAAGGGGTCCAAGCTCACCAGAACCATATGGTTGCTTTATGGAATGTGAATATAATCACCTGCTAGGATCAAAGAAAAGGGGGAGATGACCACTAGTTAGACAATCAAGAGTGACAACCACAAGTAGTATTAGAACAAATTTCTCAGATAGAGGACGCCATTCCTTCCTTACAAATAGCTGCTTGCCGGAGAGGTAGAAAAGGAATAAGGGAGAGAATTTTAGGAATTTCAAGATCTGTGCGTGCATCTAGATTCAGCTTTAAATCTTGACAACATATAAAACTGACTGAGGGAAAACAGTATTTGTAAAACAGAATCCTAAATATATTTTCCTCCCTAAAGACTGAACTATTAAACTATTGCCAAGTCAAAAGAAACCCATCCACATTCTTTTCCACTAGGGATGCTTCCAATACCATTTTCTTCCTCCCCACCCCCCAGACAGTCTACTTACTCTGGACAGAGACCAAGAGAAAGAATGTGGCATCTGCCTGCACCATATTTATTCTTTCCAAAATTACACATCAAACACTGGTGCTAGACTCAAATAATAAGAGTTAACATTTATTAGGCACTTACTCCATGCTAAGTGCTTGGTATGTGTCATCTCATTTAATTGTCTAACAACCTGTGAAGCTGCTAACTGTGGTGGATGTTTGTTGTTTTGCCCACTTGGCGTCTCTTCTCACCTCATCTGATAATGCCACCAAATTTTTGACTTGGATAAGTCTTCATACCCTGTCCAGACAAGCAACAAAAGAAAAATTAGATAAATCAGACTTCATCAAAATCACAAACTTCTGTGCATCAAAGGACACTATAAAGAAAGTGAAAAAACAACCTACAGAATGAGAGACAGTATTCACAAATTATATATCTGATAAGGGTCTAGTATCCAGGTTATATAAAATACTTATCATTCAACAAAATGACAAACAAGCAAATTGAGAAAAAATAGGGAAGGGCTTGAATGGATGCTTCTCCAAAGAAGATATACAAATGACCAACAAACACATAAAAGATGTTGGACATTATTAGTCATTATTAGGGAATTGAAAATCAAAACCACAATGAGATACCACTTCACAGTTACTAGCATGCCTAAAATGAAAACAGACAATAACAAGTGTTGACAAGGATGTAGAGAAATTGGAAGCATCATACACTGCTGATCGGAATGTAAGATGGTGCAGCTGCTGTGGAAAAGAGTGTTATGAGTCCTCGAAAAGTTATAAAGAGGACCTTCAAGATGGTGGAGGAGTAAGACATGGAGATCACCTTCCTCCCCACAAATACATCAAAAATATATCTACTTGTGGAACAACTCCTACAGAACACCTACTGAATGCTGGCAGAAGACCTCAGACTTCCCAAAAGGCAAGAAACTCCCCACATACCTGGGTAGGGCAAAAGAAAAAAGGAAAAACAGAGACAAAAAAATAGAGATGGGATCTGCACCTCTGGGAGGGAGCTTTGAAGGAGGAAAATTTTCCACACACTAGGAAGCCCCTTCACTGGTGGAGACAGGGGGTGGGCAGGGGCAAAGGTTTGGAGCCACGGAGGAGAGCGCAGCAACAGGGTTGCAGAGGGCAGAGTGGAGAGATTCCTGCACAGAGGATCAGTGCCAACCAGCACTCACCAGTCTGAGAAGCTTGTCTTCTCACCCACTGGGGTGGGTGGGGGCTGGGAGCTGAGGCTCGGGCTTTGGAGGTCAGATCCCAGGGAGAGGACTGAGGTTGGCTGAGTGAACACAGCCTGAGGGGGGCTGGTGTGCCACAGCTAGCTGGGAGGGAATCCAGGAAAAAGTCTGGAACTGCCTAAGAGTCAAGAGATGATTGTTTCAGGGTGCGCAAGGAGAGGGGATTCAGAGCACCATCTAAACAAGCTCCAGAGATGGGTGCAAGCCGAGGCTATGGGGGCGGACACGAGGGATGGGCATGAGATGCTAAGGCTGCTACTGCAGCCCCCAAGAATCCTGTGTGCAAGCACAGGTCACTATCCACACCTCCCCTCCCGGGAGCCTGTACAGCCCACCACTGCCAGGGTCTCGTGATCCAGGGACAGCTTCCCTGGGAGAACACATGGCGTGCCTCAGGCTGTTGCAGTGTCATGCTGGCCTCTGCCTCCTCAGGCTCACCCCGCATTCCATACCCCTCCCTCCCCATGGTCTGAGTGAGCCAGAGACCCCAAATCAGCAGCTCCTTTAACTCTGTCCTGTCTGGGTGAAGAACAGATGCCAGAGGGCGACCTACATGCAGAGGCAGGGCGAAACCCAAAGCTGAACCCCAGGAGCTGTGTGAACAAAGAAGAGAAAGGGAAATTTCTCCGTGAGCCTCAGGAACAGTGGATTAAAAGTCCACAATCAACTTGATGTACCCTACATCACTGGAATACCTGAAGAGACAGTGAATCATCCCAAAACTGGGGTGGTGGACTTTGGGAGCAACTGTAGACTTGGGCTGTGCTTTCTGCATCTAATTTGTTTCTAGTTTTATGTTTATCTTAGTTTAGTATTTAGAGCTTATTATCATTGGTAGATTTGTTTATTTATTTGGTTGCTCACTTCCTTTATATATATATATTTTTTTTTTTCCTTTTTCTTTTTTTGTGAGCATGTAATGTATGCTTCTTTCTGTGATTTTTGTCTGTATAGGTTTGCATTTACCATTTGTCCTAGGGTTCTGTCTTTGTTTTTTTCTTAGTATAGTTTTTAGCTCTTGTTATCATTGGTGGATTTGTTTATTGGTTTGGTTGCTCTCTTCTTTTTTAATTACTTTTTTATTTTAGTATTTTTAAAACTTTTTATTTTAATAAATTTATTTTATTATTCTTTTCTTTCTTTCATTTTTTTTTTCTTTCTCCCTCTTCCTCTGAGCCATGTGGCTGACATGGTCTTGGTGCTCCAGCCGGGTGTCAGGCCTGAGCCTCTGAGGTGGGAAAGCCGAGTTCAGGACATTGGTCCACCAGAGACCTCCCAGCCCCTTGTAACATCAATCGGCAAGAGGTCTCCCAGAGATCTCCGTCTCGATGCTAAGACCCAGCTCCACTCAATGACTAGCAACCTCCAGTGCTGGACACCCCATGCCAAAAAACTAGCAAGACAGGAATACAACCCCACCAATTAGCAGAGAGGCTGCCTAAAATCATAATAAGTTCACAGACACCCCAAAACACACCACTGGACGTGGTTCTGCCCAACAGAAAGACAAGATCCAGCCTTATCCACCAGAACACAGGCACCAGTCCCCTCCACCAGGAAGCCTACACAACCCACTGAACCAACCTTACCCACTGGGGGCAGACACCAAAGAGAATGGGAACTAAGAACCTGCAGCCTGTGAAAAGGAGACCCCAAACACAGTAAGTTAAGCAAAATGAGAAGACAGAGAAATACATAGCACATGAAGAAGCAAGGTAAAAACCCACCAGACCAAACAAATGAAGAGGAAATAGGCAGTCTACGTGAAAAAGAATTCAGAGTAATGATAGTAAAGATGAGCCAAAATTTTGGAAATATAATGGAGAAAATACAAGAAACGTTTAACAAAGACATAGAAGAACTAAAGAGCAAACAAACAATGATGAATGACACAATAAATGTAATTAAAAATTCTCTAGAAGGAATCAATAGCAGAATAACTGAGGCAGAAGAACGGATAAGTGACCTGCAAGATAAAATAGTGGAAATAACTGCCACAGAGCAGAATAAAGAAAAAAGAATGAAAAGAATTGAGGACAGTCTCAGAGACCTCTGGGACAACGTTAAGTGCACCAACATTAGAATTATAGGGGTCCCAGAAGAAGAAGAGAAAAAGAAAGGGGCTGAGAAAACATTTGAAGAGATCATAGTTGAAAACTACACTAATATGGAAAAGGAAATAGTCAGTCAAGTCCAGGAAGTGCAGAGAGTCCCATACAGGATAAATCCAAGGAGAAACATGCCAAGACACATATTAATCAAACTATCAAAAATTAAATACAAAGAAAAAATGTTAAAAGCAGCAAGGGAAAAGCAACAAATAACATACAAGGGAATACCAATAAGGTTAACAGCTGATCTTTCAGCAGAAACTCTGCAAGCCAGAAGGGAGTTGACAAGACATATTTAAAGTGATGAGAGGGCAAAACCTACAACCAAGATTACTCTACCCAGCAAGGATCTCATTCAGATTTGACAGAGAAATGAAAATCTTTACAGACAAGCAAAGGCTAAGAGAATTCAGCACCACAAAACTAGCTTTACAACAAACACTAAAGGAACTTCCCTAGGCAGGAAACACAACAGAAGGAAAAGACCTACAAAAACAAACCCAAAACAATTAAGCAAATGGTAATAGGAACATACATATAGATAATTACCTTAAACGTAAATGAATCAAATGTTCCAACCAAAAGACACAGACTGGCTGAATGGATACAAAAACAAGACCCATATATATGCTGTCTATAAGAGATGCACTTCAGACCTAGGGACACATACAGACTGAAAGTGGAAATCAAAAGAAATCTGGAGTAGCGATGCTCATATCAGACAAAAGACTTTAAAATATAGACTATTACAAGAGATAAAGAAGGACACTACATAACGATCAAGGGATCAATCCAAGAAGAAGATATTACAATTGTAAATATTTATGCACCCAGCATAGGAGCATCTCAGTACATAGCACAAATGCTAACAGCTATAAAAGTGGAAATTGACAGTAACACAATAATAGTAGGGGACTTAAGCCCACTTTCACCAATGGACAGATCATCCAAAATGAAAATAAATAAGGAAACACAAGCTGTAAATGACACATTAAACAAGATGGACTTAATTGATATTTATAGGACATTCCATCCGAAAACAACAGAATACACTTTCTTCTCATGTGCTCATGGAACATTCTCTGGAATAGATCATATCTTGGGGCACAAATCAAGCCTTGGTAAATTTAAGAAAATTGACAACATATCAAGTATCTTTTCTGACCACAACATTATAAGACTAGATATCAATTAGAGGAAAAAATCTGTAAAAAATACAAACACATGGAGGCTAAACAATACACTACTAAATAACCAAGAGATCACAGAAGAAATCAAAGAGGAAAGCAAACAATACCTAGAAACAAATGACAATGAAAACAGGAGGACCCAAAACCTATGGGATGTAGCAAAAGCAGTTCTAAGAGGGAAGTTTATAACATTACAATCCTACCTCAAGAAACAAGAAACATCTCAAATAAACAACCAAACCTTACACCTAAAGCAATTAGGGAAGGAACAAAAATACCCCAAAGTTAGCAGCAGGAAAGAAATTATAAAGATCATATCAGATATAAATGAAAAAGAAATGAGGAAAAGATAGCAAGCATCAATAAAACTCAAAGCTGGTTCTTTGAGATGATAAACAAAATTGATAAACCATTAGCCAGACTCATTACAAAAAAAAGGGAAAAGACTCAAATCAACAGAATTAGAAATGAAAAGAAGTAAAAACTGACACTGCAGAAATACAAAAGATCTTGAGAGATTACAACAAGCAACAGTATGCCAACAGAATGGAAAACCTGGAAGAAATGGACAAATTCTTAGAAATTCACAACCTTCCAAGACTGAACCAGGAAGAAACAGAAAATATAAGCAGACCAATCACAAGCACTGAAATTGAAACTGTGATTAAAAATCTTCCAAGAAACAAAAGCCCAGGACCAGATGGCTTCACAGTCGAATTCTATTAACTTTTATTTAAAGAAGAGCTAACAACTATCCTTCTCAAACTCTTCCAAAATATAGCAGAGGCAGGAACACTCCCAAACTCATTCTACGAGCCCACCATCACCCTGATACCAAAACCACAGACATCACAAAAAAAGAAAACTACAGGCCAATATCACTGATGAACATAGATGCAAAAATCCTCAACAAAATACTAGCAAACAGAATCCAACAGCACATTAAAAGGATCATACACCATGATCAAGTGGGGTTTACCCAAGGAATGCAAGGATTCTTCAATATACGCAAATCAATCAATGTGATACACCATATTAACAACTTGAAGGATAAAAACCACACGATAATCTCAAAAGATACAGAAAAAGCTTTCAACAAAATTCAACACCGATTTATGATAAAAACCCTCCAAAAAGGAGGCATAGAGGGAACTTACCTCAACATAAGAAAGGCCATATATATGAGAAACCCACAGTCAACATCGTTCTCAACAGTGAAAGACTAAAACCGTTTCCACGAAGATCAGGAAAAAGACAAAAGACAAGGTTGCCCACTCTCACCACTTTTATTCGACATAGTTTTGGAAGTTTTAGCCACAGCAATCAGAGAAGAAAAGGAAATAATAGGAATCCAAATCGGAAAAGAAGAAATAAAACTGTCACTGTTTGCAGATGACATGATACTATACATAGAGAATCCTAAAGATACTACCAGAAAACTACTAGAGCTAATCAATGAATTCGGTAAAGTAGCAGGATACAAAATTAATGCAGAGATATCTCTTGCATTCCTATACATTAATGATGAAAATTCTGAAAGAGAAATTAAGGAAACACTCCCATGTACCACTGCAACAAAAAGAATAAAATACCTAGGAATAAACCTACCTAAGGAGACAAAAGACCTGTATGCAGAACACCATATGACACTGATGAAAGAAATTAAAGATGAAACAAACAGATGGAGAAATATACCATGTTCTTGGATTGGAAGAATCAACATTGTGAAAATGATTCTACTACCCAAAGCAATCTACAGATTCAGTGCAAACCCTATCAAACTACCAATGGCATTTTTCACAGAACTAGAACAAAAAAATTCACAATTTGTATGGAAACACAAAAGACCCTGAATAGCCAAAGCAATCTTGAGAAAGAAAAACGGAGCTGAAGGAATCAGTCTCCTTGACTTCAGTCTATACTACAAAGCTACAGTAATCCAGACAGGATGGTACTGGCACAAAAACAGAAATATAGATCAGTGGAACAGGATAGAAAGCCCAGAGATAAACCCACACACCTATGGTCAAATAATCTATGACAAAGGAGGCAAGGATATACAATGGAGAAAAGACAGTCTCTTCAATAAGTGGTGCTGGGAAAACTGGACAGTTACATGTAAAAGAAGGAAATTAGAACACTGCTAACACCAAACACAAAAATAAACTCAAAATGGATTAAAGACCTAAATGTAAGGCCAGACACTATAAAACACTTAGAAAAAAACATAGGCAGAACACTCTGTGACATAAATCACAGCAAGATCCTTTTTGACCCACCTTCTAGAGAAATGGAAATAAAAATAAAAATAAATAAATGGGACCTAATGAAACTTAAAAGCTTTTGCACAGGAAAGGAAACCATAAACAAGATGAAAAGTCAACCATCAGAGTGGGAGGCAATATTTTCAAATGAAGCAGCTGACAAAGGATTAACCTCCAAAATATACAAGCAGCTCATGCAGCTCAATATCCAAACAACCCAATCCAGAAATGGGCAGAAGACCTAAATCGACATTTCTCCAAAGAGGATATACAGATTGCCAACAAACACATGAAAGGCTGCTCAACATCACTAATCATTAGAGAAATGCAAATCAAAACTACAATGAGGTATCACCTCACACCAGTCAGAATGGCCATCATCAAAAAATCTAGAAAGAATAAATGCTGGAGAGGGTGTGGAGAAAAGGGAACACTCTTGCACTGCTGGTGGGAAGGTAAATTGATACAGCCACTATGGAGAACAGTATGGAGGTTCCTTAAAAAACTAAAAATAGAACTACCATATGACCCAGCAATCCCACTACTGGGCATATACCCTGAGAAAACCATAATTCAAAAAGAGTCATGTACCACAATGTTCATTGCAGCTCTATTTACAATAGCCAGGACATGGAAGCAACCTAGGTGTCCATCGACAGATGAATGGATAAAGATGTGGTGCATATATACAATGGAATATTACTCAGCCATAAAAAGAAATGAAATTGAGTTATTTGTATTGAGGTGGATGGACCTAGAGTCTGTCATACAGAGTGAAGTAAGTCAGAAAGAGGAAAACAAATATGCTAACACATATATATGGAATCTAAAAAAAAAAAGGTTCTGAAGAACCTAGGGGTAGGACAGGAATAAAGACACAGAGGTAGAGAATGGACTTGAGGACAAAGGGAGGGGGAAGGGTAAGCTGGGACAAAGTGAGAGAGTGGCATGGACATATACACACTACCAAATGTAAAATAGATAGCTAGTGGGAAGCAGCTGCATAGCACAGGTAGATCAGCTCGGTGCTTTGTGACCACCTAGAGGGGTGGGATAGGGAGGGTGGGAGGGAGACACAAGAGGGAGGGGATATGGGGATATATGTACACGTATAGCTGACTCATTTTGTTATACAGCAGAAACTAACACACCATTGTAAAGCAGTTATTCTACAATAAAGATGTTAAAAAAATCCATGTAACACAGCAATTCAGCTCCCAGATAGATACCCAAAATAATTGAAAATAGTCCAACATTTGTACATGAATGTTCACAGCAGCAGTATTCATTATAGCCCCAAAGTGGAAATAACCCAAATGTCTATCAACTGAAAAATAGAGAAACAATATATGATATATCCATATTATGGAATATTATTCAGCTGTAGAAGGAATGAAGTACTGATACATGCTACAGTGTGGATGAACCTTGAAAACATTATGCTAAATAAGAGATGCCAGACACAAAAAGTCACATATTGTATGATTCCATTTAAATGAAATATCCAGAATATGTAAATTCATAGAGACAGAAATCAGATGAGTGGTTTCCAGGTCTGGGGAAAGGGAGGGAGGGGTAGTAACTGTTTAATGGGTACAGGAATTCCCTTTGGGGTGATGAAAATGTTTTGGAACTAGATAGAGGTTATGATTGCCAACACTGTGAACATACTAAATACCATTGAATTGTACACTTTTAAATGTTAATTTTGTTATGTGAGTACCATCAAAAAATTTTCCCAAATCCCCTGCCCTCCCCCAGCCAAAGAGAGATCATTCACTCAACCTAAGCCACTCAAATCTGCTCCCCCTGGAATTTGAATCTTCCTTCCCAAACTGCTTACGTAGCATCCATGTCCAAACTATAGTCCTATTTTCTTTTGCTATCCCAAACTGTCCTAGCTACTATCATACCATCTCAAGTAAGGGCAACTCCATCCTTTTGGTTGCTCAAGCCAAAAAGCCTCAGAGCCATCCCTACCTCATTTCTTATTCTCACACCTCACATCTAACCACGCAGGAGATTCCTTTTGCTTTATGGACAAACTATACCCGGAACCCCACGATGTCTTACTCCTCTGCAGCTATCTCCCTAGTGAGAGACGCACCAGCAGCTCTACCCTGAATCACTGCAGGAACCTTCTAACCAGCTTCCCTGTTTCTGCCCTTGTTCTCCTTGTCCTAGGTTGTCTCCAGGAGGATCCTCACCTCCTGGTATTTGTTCCCTGGTTTAATCAATCCCTTCCTGTTGAGTGTGGGCTGGACTTAGTGCGTTGCTGCTAAGGAATAGAATAAGGCAGAAACGACAGTCTCTCTGTTTGTCTGCCTCTGTCTCCATCTCTCTGTCTCTTTCTGTCTCTCTCTCTTTTATCTCTTGCTCTGGGGAAAGCCAGCTACTAAGTTATGAGCAACCCATGGAGGGGTCCACGTGGTGAGGAACTAAAGCCTCTGCCAGCAGTCACACAAATGCACTTGGAATGAGATCTCCCAGCCCCACCTTCATCTGGTCATCACCTCTTCATGTTGTTCCTCTGATCATAACCCCGCAGTGACTTCCCATCTAAGCCCCTGTGATGGCTCACAGTGCCCTGTAGGATCTGGCTTCTTATTACATTCAGACCTGAGCTCTTTCTCCCCTCTGTTGCTCACTCTGCTCCAGCTGGCCTCCCGGGGCCAGATCCAGCCTCAGTCCAGGTCTTTCAGCCACGTTTCCTCTGCCTGGAACACTCCCCACCAGGTGACCACACTCTCCTTCACTCATCTCTTCCAAGTCTTTGCTCAAATTTCAGTCCCACAATGAAGTCCACCCAGTCCACTTTATTTCACATAAATAGCGCCCTCCCCCTCAACACCCCCAACCTTTTGTCCAGCTGTACTCTTTCTTTACCCACGACACTCATCGACTTCTAATATAGTTTACACTCTTCTTATTGATTATGTTCATTGGTTTTTGTCTCTCTCCTACTAGAATGTCAGCCCCTCAAGGGCAGGGATCACTGCTGCATTGCAAGCATTAGAAGAGCCTGGAAAGTAGTAGGTGCTCAATAAATATCTGATGAGTGAATGAAAACTGGAGTGGCCCAGAGCCAGAAATCAGTTTCTGCTGATGGCAGTGTCGTGAGGACAGGTCCACTAGGCCCTTCTACTGAGTCCCAGAGAGGTTGTCATTTCTCCAGCTCTTTCTTAGGCTTCCACTCAGTCTCCTTTTCGCTTGGTACTTAGAATGATTTCCTGTTCTTTGCCACCACATAATGAACTGGAGCACTGGTATTCTCACTGATTTAAAGAGGTAAAAACTCGAGTTCGAATCTGTAAATGACTTGCCCTTGGTCAAACAGCAAGAAACTAGCAGAGTCCAGATCCAAGTCCAAGTCTGATGCTGGAGCCCACGTTTATATTCACTGGTGCACAGGAGGGTAGTACAATCATGACTGCCACAGGACATGCCTGGGAAGGAATTACATTCAAGCTGGGTTGTGAAGCCTCAAAGATAAAGCAAGCACACAAAAAAGCAAGATAACAAATGAATAGTTTGGTGCTTAGACGGCCAGGGAAGTCGTTTCAGAGGTCGCAAATTTCAACGATAACAAGGTTGGTGCTGCCCTATCTTTGATTTGCTGTCCTCAGCATTCTTCCCGAAGATGGACGTTCACATCTCCCATTACTCAGCAATTCCACTCCTGGGCAAGTTCTCCAAAGAAACTCTTGCATATGTATTACAGGAGATACTAAGAATACACTCTACCTAATAGCAAAAGCCTGGAGATAAATCAAGTATCATTAATGGAAGAACCCATTAATAAATCATAGTACAATTAATATGAAATTGTAATCACAACTGATGAACCAGAGCCGGGGTCAGCAAACTACGTGGCCTATTTTTGTATGGTCTGCAGGCTAAGGGTGGCTTTTTACATCTTTTAAGGGTTATAAAATAAACAAAGTGACAGATCATAGGTGGCCTGCAGGGTCTAAAATATTTCCCATATGGCCCTTTACAGAAAAAGTTTGCAGATCCCTGACCTAGAGCAACTTGCAAAAATGTGGATGAATCTTAGAAGTGAAAAAAAAGTCTCAAAAGTTTATATATATCATGATATCTTTTTTATTTCTTTTTATTTATTTCTTTTACTTTTTTCTTTTTTTTTTTTTTGCGGTACGTGGGCCTCTCACTGTTGTTGCCTCTCCCGTTGCGGAGCACAGACTCCAGACGCGCAGGCTCAGCGGCCATGGCTTACGGGCCCAGCTGCTCCGCAGCATGTGGGATCTTCCCGGACCGGGGCACGAACCCATGTCCCCTGCATCGGCAGGCGGACTCTCAGCCACTGCGCCACCAGGGAAGCCCGTGATATCTTTTTTATAAAAACAAAGTCAACTAAAGTAAAAATGGATTTTTAAGGAGTACATACAGATGCAATAAAAATATAGAAGAAGAAAAGCAGGGGAAAGATGGAATTCGAGAGAATGATTAGCTACCCCGGGTGGGGCAAATAATTAAGTACTCCAGAGGATGGTGTTGGGTGGGCAGTATATGTAGATGAAGGTCTTAGGTTTTGTTGTGGGAGGTGAAAAGATGGTACTTATTACTCTTTTAAAGAAATAAGTAGTTAAATAAAAGCAGGCCCTGCATGGACCAATGATGAGAGCGTACCATGAACCAAGGCTTGTAATTAACCCAATATGGCAAATGAGGTCCAAGAACGTTAACGAGCAAAACATACTAACTGCAAAATTAAAAAAAAAAAATCAGCATATACGATAAAAAAGTAAAGTAGTAAAAATCTCTTTCTCCCTACTTGTCCACTTGCAATGCCATACCTCAGAGGTAACCACTGTCAACTATCTGAGGGATATTCTGCTCATATAAGGATAGAAACCACTGCTAAACAGAGACCCTGAAACATACATAGAGGTGCATAAATAAGAAATGAGCTGATGTCTCTCCCACGTCACAGTGGGCCATCCTGGCTGTAATGACTGCCTTTCGGGTGGGAATCCAAGCTCCTTCTGTCTTGATGTTTCACAGTTTCCCTTGTCTACATGATAGGAGAGAGCCCACCACCACTTCCACAGCAGGGGATGTGTCACAGGATATTGCCATTCCACTTAAGGCCCAGAAGTTGCACACATCATTTTATGCTCACACCACTGGGCAAATCTTAGCTGCAAGGGAGTCTGGGAAGTGTAGTCTTTATTCTAGGAGGTGTGGGCCTAGCTACAATCCAGAGATTCTAGCATTCTTTTCTATTCATACATCAACATATAAATGTATATGCATGCGCTGTTATTTATGAAACTGTATATACCCTACATAAGCTATTGCTGTTCTGCAGGTTGAATTTTCCAGATAGCAATATATCCTAGAAGTCTTTCCATATTACCACATATAGTATGTCTCATTCTTTGAAATGATTACACAGTGCTCCATTGCAGGTATGTAGCATAATGTACATAACCATCCCTTTTCATCAGCATTTTAGTGTTTTCCAGTTGCCTGGGTTCTTCTGAAAGACTTGATGACCACATACACGTATTTACATACATACACGTATTTACGTCCTTGCAAAGCGGAGAATCACGGTTCCTGGTGAGAAGTCCAGCTCTCCAAGTGGTAGTCCTGGATTGGCCTTACCAAACTTCAGTACCAATGTCTTCAGTTTGCTTCTGACACATGCAAAGAAACTCCCAGGGAGATTAGCTGGTCCAGCTGTGGTCCTGAAGGGAGGAGCCTGACTGTGTTTCGGTCAGATGCTACCTTCCCCCACTGCCACAGGAGGGATGGTGAGAGCCTCACTCTTCTGAGTCTCAGCCTAACACCAGCCTTGGGGATGTTGAGATGAGGAAAGAAAAGGGAAGATAGCAGAAAGAGAAACAGGCACTGGCCTATGTCCTCTAACTGCCCAGCAAGAAATTATCTCCCACAGTAAGAAGAGAACTGCTGTCTTCTCAAGTTAATAGTGTTCCATCTTCTCCCAGTGCCCATCTAACACGATGATTCTTTCTGTTTGTCCCGGGGCTTCCTCTGTTTCTGTACTGCAGAGGTGCCATTCCAATGAAGTCAGAGAGAACCTGCACAGCTGTCACACTGTCATGAGCTGAGGGTGCCGCAAGCAGCTTCCAGGTGTTTGGAATTGGCAATACTCTGTCCTTGTTAATGTATGTGATTAGTGAGCTCTAGGAAGTGTTAGGAATTCTTTAATAACAAGTGTTATTAAATTAGACTCTTCCTCCCCAGAAGTCAATCTTGAAACAAAACCCTGTGCAACACGCTGGAAGGGGAGGGGGTGAGGGAGAGGCTGACACTGAGCAGTGACTCCCAGAGCTGAGCACTGAGCTGTCTGGGACCCAAACACGGGCTCATCAACATCCTTGAGACCCGTCCTTTGAACTGGGGGGAAACTGGCATCCAGGAAGTTAAGTAACTTGGCTGAGTTACTTAGAGGCAGTGGTGGGCTTCAACTTTGGGTCAGGCTGCCTTAACGCCCCTTGCTTTTGCTGTCAAGTTAAATGGCTCTGCAGACTTTGGAAGCAGATCAACCCCGCCCCCCCCCGACCCATGTTCTGCTGCATCCCCGTGGGTCATATCTAAGTGCTCTTCCCCCACCGAGTCTTCTCCAATGCGTTCCATGTTTCTTCATATAAAGTACACTACTTCATATGGATGGGTGTCATTTTTGTCTGATAATGTCTATTCCCTCTCCTGGTAATAGCATCTGAATTTCCATGGGGGGGCCATCTGCTCTCCCACGTGGTTCGGGTGGGACTGACTTCAGCCTCCTTCCCCCGGCCACAGTCACTGGCTCACTGGTGAGAAAAATCCCAAAACTGGGCAAGTGGAAGATTTCCCTGGGACTTGTTCTAGAACCACTGAAAAAAGACAATCTCCTGTTGGAGCTACTAATCTAGTCGATTGCAGGCTCAGCGTTCTTAATGGACATTTCATCGTCCTGTGGGAAGATCAGCCCGAGAATTGATGCCAACAAAGGGTAAAAGAGAGCTGAGGGGAGGAGAGAGATTTCTGGCAACGTTGCTTCAGTACCTGGATCTAAGTAAGCCTGAAGCTGGGATACGCTTAGACTGGTCATCTGAATAGTTGAAATTCTTATTCTGGTTGAGGTAGTTTGAGTTGCATTTCTCTTTTTTTTTTTTTTTTACATCCAAGTCTTGAATGTATGTTCTATATCCTTCTACATTCTGATGACTTAACTTCTGAGTAATCATTTTACTAATGCTTCTCTTAAATGTGGCAGGCTCCCAACAAACTTTGCAAAATATGTCTTAGGAGGTATGGTTTTATAGGGATATCTTGATAAAGACACAATCCTTTGATCCATCAAGTGTACATAGAATCTGGAGCTTCTTAAGTTAGGACTGTCTTCTCTACATATGCACGTGCACACACATGCACACACACACACACACACACACACGACTTTACGAAGTAAGGGAAGATTTGGAGGGGGGTAATTGAGAGCAGAGAAGAGATACAGAGAAAAGTGGAAAAGCAAAACAAATACTAGCACTGTATCTCCTTTGAAATTCACACACATATATCTACTGCAGCTAAAGAGACTTAAGACTGGTAGGAGGAGGAACATTTGGACCAAGGACAGTGGAAAACTAGAAGTAGTAGATGAAGGGTAGCACAGACATTGCTGGAGGCTTAAATTGTTACTCCATGGGGAAAAAACAGGTTATATTTTTTTGTCTTCCTGGTACATAGTTGAAGAAAAAGATTAAAAGTTATTCATCTTACACGAGCCAGAGACATCTCTGTTCACTGAACATACAAAAATATTTATAAGGAAAAAGTAAGTGATCCAAGGGCTTAGATACTAGAATCTCTGATGCTAATTTAATTTTATTCTGAAAGAGTCTCTTCTAGATAGCTTAGCAAGACCATCTTATTTAATTTCCCCCTTCTCTAAGCATTCGTACGTGAGCACAATTTCTTTCCATGGTCCATCAGAGGAGACCTTTTTCTGTGGCTACCTGTAAATTTAGTATTGGAGACGCTGGATGAGTGTTTGCACAGGTGACACTGTGGGGCCGATGACAGCCCATTCTCTTTTTTTTTTTTTTTTTTTGCGGTATGCGGGCCTCTCACTGCTGTGGCCTCTCCCGCTGCGGAGCACAGGCTCCAGACCGCGCAGGCTCAGCGGCCATGGCTCACGGGTCCAGCCGCTCCGCGGCATGCGGGATCTTCCCGGACCGGGGCACGAACCCACGTCCCCTGCATCAACATGCGGACTCCCAACCACTGCGTCACCAGGGAAGCCCAGCCCATTCTCTTTTGAGTAAACAGGAGGATCATATCCACGGTCCCAGGAAAAGGTCTTAAATAGTGAAAGTGGGGAGTCAGTCTACTTCAAACTTACAGGGTTTTAATTCACAAATCTTTACAGCTACCTGCATTCAAAACGCTACCGGGTAATCAGGCATGAATAGGAGACAGCTCTCAAAGACTCAGACCCTAGAAACTGAGAAAGGCAGGCACACACGTTATTAGATCACAGAAATAGAAAAGGGATAGATGCTTAGCTCTAAGGAAAAACAGAGAAGGGAGAGATTGAGGCCAGCTGGGGGAATGAGAGGGCCTCTTGAAGATGTGGCACTGGAGCTGGGAATGGGATGAGCCATGGCAAATGAGTTGGTTGGGCATTCCAGGCAAGGGGCTCTGAAAGAGCAGGAAGGGCTGGGCATGTTGGGGAATAGTAAACAGGGTCTTGGGTGGCTGGAGCTCAGGATATGTGTGATCATGGGTGCCTGACCTGCCGGCTGTAATTCCACCCTTTCTCTACTATTTAAGAGAATAAATTGAAATACAAGTCAGTCACAGAGACATTGGATTATGGATACCTTTGAAGCCCCTCTAGTTTATAAAAAGATCATCATTTGGAGACATCGACTCTTTATCTTTTTAAATACATAATTCCTCAGGGCACACCTCTTAACTCATGCTGACATATTTCTCCAATCATTGATTAAGCATTTGCTGAGCACTAACTCTGTTCCAGGTGCTGTTCTAGGCATTGGGATTGTGAACACAAAAGGCAAAGAGCTGCCCTCATGGAGCTAATGTTGATAGGGGAGACTCATGATGACTAAACCAGCAAAAAATATGTAGTATGAAGGCTCTAAAGAACAAAAAGCAGAACAAGGGGGATAGATAATGAGGGAAGGGGTTGCATTATATGTGGGGCGATCATAAAAAAAACCACCCTGAGAAGACTAGAAGCCTACAGATGAACTCGGACCTAGAAGAAGTGCGGAAGGGAGCTGTGCAGAGACTGGGTGGCTAGCAAGTGCACAGCCCTGGGTTGGGGAAGTGCTTGGCATGGCGGAGGACAGGCAGGGCTCCAGGGTGGCTCAGGCAGGTGAAGGAGGCAAAGAGTGGAAAGAGGTGAGGTGAGAGGGGATAGGGAAGCCAGAGCGTGCACGGTCTTGCTGGCCAGGGTATGTAAGGATTTAGAATATTACTTTGAGTGAGATGAGGAATCCAAAAGAGGGTTTTGAGCAGCGGTATGCCTTGATCTGAATTCATTTATAAAGGGTCATTCTGACTTCCGTTTTGTTAAGAAATGAGTGTGGAGGGCAAGGATGGGAGGAAGGAGACCCATCAAGGAGCCAATGCAACAATGCAAGTGAGAGATGGTGGCTTGCACCAGGGTGGTGGAGATGGAGGTGGTACGGAATTTGGATTCTGGATATATTCTGAAGAAGAACAAGTAAAATGTCTAGGTGTGTTCTACAGAAGATATGATAGAAAGAGACACATCAAGAACTGAAACTGAGCAGGATGTTGTGGGGCTCTTGGGCACAAAAGCCTTTCTGTGTCCCCTTCCCTGAGTTCCAAAGGGCAGGTTCAAACAGTTGCTAATCAGGAAAGGGAGGGGATGCAGAGACAAAGGAGGAGTAGTCAAGAAACAGTAGTGCAGTCTTGGGGTAGGGTCCTGGTTCCACCTAAAGGGGTACACATAACGATATCTTTGATCTCTTCTGCACAACTAAAACCTCCACCACCTGGAAGATATTCCAGAGGGAAGGTCACAGTTCAATAACCCTGAGAACCACAGATCACGAGACCACCTGATGCAAGAAGATCTCTAGATTGAAGGAATGCAGGCCATGTGTGCACCCTGATCCTTACCAGCAACACTGCCTCTTGACTATAAAACTCCTCACAAACTCCCCAGTGTTGGGACACACTGTTTTGAGGGCATTTGCCCGCTGTGGCCCCCTTTGCCTGGCAAAACAATAAAGCTATTCTTTTCTACTTCACCCAAAAACTCTGTCTCCAAGATTTAATTTGGTACTGGGGTACAGAGGCTGAATTTTGGCATCAGAATGCCTTTGAGGTTTATAGTCTGAGCATGAAGGATGAAGTTCTCTTTTGCTAAGAAGTGGTGGTGGTGGGCACTCAGGGGACCAGATTCTTGAGATGAAACCAGAATGTGAGTTTTTGGCTTTGCTAGGTTTGAGATGACCATGAGACACCCAAGTGGAGGTGTCAGGTAGGCAGTTGGATATAAGAATGTGGAGTTCACAGCAGAAGTCTGGATTTGGGATAGAAACCGGGGAGTCCTCAATGCAGAGATGGTTTTCAAAGCCAGTAAACCAGGTGAAGTCGCCTGTGGAGTGAGTATAGCTTGACAAGAGTTCCCTGGACTGGAATCCTGTGGGGGTCACACCACTAAGAGGCGAGGGGGATGTAGAGAAATCAGCAAAGAAGATGGAAAAGCAGTGGCTTGTACAGTCAGAGGAGAATCAAGAGAGAGGGTTGTCCCAGAAGCCACACGATGAAAGTGTTTTGAGAAGGAGGGAGTAACCAGCTGTGTCAAATGATGCTAAAAGGTCATGTATGATGTATGTAGTTTGGGTTACTGATCTTTGGTATTTTCTCAGAAATATTCTAAACAAGGAATAAAGCTAATTGGAAATGGAGAGAAGCAAACATACTATGTTCTTAAGTCAGCATTTTCAAGTCAGTATTGAATACTGTGAGAGAATAGAAAATACATAGATTGTTCTCTGCCCCTGGTTCCTGGCACTGAGCTCCCCAAACCCTCTTAATTGCGTAAGTGATAAGAATCCTAGGAGCATCTTTTGTTCTAAGATTGGTCTTTGACCCTGGCTCCTGACACAAAGTTCCTAAATCCCTTGGAATTTCCTGGGTGACAGCAGTGTCTTTTATTCTAATGAGGTGACTCGTGTGAGCTCCTGGACAGGTGCTAGGCATCAGAAAGATCAAATCATGATTAGAAGCCTGGAATTTTCAGCCCCACCTCCTATTTTCCAGAGAGGGGAGAGGGGCTGGAAATGGAGTTAATGATCAATCATGCTGACATGATGAAGCCTCCATAAAAATCCCCAAAACGCTGGATTTGGAGAGCTTCTGGGTTGGTGAATGCATGGAGGTGCTGGGAGAGTGGAGCATCTGGAGAGAGCGTGGAAGCTCCATGCCCTTTCCTACACCTTGCCCTGTGCATGTCTTCCGTCTGGATATTCATCTCTATACGTCATCATATTCTTTCGTAATAAACTAGTAAACAGTAAATAAACTCTTTTCCTGAGTTCTGTGAAACATTATAACAAATAATTAAACCCAAGGAAGGGGTCGTGGGGACCTTTGATTTATAGCTGATTGGTCAGAAGCATGTCTTGTAGGACTGAGCCCTGACCCTGTGGGAGCTGATGCTACCTCCAGGTAGATAGCATCAGAACTGAGTTAAACTGTAAGACATCCAGCTGATGTTGCAGAGAACTGCTTGCAGTGGGGGGAAAAAACCCACACCTCTGGCATCAGGAGTGTTGTGCTATGTGTGGGGTGGTAGTCAGTTAAATTGTAAGACATCCAGCTGATGCTGCAGAGAATTGCCTGTGGTGGGGGGAAATAACCCACACCTCTGGCATCAGGAGTGTTGTGCTATGTGTGGGGTGGTAGTGTGAGAGTAAAGGAGACACACACAGGAGGAGAAGTGAGGCTTCCTTTACAAATATATAATAATTTAGATGACTGCAGCTCTACACTGTCTCAGCTGCGTCTTTTTGGCTTTAATGCTCAGAGAGACGGTGGCTCCTGTTTGCTTTTAATCACCATGGTGGAAGAACAGCAGAGATTATAGGGACGGAGGGAAGGAGGAAGTGGGGGGAGAGAGAAAGAGGAGGAGGAGGAGGAGGGGGGAGAGAGAGAGAGAGAAGAAGGAGGAGGGAGGGGGAGGAGGAGGGGGGATGGAGGGGGGATGGAGGGATGGAGGGAGGGAGAGGGGGAGAGAGAGAGGAGGAGGAGGGAGGGGGAGGAGGAGGGAGGGAGAGGGAGGGAGGGGGAGGAGGGGGAGGAGGGGGAGGAGGAGGAGGGAGGGAGGGGGAGTATAATGCACTCAGAAGAACATGGCCATTTGAGCTAGTAGGGGTACTGGTGGGTGTAGACAGGGCCCAGGTAAAATTATAAATTAGATTACTGTCTGCCCTTTTTCCTCCCCTTTCAGCTCTTTTTCTTCTTCCTAGAAAATTCTGTGCACAGAACCTACTTGATAAAGATGTAATAATGGCCACCTTCCCAAGGCACATGAATTTCTAGGGTCCCAGAGGCAATTATGTGGGTTCATGGGCCATGTTCATAATTTTATACAGCCTAATGGAAATTTTTTGTACACTAATTTTCAATAAGGTTACACAGATAGTTTTAAAAACTTTTTTTATAAATTTATTTTTTAAAATTTTATTTATTTTTGGCTGTGTTGGGTCTTCATTGCTGTGCACGGGCTTTCTTTAGTTGTGGTGAGGGGGAGCTACACTTCGTTGTGGTGCACGGGCTTACTGCGGTGGCTTCTCTTGTTGCAGAGCACAGGCTTAGGTGCGTGGGCGTCAGTAGTTGTGGCACACGGGCTCAGTAGTTGTGGCACGCGGGCTTAGTTGCTCTGCGGCATGTGGGATCTTACTGGACCAGTACTCAAACCCACGTCCCCTGCATTGGCAGGTGGATTCTTAACCACTGCGCCACCAGGGAAGCCCCAGATAGTTTTGATATTCAGTAACTGTTTAGAGAGCTACATCTGTATTTGCACCTGTAAGTCTTTGACTACTTTAAGTGGAGAGACTATCACATAATTAATGTGGTTTGGCTGGTAAAAATCCTTTAAAACATGGAGCCTGTGGGAGGGGGCTAGGGAATAACAGTGATGAGGTAGAAATCTATAGTTTGAGCACCTTCCTCCTTTTCAGAAACTTAGCAGGCTGGCACTCCCATACTTGAAGTCAATTAATGTCACATGTCTTCTTTTGGCCAAAGAAATGTGAATAGCAGTGCTGCCTGGCCATTTCTAGGAAGATGAAACATGTGCTTCCTTCACTTCCCTGTCATGGTTACTGGAGATATTTCAGATTGTCAAAGCTTCATGACTGTGGGTCCCTCAGTGAGAGCTTCATGGGGCAAAGACATCTGCTAACTGGAAATGGACATGTGATATAAGCAGAAAATAAGTGTTTGTTTTTTTAAGACACTGAGATTTAAGGATGCTTGTTACTGCAGTACACATAGCCCATACTCACTCATACAGAAATTGTCACCTTGCAGTGAGCTGCTGCTGTAATCCAAACCTAAAATCTGTGGCATTGGGTCAGCAGTCACTAGGAAGTAGCAAAGAAACTGTAGTCAGAGATTGGGGAGATGGTGATCCACGTTAGGGAGTAGAAAAATGTTTGGCAGATTGTCACCTGTCGTGACATTGGGAAGCACATCACATCCCTAATGTTATGATGCACACTTAGGTGAATAGGTTGGAAAACAGAATATGGTTAGAGTATAAAGATTGCTATTGGCTGCACTTGGCAAGGTATTCCAAGTATGAGATGAACTCATAAAAGAATTGGTCAGTTTGCAAACAGGAAAGGAAAGAAAAAGGGGTCCATGAATTCAAAGACTCATTAAGGTTGGAAGGGACAACTGCTTCTCAACTACATGCTCCACATGTTCAAATCTTGGAACCGTAAAGGTCAAAAGTAAAAACTCAGTCTGTGGCAAGAGTCAGATGAAGGGTGTAGCCATCATACCTAATGGTTGAATTTTTGACTGGATTAAGGTGTCAACTAAAGATCCAGTGAATCCTATCAAGTGGGCCAAATATCTCAGGGGAAAAAAATAAATAAGGATGTGATTCCCTCACCAACACCTGATAGGTTCAAGATGTAGTGATTTATTTTGAGAAAGAAGGAAGCAGGCAGTAGGAAAGCATGGAAATACAGCAAATACGAGGATTGTATTTTGAAATGAATGATGGGTGTGGCTATCAGCACAAATTGTTGGCTGGAATCACAAAGGTAACAAGGCATGTTTGGGAGGCAAGTTGTAATAATAAAGGATACATCACTGGGACTAAAAGAGGAAGTGATGGTTCTAGACTTCAAGTCACCTTTTGGGTCCCAACTCTGTCCATGCAGAGTGTGAGCTGGGAAAGGTATTCTTCTCCAAAGGAAGACTTATTCCCCAATTCAAATGTAGCCAAGGGGGATGTTTGCAAAGGAAAAATCTCCTAGAGGACAGAGATGGGGTTCCCAAAGGACAATGGACAGGGGAGAAATTCCAAGAGAATGGGATCATGATCTTTCCTCTGGGGAGGGAAACCTCATAACATCTGCCCAGCAGGATTACAGAACTGCTACAGACTAGGGTCCTTCCCCTTTATGCATGGGAGCATTTATTAAGCTTACCCTGTCCCAATGCCATCATTATAGAGTGCATGTGTGATGAACAGCTTCCTCATCTTTTCAGTTCTGGACACAGACTTGATGTAGAGACTACCTTACATCATTCAGAGATCCTGGACCTTGAGCTTCATGTCCTGCCTGAATGGAACTTTCATAAGGGACAAGGGTATTTTTGTCCATAAGAAAGAAAGTGTACTGTTTGGTGACCAGACTGATAGACTATGTAGTTGTCTGTGTGGTCCACCAATATATTCAGGTCTTCCCTTCCTGGGCCTGTGGTAGGATCACATCTCTCTGCTCATCCATCAGGTAGCTTGATTTGGCCATGTGCAATGCAAGGGGAAGCACTTCTTAGAGTCTTTAAGAAAAAATGTGTGATTTGCTATGTTCCCTCCCCCTGCTGCACTGATTGGGTGCCACTCCAGGTGGTGACAGTGGCTCCATTTGTCTTGGCTCCTGAGTGAGAAGATATTAGAACATCCTGCCCCCACCCCGCCACCATGACTCAAAACTATATCTAATATGAATGAGAAATAAAGCTTTGTTGTTATCAGTCACTAAACTGCGGGACTAATCTAGTCAATTCCATTACAAGAGGCCTTTCCTTCAGATAAAAGATTGAAAACAACTGACACTGATTTCAGACGTCGCTTTCCTATAACACTGTAATCAAGAGGTTGTGTATAGAACGGACATGAGACAAATGAGACTGATTCCAGGAGGCTGTCTGGAGGCTGCCTGAGGAGCAAAGAAGGGCAAATAAAGTTATGGGAATGGGGAGGAGATCTAATTAAGTCTTTAAATATGAACAGAGTTTTGCAAGACCATTTTCTATAGTTCAAACGCATCTGGTTGGATAAAGTGACGTCATCATTCCATACTTGGTTCTCAGACCGAGTTTTTCGGACAGCCTCTAACAAGTTTGTTAGGGTTGAACAAACAGTGGATAATTTGAGCGTTAAAAATTAGGTCCTCAAAAACAAACAAACAAACAAAAAAAACAAAACAAACAAACAAAAAAATTAGGTCCTGTGTCTTCACAGTCATATTTGGCTATAAAGCCCTTACAGTGGATGACATATGAAATGCATAACATCGAAGTGAACTAGCTCTTGATGGGTCGTACTCCAATATGTGCCGAAGGAATCTGGCAAGAGTTTCTCCAGGGATGCCCTTGGGTAACGGCTCCTCTTTTAGAATCCAGTGTCTGCCTTATTTCTAGGTCTGGAACTTCTGAGTCTTGAATTCTGGCACTAAGCATTCATTAATAGGAAGTCTGCTCTCTTTAATGAACTGTATTCACTGAATTTGGACTATACGATTAATCATAGAAAAATATAGCCCCACCACCTGCCATTTGAAATTCCTGCCAAGGTCTGAGTGAAACTCTCTGGAGATCAATGGTAATAAGAAATGAATGATGCTTTTATAGTACACAGTGATCATTTTCTGATCAAATAAATGCAGTAACTTTGACTGCACAGCTGGCTAGGGCTGCCTTAGTGAGCCAGGGACAAAATTATAAATACTAAGTTCTGTTACTGGTTTCTACATCCTTGGTAAGAAAACCCAGGTCCAGGCTTTAAAATGCATCATGCCCCTCACAGAGGAGTAATTAAATACCCTCTATGCTACACTTTAAGTAAGAGCTACTCAACAATTCATAGCATCTTATAACCCAAACACTCCTATTTAAATAAAAAGGAGACAGACAAAACCTCTTCTTACCACAGATAAAAAGCTCTACGTTTTTCTTTGCTTGGCCATTCTCAATACAAAATGTTCTTGGTTGGTTTTGACTTTGAGATGGATTTTTTTAAAAAAGACAAACACTCAGCATTTCCTTTGATTGTTTGGCTACACCTTGATCAATAAATCTTCTTCACCTTGACAAACCAAATTTTGTAAGTCATGCTGTACACTTCAAAGAGCCTGAATGAGCATTTCAGAAGAGGAAAGGCTGTTTCATGGTGCATTTTTGCCATTTGGGGTTGCCAGGAAATGCTACCGTGCATTCTTGTGACTTGTAGTATTAATTACAGAGAATATAATTTTAGAAACAAAATCTCTTTAAAGTAGTTTAAAAACAAAGCAAAGACACGGATACATTTTTGCTATTAAAAAATTTAATATTTTAAATAATAAAATTTTAGAGCTGCAAGACCCTTCAAGTATCTAACCCACTAATTTGAAAAACATGGGAAACTAAAGTCTATAGAGTCGAATGCCTCAATCCAAAGTTAAAACATTATGTTTTGATATAAGCATGACTTTGTAGTTAGAAGCTTTATGATTCAAAGCAGAGGGTATCAGAGGCTAATTGAAAGCTTGCGACTGGTGGGGTTTTTCTAACAAGAAAGTCACTATATTTAAATGCAAATGACAAAAAACAGGTATAGGGCTTCCCTGGTGGCGCAGTGGTTGAGAGTCCGCCTGCCGATGCAGGGGACACGGGTTCGTGCCCTGGTCCGGGAAGACCCCACATGCCGCGGAGCGGGTGGGCCCGTGAGCCATGGCTGCTGAGCCTGCGCGTCCGGAGCCTGTGCTCTGCAAAGGGAGAGGCCACAACAGTGAGATGCCCGCGTGCCGCAAAAAAAAAAAAAAAAAAAAAAAAAAAAAAAAAACAGGTATAGATAATGGCCAGGAAACAGTTTTTCACCATGGAACAGATTTTATGGTGGAAATTCCTCTTTATTTTTTAATTTGGTGGGATAGAGGATGCTGGAGGTCTTGGAGTTCAAATATTTGATGGTGGAATTGTGGAGTGGTGGGGATCAGCAGGCGTGCAAGTAAAGAAAGAGATTCCTTGATCGTTTGGAAGCAGTTAGTGCTAAGAATAACATGAGGAAACATATTAAATCCTCAGTTCAGTCAGGGTAATGATTCTCAAATGTTTGTGTATAAGAACCCCTTGAGAACTTAAATAAAATACAGATTACAGATTATAACTGCTCGGAAATGATGACAAAGATGTTTTGAGATAGAACCCGGGGAACTATATCCCTTTCATCTCACCTCAATTTGAGAAACATGGTATAGAGCTTCTATCTACCATAATCACATATACCTCCCTCCTCTTCCTCATGCCACCAAAGGTTTGGTAAATGCAAAACAAAGTGGGGTGGGTTACAAAAATATGGTACTTGAGCTTGAATCCTGACTCTACCATTACTGTCCCATACTCTCAGTTACCTCAATTTTAAGACAGTGATACTGAAAAGAATAATGGTAAAATGCTTAGCACCATAACTGACAAATAATAAACATTTAATAATTGATAGTTATAATTCTTTTATGACTTCAATAACAGCAACAATCATAACAATAATATTCTGACCAAATGTATACATAAGATTACATTTGGAGTAAATTACTAATGGGTGAGGGTTAGTGATAAAATAATCAAATTTGACTCTGTTTAAAGATGTGTTCTGTTAGAGATTTCTGCTTCCAGTCATGATGGGAAAACTGGGAACTGATTTACTGTCCTGCCGTCAATAATTGGAAAATTGGACACGATATATGAAACAACAGTTTTCAGACACTGGACAACAGACAAAGCAGATCTGTGATCCCTGAGAGAATGAAAACAAGCAAGACAAGCCTTATGATCACCCTGACTCTATGTCTGGAGGCATAATTCAGACTGTGGAGAAGGGAGGGGGTCCCAAGCAGAGCTCAGAGGACTTGCTGAGTTGAGGTGAGGAGACTGAAATGTGAGTTC
Organism: Aethalodelphis obliquidens; assembly: GCF_003676395.1. Lineage (NCBI taxonomy): Eukaryota > Metazoa > Chordata > Mammalia > Artiodactyla > Delphinidae > Aethalodelphis > Aethalodelphis obliquidens. The sequence goes on from NW_020837953.1 coordinate 42,048,173, forward strand.
AGAGAATCTGAGGGCTGAGTCCCAGAGAAGATGGGGCTTTGTAGGAAAAGAGTTCCCCAAATCTGCACAGGGATACCCTGGAGTCTTTGCTAAAAACAGAGACTTACATGTAGAGGATGAAAATCCATGAGGCAGGTAAAGACCAACCAGTGAGCCATGAGCTGACAGGTACCCAGAGCTCATACAGGCTTGTGAATCATTTGATTCCAGCCAGAGTTATCACTGGTGATTCAACAATCACTTGGGTCATTCAGTAGAGACCCCCCCACACACACACCAAAAGGCTACACGTATTAGTATTTTACTAAAGGCTATTGTAGACCCACCATAACAAAGTAAAAACAAGCCTAGAAGGGATGAAACTGACTTGCATGCAAGTAAAATGCACCCCCCAGAACTCTCTAAAAGAAGACAACAAAATCTAATCCCTGAAATGTAAAATTTACAATGTCCAGCACCCAATAAAAATTACCTGACAGGCACAGAAGCAGGAAAAAAATAAATGATCAAAGAAACAGGCCCAGAAATGATACAGATGATGGAATTAGCAGAGAAGGAGGTTTAAAAAGTTATTTTAACTATTTTCAAGTATTTAAAGGAAAACCTGAATATACTGAGAAGAGAAATCAAAGATGTAAAGAGAACCAGTGGAACTTCTAGAGATGAAAAGGACAATATCTGAAATTAAAAATTCACTGGGTAGGATTAGCAATTTAAATGCAGCAAATTAAATACAAAAGAATAAAGTTAGTGATTAGGAGATGTAGTTATAGAAACAATCCAAAATAAATTTCAGAAAGAAAAATGAACAGAATTCCATTGAATTATAGGATGGTGGTCTAACATATGCATCATGGTGAGGAGAAAATTATTGGAAGAAAATAGATTCAAATATTTTCCAAATTTAATGAAAACTATAAATTGCAGACTGAAGAAACTCAATGAACCCCAAGCAGGATACACACAAAGAAAACCATACCAAGGCACATCATAATCAAATACTGAAAATAATTACCAAAGGAACAAAACCTTAAAAGCAGAACAGAAAAAAGACTTATTAAATTCAGAGGAATAAAGATAAAAATGACAAAAATCTTCATGTCAAAAACTATGCAATCCAGAATAAAAAACCCAAATAAACAAGCAAAAAACTATGCAATCCAGAAAAAAATGAAATGACATTTTCAAAGGGCTGAAAGGGAATACAAACAGTTAATATAGAATTTTAGAGCCAGGAAAAATATCTTCCAAAAATGAAGACAAAATTAAGACGTTTTCAGACATAGAAAAGTTGAGAGAATTTATCACTGAAAGGCCTGCCCTGCAAAAGATACAAAATGAATGTACCAATGAATAAATAACACTGGAAATAATGAATAGGTAGATAAGTGTAAAAAAAATAACACCACTATTTACAATAGCCAAGACATGGAAGCAACCCAAATGCCCATCAACAGACAATTGGCTTAAGAAGATGTGGTATACATATACAAATGGACTATTACTCAGCCACAAAAAAATGAAATATTGTCACTTACAGCAACATGGGTAGACCTAGAGAATACTCAGAGTGACAAATACCATATGATACAACTTATATGTGGAATCTAAAAAATAATACAAATGAATCCACATTCAAAACAGAAATAGACTCACAGACATAGAAAACAAACTTATGGTTACCAAATGGGAGGAACAAATTAGGAGTATGGGATTAACAGATACAAACTACTATACGTAGAATAGATAAGCAACAAGGATTTACTGTAAAGCACAGGGAATTATACCCAGAATCTTGTAGTAATCTATAATGGAATATAATCTGAAAAAAAAGGAATCACTATGCTGTATACCTGAAACTAACACAATATTGTAAATCAACTATACTTCAATAAAAAAAAATTTCTCATTTTAAATTTCTTTAAAAGATAATTGCCTGTTTAAAATAAAAACAGTAATACATTATCAGGAAGTTAATAACATATGTTGAAGTAAATCTATGATAAAAGTAGCACAAAAAATGGGAAGGAGAAAATAGAAGTATGTTGTCGTAAGGTTCAGGAAGTGCTAATGTATCATTTGAAGTTATGCTGTGATATATTAAAGATATATAATGTACACCATAGAGTAACTTTTAAAAATAAAGCATAGCTAATATATCAATAATAGAGAGGTAATTCCCTGGCAGTCCAGTGGTTAGGACTCTATGCTTTCACTGCTGAGGGCCCGGCTTCAGTCCCTGGTTGGGGAACTAAGATCTTGCAAGCTGCACAGTGCAGCCAAAAAAATAAAAATAAAAAAATAATGGAGAAAAAATGGAACCCTTAAAAATACTCAAATAATCCAAAAGAAGGGAGGAAAAGGGGAAAAAAGAACAGATGGGGCAAATAGAAAACACATAGCAAGATGGTAGACTTATGCACACATGTAAATAATACATCAATTGTAAGTGACCTAAAAGTTACAATTAAAAGGCAGAGACTTTCAGACTAGAATAAAAAAGTGCAAACCCCAACTATATATTATGTACCAGAAACCTATTTTAAATATGAAGACACAAATGGGCTGAAAGTCGAAGGCAGGAAAAAGTTATAGCATGTAAACAACAATCATAAGAAAGCTGCAGTGGCTATATTGACATCAGCCAAATAGACTTCTGAACAAGGAATGTTAACAGGGATAAAGAGGAACATCATATAATGATATTGGGGTCAAGTCATCAAGATGCCATAACAATCCTAAATAACAGAGCTTCAAAACTGATCTTCATGAAACAAAACCTGACAGAACTTCACAAAGAAAGCCACGTATTTACAACCATAGTTGAAACTCCAGCACTCTTTCAATAATCAATAGAAGTAGACAGAAAATCAGTAAATATACGGAAAACATGAACAACACTTTTAACGAATCTGACCTAAGTGACATTTATAGACTGCTCCAACAAACAACAGCAGTATATACATGCACTTCAAAGACATATGCAATATTCACCAAGATATACCATATGCTGAACTCCAAAAAGAGGCTTTCAGTACATTTAAAAGATTTAAAATCATACTGACTATGTTCTTTCAGCATTCTTTCTAGAATCAAAGTAGAAATCAATAGCAGAACAATGTGTGGAAAATTCCCAGATAATTGGAAATTAAGAAAAATACTTCTAAATAATCTATGGGTCAAAACCAAAATCATATGAGAAATTAGAAAATATTTTGAACTAAACTAAAATGAAAACATAATATATAAAACAGGGATTTATAGCTTTAAATGGTATAAAAAGATTTTTTTAAAAGGCTCAAAATCAATGAACCAAGTATTCCATTAAGAATCTAGATAAAGAAGAGAATATTAACTCAAAATGAGTAGAAGAAAATAATAAAGAGCAGACATCAATGAAATAGAAAATTGATAAACAATAGAGAAAAATGAATTAAACCAAAAATTTTGAAAAATCAACAAAATTAATAAACTATTAGCTAGATTGATTAAGAAATAAAGAGAAGAGACACAAATTACCAATATTAGGAATGCAATAGGGGACATCACTGGATCCTAAATTATTAAAGATTCTATAGACAGTAAAAGAGTAGCAAAGTATTTTGAACAATGCTTTGTCAACAAATTTTAAAATTTAATTGAAATAGACAATTTCCTTTTTTAAAAATTTTCATACAATTTTTAAAGGTTACTTTCCATTTACAGTTGCTACAAAATATTGGCTATATTTCCCATGTTGTACAATACATCCTTGAGCTTATCTCACAACCAATAATTTGTACCTCCCACTACCTCACCACTATATTGCCCCTCCCTACTACTGGTAACCACTAGTTTGTTCTCTCTATCTGTGAGTCTGCTTCTTTTTTTGTTATCTTCAGTAGTTTGTTGTATATTTTAGATTCCTCATGATACCATACAGTGATTATCTATCTCTGTCTGACTCATTTCACTGAGCATAATGCCCGCTAAGTCCATTCATGTCTCTGCAAATGACCCAATTTTGTTCCTTTTTTTTATGGCTGAGTAATATCCCATTGTGTATATATACCACCACTTCTTCATCCATTCATCTGTTGATGGGCACTTAGACTGCTTTCATATCTTGGTAATTGTAAATTATGCTATTATGAACATTGGGGTACCCATGTCTTTTCAAACTAATGCTTTTGTCTTTTTTTCAGATATATATCCAGAAGTGGAATTTCTGGGTCATATGGTACAATCATGCTTCCTGACTTCAGACTATATTACAAAGCCACAGTAATCAAAACAGTATGGTACTGGCACAAAAACAGACATATAGATCAATGGAACAATATGGAAAGCCCAGAAATAAACCCATGCACTTATGGTCAATTAATCTATGACAAAGGAGGCAAGAATATACAATGGAGAAGAGACAGTCTCTTCAATAAGTGGTGCTGAGAAAACTGGACAGCTACATGTTAAAGAATGAAATTAGAACATTCTCTAATGCCATATACAGAAATAAACTCAAAATGGATTAAAGACCTAAATGTAAGACTGGATACTATAAAATGCCTAGAGGAAAACAAAGACGGAACACTCTTTGACATAAATCACAGTGATATATTTTTGGATCCATCTCCTAAAGCAAAGGAAACAAAAGCAAGAATAAACAAATGGGACCTAATTAAACTTAAAAGCTTCTTCACAGCAAAGGAAATCGTCAAAAAAATGAAAAGACAACCTACTGGATGGGAGAAAGTATTTGCAAATGATACGATAGATAAAGGATTAATATCCAATATATATATAAACAGCTCATACAACTCAACATCAAAAGAACAAACAAACCAGTTAAAAAATGAGCAGAAGAACTGAATAGACATTTTTCCAAAGAGGAAATACAGATGGCCAACAGGCACATGAAAAGATACTCAATATCACTAATCATCAGGGAAATGCAAATCAAAACCAAAACGTGATATCACCTCACACCTGTCAGAATGGTTATCATCAAAAAGAACATGAATAACAAATGTTAATGAGGATGTGGAAAAACAGGAACCTTTACACACTGTTGGTGGGGATGTAAATTGTTGCAGCCACTGTGGAATACAGTATGGAGGTTAGAAAAATTTATTGAAAGACACAAATAAGCAAAGCTGAAACCAAAAAGTAGAAAATATGAATAGTCCTATATATGTTAAAGAAATTAAATTCATATTTTAAAGAAACCCTTATTATAAAGAAAACTTTATGCCCAGATGACTTCACTCATGGACACTATCAATCATTTAAGGAAGAAATTAACCAATACTAAAAAACTAGTTCAGAAAATAGAAGAGGGAGCTCTTCCCATCTTATTTTGTAGGGTCAGAATCACTTTGACATCAAAACTTGACAACAATATTGTAAGAGAAGAAAACTACTGGAATACAGACTCAAAAGTTCTTAACATAATTTTAGTAAGTAAAACTTTATAATCTATATAAGGAGTACTACATCATGATCAAGTAAGAGTTATCCCAGGAATGCCAAGGTAGTTTAAAATTTGAAAATCAATCAGTGTAATACACCTTATTAACAGAATAAAGGAGAAAACCATAATATCAACACAGCACATTCATTTGACATTTTCAATGTACTTTCATGATTAAAAAAAAAAAAACCTCAGCAAAGTAGGAATAGAAGGGGAATTTCTTCACATTGATAAAGGACATCTACAAAAACCCTACAGGTAACACCATATTTAAGAGTGTAAGCCTGAATGTTTTTCCTCTAGTTCAGGAATAAGACAAGGATGTTTACTTTCTTCACTCTTATTTGACATCATTTGAGAAGTCCTTGACAGTGGAAGTCAAGAAAATGAAATAAAAGGCATACAGATTGGAAAAGAAGAAGTAAAACTTTATTTTCAGATGACATGATCATAGAGAAAATTAAAAGGAATCTTTTAAAAAGCTACTATAAGTAATAAGTGAGTCTAGCAAGACAGCAGGATACAAGGTCCATATAGGAAATCCATTCTATTTCTATATGCTAACATGAATAATTAGAAATTAAAATTTAAAAATAATAGCATACAAACATGAGATACCTAGGGATAAATACATTAAAATAGGTATAAGAACTGAATATCTAAAACTATAAAATATTGCTGAAAAAAATTGAGGAAGACCTTAAGAAATCTCTGAGAGATATAACATACTCATGGATTGAAAGTCTTAATGTTTTTAATGTATGAATTCTCCCCAAACTGACCTGCCCAGTCAATGCAATTCCAACTAAAATCCTATGAGGATTTTCTGTAGAAATTAATAAGATTTTCTAGCATTTATATAGAAATGCAAAATACTTAGACTAGCAAAATAAGTTGTAAAAAGAACAAAAGTGGAGGACTTATACTACCAGATTTCCAGACTCACTACAAATCTATAGTAATCAAGGTAGTATGGTATTGATATAAGGATAGACATGTAGATCAATGGAACAGAAGTAAGAATTCAAAAATAGAGGTACACATGTATGATAAATTGATTTTCAACAAGGAGCCAAGGAATTAAATGGGAAAAGAATAATCTTTTCAGCACATGGTGTTGGACTAAATGGGTACAGATGAATGAGTCTCAACCCTTACTTTATATCATGCACAACATTAATTCAAAGCCCACCTAGACCTACACATAGAAGCTAAAACTATAAAACTTCTAGAAGAAAACAGGAAAAAAAATCTTTGTGATCCTGACATAGGCAGAAAACTTACTAATTGGGACACAAAAGCATAATCCATAAAGGAAAATAGGAAAAAATGATTAATTTGATTGCACCAAATTTAAAATACTTTACTCTTTGAAAGACCATTAGGAAAATGAAAAAAAGCAAGCCAAAGTGTGAGAAAATATTTGCCATACATGTATCTGACTAAGGACTTATAACCAGAATATATAAAAAGCACTTTAAGAAAATAAACAACTCAAAAAAAAGTCGGCAAAAGATTTGAACAGATACTTCACCAAAAGCCAAAAATCACATGAAAAGATGCTTAATATCATGAAGCCATCAAAAAATTTCAAATGAAACCCAGAAAAAGATACCAATACATATCCACCCAGATGACTAAAATTTAAAAATAGATAATATCAAGTGTGATGAGGATGGGGAGCTACTGGAAAGTTCATGTATTGTTGATGGGAATATAAAATAGTGTAACTACTTTGGGCAGAAGTTGAGCAGCTTCTATAAAGTTAAACAGCAATTTCCACTGAGGCAGCAATTCCACTCTTGGGTTTAAAATGTTCATAGACACATTATTCATAAGCCAAAAACTGGGAACATCCTAATATCCCTTATCAGATGAATGGATAAATAAATTGTAGCATATACTTCCAGTGGAATACTACTCAGTCATGAAAAGGAACACACTACCAATACATGAAAGAAGAAGTATAAATATCAGAAAGATGTTAAGCAAAAGACTTGAGATGCAAAAGAACACGTAGTATGTGATTCAATTTATATGAAATTCTAGCAAAGGCAGATCTTGTCAAGTGATAGAAAGCAGATCACTGTTTACTTAGGGATGGGATTGGGGGCTAAACATGGACTGGGAGGGGCACAAGGGAATATTTTAAGGTTATGTAAAGGTTTTACATCTTGACTGTCATGTTTTTTATCTTGATTATGGTGGTAGTTATACAAGTATTTACATTTGTCAAAACTCATCAAATGGTACACTTAAAGTGTATATGTTTTATTGGGTGTAAGGTTTGTATGTAATGAATGACATTTATTGTAACAATAAAGTTGGTTTTAAAAATATGTTCTATAGGGCTTCCCTGGTGGCACAGTGGTTTAGATTCCGCCTGCCGATGAAGGGGACACGCGTTCGTGCCCCGGTCCGGGAAGATCCCACATGCCGCGGAGCGGCTGGGCCCATGAGCCATGGCCGCTGAGCCTGCGCGTCCGGAGCCTGTGCTCCGCAACGGGAGAGGCCACAGCAGTGAGAGGCCCATGTACCGCAAAAAAAATACATATATATGTTCTATAATATCTGCTTCACCGTTTTGTTATTTTTCTATTCACTTATCAAATGTTTAGTCGCCAGACTCTGTCTCAGGGCTTTGGGGAAACAGCAGTAAATGAGACAAATGAGGAATTTGACCTCATGGACATTTCATCGTAATTGTGAAGACAGAAAAAGAACAAGTGAATAGAAGAAAATAAATGTCACACAAATGTCATTCATGTACAAATAAATGTCATTTGTATGTGAATGTTCATAGCAGCATTATTCATAATTATCAAAAAGTAGAAAGAACCCAATTACCCATCAGCTGATGAATGGATAAACAAATGTGGTATATCCATACAATGGAATTTATTCAGCTATAAAAGGGAATAAAATTCTGATACAGGCTACAACATAGAGGAAACTGGAAAACATTATGCTGAGTGAAAGAAGCCAGATACAGAAGACCACATATTATAGTATTCCATTTATATAAAATGTCCAGAATTGACAAATCCATAGATATAGAATGTAGATGAGTGGTTTCCAGGGGTTTGTAGGAAGGGAGATTTGGGAGTGACTCTTTCTTTTTGAATGATGAAAACGTTCTGGAATTAGATAATGGTGATGATTGCACACCTCGTGAATATACTAGAAACCACTGATTTGTAAACTTTAAAAGGGCGAATTTTACGGCATGTACATTATACTTAATAAAGAATTTACTTTTAAACAACAACAACAAAAATGAATGGAAGAATGATGGTATGTCATTGTAAGAATTAGGATGCAGTAAGAGAGACGACCAGGGAAGAAGCTACTGGTTAGGGTGTGCAAGGGATGCTTCTTGAAAGGAGCATTTAGAAGGGGGCAATTATATGAAGTCCTAGAAACATGAAAATGTTTTCTCTAAGCCTTAGAACTGATGAGAATCCATGTGAGCAGGGATAGGGAGCAGAGGCAAGGATGATTCACAATGAAGTACCTGAGGAGTAAGGAGAGATCAAGTACATCAGAGCAATGGGCTTGGATAAGGCTTCTTTTCATTTGCTTTAATAAAAAAGTGAGTTGGTAAATAAGGTGTGGAAATTCTATGGTTCTAAATTTGATCAGCTTTAAGTAGAAAGCTACCATAGAACTTCTGGACAAATCTAGCTACAAGGTGACCCCAGTAGGTGACACAGGTTCAGGGAAAAATCTACACCTGAGAACTCGCTCCCCCATCCTACAAGTAGCGCCATATGTTCTTGGTGTAAGTACAGGTGAACACAGGGCTGTACAAACTCTGAATAACCAACGGAAAGGATTAAATGTGCAGAAGTGGAAAGAAATTGCCCATGGGAGTTAAAGTGTTTTTATTCAAGGCTAAATTTTCAAATCTGTGTCTAATATCACAGAGCAAATGGCTTTTTCTGGGACTAACTGCCCAGTTACCCACTTACCCATAATTTGCCACTGATTAGAACCAGGCAATTATCATTGTAATTTGTCTTTATTGGCCTCATTTTCCACTTGAAAAAGCTAAGCCATCATTTTTTTCCAGGCCTATGATTCCCAACTCTTTTGAATTCACATCCTATTTATTATTTATTTCATTTCATAATCTCTCCCCATCCCAAGTGGTCCATTTTATGTGTGTTTCAGATGAATTAAAATTAAACTAGATTTTGAAAATTACTTAAATTGTCAACATGTCTGAGTAAAGGGGTGACATTAGGGGGTGTGTCATGATCTAGACCAGAAGTTCTTCTTACAAGCTCAGGACTCCACATTTGAAACTTAAAATTAGGTCAAACTGCCTGATTTTGCACAAGAGAAAACCTTGGCCCAGAAAAGTGGAGTGACTTACCCAGAGTGTCCTGGTGAATTTAGGACAACAAGGGACAAAAACAGAGAATCCCTTAAGGGTTGTTCAACTTCTTTAAATGGTTTATAAAAAGTATAAGCATCCCATCTCCATGACCGGAAAAGCTGAACTTCTTTTTAAGTGACATTTTGGCGATATTTGTTATGCAGAATACATACACAGAATTATCATACGGGATGGATAAAATACACAGAATTAGTTATGTGGCATAGATGAAGATCATAGCAAGATAAGACTAATAATGAAGGTCGCCTGTTCCATTGATGAGGAAATTTAGGGAGAGATTAAGAAGGCAGGCTCCAAGAGAGAAGTCACACACAAAGACGTACTTACCACATGATTCCATTTTTATGAAGTTCAAAATCAGGCAAAACTAATCTATGGTGATAGATCTTGAGAGAAATTTTCCTTGGGGTGGAGGGACATGGGGACTAGGAGGTATGTCCACAGCTTCTGGGGTGCTGGTGATTCTTGATTACAAATCTCTTGATTACATCAATCAATGATTGCAGTACTGGTTACACAGGTGTGCTTCCTTGGTGAAAATTCATCAAGCTGTCCAACAACGATGGACACACTTTTCTCTAGGCATGTTGTATTAGTTACCACTACCACATAACAAATTATCCCAAAACATAGGACTTGAAACAACAACATTTATGATCTCACAGTTTCTGTGCATCAGGAATCTGGGCATGGCTAAACTGGGTTCTCTGCTTCAGAGTCTCTGAAGCAAGATGTCAGCTGGGGCTGCAGCCTCATCTCAAGGGTCAGCTGGGGTGGCTCTGCTTTCAACTCTCATGTGGTTGTGGGTGGATTCACTTCCTCATGGGCTGTTGGATAGAGGGTCTCAGTTGTTTGCTGGCTATAGGCCAGAGGTCACCCCCCATTCCTTGCCATGTGGGCCTCTCCAACGTGGCAGTTTGCTTTACCAAAGCACGCAAGCCAAGAAGGAAATAGAAAGGGGTGCTGCCAAGGCGGAAGACACAGTCATTTGTAACCTAATCATGGAAGTGACATCTCAACACCCGTCATATTCTACTCATAGAAGCAAGTCACTAGGTCCAGTCCAAACTCACAGGCAGGAGATTACACACGGGTGTGAATACTGGGAGGGAGGAGTCATTTTAGGAGGCTACTCACCACATGCATTACATGTTAATAAATGCTTAACAAAGAAAGAAATAATGAATGCAAGCTCAGGCATCAGGTTGACCTGAGTTTAAATCCTGCCTCTCCCATCAGCTGAGAGAGATTGCACAAGTCATTAAACTGCCCTAAGTCTCAGTTTCTCCATCTATTAAACGGGGACAATAATATTATGTACCTCCTAGAGTTGTTGTAACTATTAATTTAGGGAAAGCAGGCAGTGCCCACAAAGCCCTGATATAGGGCCTTCCACCAAGGAAGTACTCAGTATCAAGTGTTATTATTATTTAAAGATATTCCCAAAGTAAATTTAATTGCAAGGAGAAGGGAACAGGATTATATGCCAGGCGTTTTGAGGAAACAGAGACTCTGAGATGTTAGGCAACATGTCTAATGTCACACAGCCGAGCCAGGATTTGAACCTGAGCCCACTGACTCCAAAGTCATTTCTATTTCCTGCACCTTCTGCTTCCCCATAGTAGCCTCTGACTGGCTTTACCCTCTTATTTCTGTCACCTCTAGGTCTTTTGTTCACACTGCTGTCAGACCAACTCTCCTAACACCTTTCTTCATCTGATACTGTCCAGCTGAAGATGTCCCAAATGACTTCTATATCAGGTGACCATCTCTTCCCAGCCTACAAAGGACCCTGAGTTTGGTTCTAATCTTGAGACACTTACATTCCTGTAGTTCCCTAGTACACATTCCCTGCTCCAAACATCATGAGTTCATTATTAGCCAAAAATGTCATGGCCCATCTTATCCCCACCTCCATACGTTTGCACCGATTTCTTCTTTTTTAGGATGTTAGTCTCTTAAAATTTCTCTCGTTAGTTCCATCCACCCATTCATCCATCCATCCATCCACCCCATATATATAGTCCATTTCTGGGTGCCTTGCACTGTGCTAAGCACTGGAACCACTACAAGGAAGAATCAAGCATGGTCCCTGATCTTTAGAGTTCAGTCATATATCAACTGGAATATACTGTATTAAATTCTACAGGAGAGAACTACAAAGCCCTGCTGACATACCTCTTATGGCTCAATACCAGGCTACAATTTCTGGTCTCCATGATGCTTTCCTGATTATTCCATTACACTGATGCTTCTCTAAATTTCCTCGGCCCCGTGAGTCCTATCATTCATCTAATGGCTTAATGTAGAGAACTGCTTTCAACATGGTTATAAGAGAAGGGGATTTTTTAAGCTTTACTGGGGACTTATTCTGAGATAAAAACTGTATACAAATCATCTTATAGAATGAACCTCAAAATTCCACAAAGTAATTCTTATTATGTGATTGTGCAGGTAAGGAAACCAAAGACTTTGAGAGGTCAAGTTCAATGTCTCATGGCCAATACAGGGTAGAGCCTGGACTCAAACCCAGGTCTATCTGCCTGCAAAGTCCCTGTTTAATCATAACCTCCTACTATACTCCTTCTTTCTTCCTCTTGTGGTACATGTAGAGTATTGGTCCTGCAACTCAATAAGTGATGAGAAGAGCCTCTAACCTTTAATTTCTCAACACAGTCACACAGGCCTTTCACATCCACTATTTCCAATACTTACTGAGTGACAGAATGACCCACAGAATGCCCAAACAGGGCATCTCATCAGTAGCACAAAAAGCCTGATGGAGCTCTTATCAAGCTCACCATTGTGGCCTTCCTTTGGTGTTGGACTTCTCAAAATAGTTGGACACACTGTTGGGGTTGGTGCCTCTGTTGTGACTGTTTCACTCTAGCACAGCATCTGCGAGGCGTCCTTTGGAAAGAGGTGGGGCTGCCAGGCCCTTTACAACAAAACCTTCTTTTTCTTGGGGATTCTCAAATGTGGCAGTGAGCAGATGTGCTCACAGAGTCTCTGAATGCAAGCACAGATGGAACGTTCTACATAGAAATTGCAAGTAAACTTCACAACTGGGGAACATAAAGATCTTTTATTTGCAGAAGTTGGAGGTTGTAATTTGAATGTGTGAAATTGTCAATAGTCTGGTAAATATGTCGGCCCACCAACGGCCTTATAAGGGAATTTAAACTGTTTTAAAAATCAGTGAGGTAGGCAATGTGTGTGTATGTGTGTTTTCCACAGAGCCAATAGAGAGATTTATGCTAGATGCAAAATATTCTTTAAATCGCTGAGTACAAGAATGGGTCATTAGGAAGGTGGTGGACTCGTTCTAACCCTCAGGGGCCTGCTGGGAGTTTTCTAATCTGTTCAAAGTCCTATGGTGGTCCATACTGCCTGCAGAAAGAAATTCATTTTCTTTGGTCTGGCATTTTCCACTCTAGCTCCAACCATATGCCCCACCCTTTTCCCTTTGGCGTTTCATTTTCCAGAAAGATTCCAGTTACTCCTGCTTCCCTGGACATGGGCGCCATTTTCTCACCTGATGCTCACACTTTTCTGCCTAGAACATCATCCTTCTCACCCCCACATGCTCAAATCATACCCTTCTTTCAAAACTAGGTCATCCTTGGCTCCTGTCTTTCCGTCATTGCCCCTCATTCCAACCCAACCCAACCCAACCTCACTGGCAAGCCATGATGTCTCCATCTCCAAACTGGCTGTGGCTTGGGAACTGGGCTTTCTCCATTGTTCTCACCATTGTCTAGCACATCATCATCTCTTGCCTGATGAACTACAATGGCTTCATCTTGGATCTTCTTGCTTTGGACTTGGCCCACACAACTCCCAGAAATTTTGTGTTCAAAATGTAAATCAATTAATGCCATTCCTGTGCTTAATACTCTTCCGTGGATTCCTGTGGCACTTAGCATCAAACCCAAATTCTTTCCCATGGCCTCCGAGGCCCCAGAAATCTAGGTCTGGCCACTGCTTTGAGTTCCTCTCATTCTGCTCTCTCACTCTGGTCACTGTGTTCCAGACACTGAGGTCCTCTACTGTGTAACTTGAGAACAGGTCCATATCTTATTCACCTTCAAGTCCCCAGTAGTGTCTTGTACAGTACCTTATAATGAGTAGGTATAAGTTAATCTTTATTAATTGAATGGTAATTTTCAGACTTAAAATCGAAGTTTTAGACTTCAATTTAGTTTTGGTGTATCACCAAAATCTATCTTTTTCCGTTGCGGAGCACAGGCTCCGGACGCGCAGGCTCAGCGGCCATGGCTCATGGGCCCAGCCGCTCCGCGGCATGCGGGATCTTCCCAGACCGGGGCACGAACCCATGTCCCCTGCATCGGCAGGCGGACTCTCAACCACTGCGCCACCAGGGAAGCCCCAAAATCTTTCATTTTTTAAGGGCCCATCCTGTTGCATTTCTGGGAGACCCCATTTCTTTTTTAATATCCTAGTTATTTTTCTCAGGTTCCTGAAACTATCAGGTAGCTGTCATTTGGAAAAATAGACACATAAATCAGGCAAACCCACAGGTGGCATTGCTCTGGGAAAAATGAGGAGACTTAATTAGTAATGAGACTCCACACATTTTGACTGGGCCAAAAATATCAGGCGGCCAATTTCTTATTAATTCTTGTTAACGGCATTGCATTCAAGGCCTTCATGGACAGTGTGTGCTTGATGAAATGGCTTCCAAATTTAAAAACAATTTGCTCATCTTTAGAACTGCACCCCTGGAGATCATCCGACAAACCAGAAACTCTTACATATCAGGATAATACCAAAACAAAATTTTAGAGTAGTTGTTGAAAATATAGGCTCTGGAGATAGACTAACTGGTCTTAAATCCTGGATCCAGCAAGTACCAGCTGTGTGATCTTAGGCACACAGATACCCAACCTCTCTGTGTCTCAGTTTCATTTCCTGTAAAATGGAACCAATGATCTCCAGGAGGGCAATTTTGAATTTCAATATAATTTTGAAAATTATAAAGTTGTAGGAATTGTACATGAAACCCCTGTAAACCTTTACCCAGATCCACCTCCTATTATTTCTACTTTGTCTCACTGGCTTTATTATTCTTTCTGTATTTTATACAAACATATGCATATTATGTTTTTCTGCACCATTGAGTTACTCAGAGATATTGTGTCCATATAACCCTAAGTACTAAAGTCCACATTTCCTAAGAATATTCTCCTATATAATCAGTATAAAATCACAGTAATCAAAATCAGAAAACTTAACATTGATACAACACTGTTATCTAATTCAGAGTACATATTCAAATCTCATCACTTGTTTTAGTAATGTCCGATATAGCTATTTTTGCCGCAGTTCAGGCTACAGCCTAAGAACATGCACTGCACTTAGTTACCTTTAATCCAGAACCTTTAGTTTCCTTTAACATGAAACAGCCCCTTAGCCTTACTTTGTGTCTCCTGACTTTGATATTTTTGAAGAACGCAGGCCAGTTTTTCAGAGCATGTTCCTAATGTTTCCTCATGACGAGATTCAAGTTTTTGCATTTTTGGCAGGAAGACCAGAGTGACGCTGTGTCCTTCTCAGTGCCTCACAC
This sequence comes from Aethalodelphis obliquidens, assembly GCF_003676395.1. Taxonomy (NCBI): domain Eukaryota; kingdom Metazoa; phylum Chordata; class Mammalia; order Artiodactyla; family Delphinidae; genus Aethalodelphis; species Aethalodelphis obliquidens. The sequence continues at coordinate 42,063,611 of NW_020837953.1, forward strand.
CAGGAGACATAAGCTATCCTTTGTTGCCCCCATATTGATGATGTTGGCTTTGATCACTTGATTAAGGTTATATCGGTCAGTTTTCTCCCGATATGTAAAATGATACCATGTCTCCATTTCTAATTCATGGCTAATTTGAGGGAAGATACTTTGGGACTCTGCACCCACGTTGTATCTCATCAAACTTTCGCTCACTACTTTAGCATCCATTGGTAGCTAACCACTCTGTATGTAGGGTTTGCTTTCCAACTCAATGGTGGGAACCATTGCCCAGTTGGAGGCTCTGTCATGGGTATCTGAGGATGGGCAGTGTCCCAGTGGGATCAATAACACAGTCTTTGGAGTTAAGTAGGCTGGAGTTCAAGTCTGGCACTAGCATAGCTAATGATCTTGGGGGAAACACCTCAGTCTCTTTGAGACTTAGTTTCCTCACCTGTAAAGGAGGATAATTATAGTATCCTCCACTAGGGGATTATAGCAAGAGGTACATACGAATGACGTAAGGTAGACAGAGTGTCTGGACCATAGAGGTGTCAGCGATAGCTGTGTGATCATCATTAAAGCTGGAAGCGGCCCCAAACATCAGGCTGGCTAGACTTTAACCAAAATGTTCATGCTAGTTATTGTCTGACACGGCATTGGGAGAACACAGAAATGGGGCTGCCATGGGAGTGAATAAGTCATGCCAAAGCAGTGTAGAATGTTTCATTAGATAGGTGCAGAGGATGGCAGCTGTGAGAGGGAAGAAGTGATTCATTTCAGTAGGAGGATCGGGGAGGACTTGACAGAGAAGGTGGCAGAATATGAACTTGTGGGGCCACTTAGGGTCAACATCTCTTCATTAAATACCCCACTGTGTACTGTACTTTCCGCTCCACACTTTAGGGTTCAACTCAGTATAGACGAGATGAGCAGATCCTGGAGAACAAATTATTTGGAATGAATGGCAGAATAGGGGCCCCTGCCCACAACACTGAGTGAAATATAATAGAATGAACCGGGGACATGAAGGTCAAATTATGCTAATTTCATGCCTAAACCTCCAACAGGGGGTAAATGTCTGAAAAAGCCAATCTTTTTTTTTTTAATTAAAAAAATTATTTATTTTGTTTATTTATTTTTGGCTGCATTGGGTCTTCGCTGCTGCATGTGGTCTTTCTCTAGTTGCGGCAAGAGGGGGGCCACTCCTGGTTGCGGTGCGCGGGCTTCTCACTGGGGTGACTTCTCTTGTTGCGGAGCACGGGCTGAAGGCATGCGGGCTTCAGTAGTTGTGGCTCGCGGGCCCTAGAGCGCAGGCTCAGCAGTTGCAGCCCACGGGCCTAGTTGCCTGCGGCATGTGGGATCTTCTTGGACCAGGGCTCGAACCCGTGTCCCCTGCATTGGCAGGTGGATTCTTAACGACTGCACCACCAGGGAAGCCCGAAAAAGACAATCTGAACCTGTCCTTCAAAGAATTAATTTTGATTGTGAAGATGTCTTTGTAGGTAGAGCCTGGGATCTGTTAGATGCTGCTGGTTTGGAGCTAAATGTGGCAACATCTAGGTCTGTCTGGGAAAGGCAGTCCCAGAAGCTCACCCATCATATCCTGGCCTGTGATTGGCTACTCTTGGTTACTATGCTCACCTTAGTTTCCATCCCCTGTGGTCAGGGGTGGGATTGGCCCCCATGGTGGCATAGAACAAGGCATTGCTTTTCCAAGAGTCACCTGGGATGCTTATTTCACAGTGAGGGTGGGCTGGGCAGTTTTCAATAGCAGGGTCTTAGATCCAAATAGGCTGGAATCAGGAAGGGCTATGATGGAGACCAAAGCCCATTCCACCCCAAGTTCACTTCCTCTTTGCTGAACCATCCCTCTCAATCCTTTCTAGATGGCCTGCCAGAGACGCTATGAGCCTCTGATAGATTGGCCATGAGCAGTGAGGACCACAAAACAACGACCAATTGAGTGTGAGCTCGGGTGTGGTCCAGGGACCCTCAGAGCCATCCCCAGCACGTTGGCCTCTGCCAAAGCCCCCTTTACAAGTCTGTACTAAGGGAGCAGTTGCAAAAATGGAGAAATATGGGGATTTAACTTTCCCACAAAGCACTTTTGCCCAAGCTGTGCTAATGTTCTCCAGTTAAATACTTTTCAAAACCATCCATCAAAAAATGCAGCTACACATTCCATTAACGATGTCTTGCTTTCGTCCCACCCAGGGCCATGACAGTCAGCCAAGCCATGTCATCTCTTGAAACAAAAATTGTTATGTTCCCTCCCCTAATGGGGAGGAGCAGTGAGCAGACAGGCAAGATGAGTGTGCTTTCCAGAGGGAGGGAGAGGTCGCCTATTTTCTGAACTCTCATGGGATTTCCCCCAAACAGCAAGAGCATCTCCACTACAACTCATTAACACAGGAGCTCCTTGCTGCTGAACCTAAGCTGCTTCTGTCGGATTTTTCCTACAGCAGAGCAAAGATACGTGAACCATAATTTTAGAAACAGATGGGATTGCCTTGCCTCTCACTGTATATTGTGAGCCCATTAAAGACAGAGCTGGGGCCAATGCATGTTTGGAATTCTGATTCCTAGCAGAGACCTTGCCATCCAAATGTTCATTGAAATTTTCATCAATTTAAAAAAAAAGTAGAAAAGCCAACTCCTGTCCCTTATATCATTCTCCAGTCAGACAACTGGATCCCCTACATGATCTGGAGTAATCTTGATCGCAGATATTTTCCTCCACTGTCTTCAGAATTAATATTGTTTTGACATGTGAGGCAGCCTGCTTTTAGGTTCAGCAAACAGGCACACTTGATCCTGAATGCAGCTTTTTCAACCTTTTCTGGGGTCACAGATCCCTTTGAAAATCGAATGAGAGTTAGACCCTTTCCCCATTAAAACTCAAGTTTGCACACACATTTGCAGTTTTGCATTCAATTTCAGGGAATTGTCGGCCCCCCTAAAATATCCCTAAGTGCCAAGGTATAAATTGCTTCAATGATTTTGACATCATGGCTTATATTTTGTTTCCCAAACTGTGGAAGAAGATTCTGGTCCCAACACGGATTTCACTAGTTGTACCTTATTGTAGCTGTAGATTATTGTAGTCTTTTCCTCAGCTGTGGCTATTTCCTAGTGAGGAAGTACTCAATCCAATCCAAGTTGACACAGGCTAATGAAAATGTGGTAGACGTATATCCTTTCTTAAACATAGGGCTGTGTGAATATGTAGAAACAGAGAAGAGCCACGTTATAGGTATTATTAATTTTTTAATGCTAATCCTTCTTTCAAAGGCTCATAGCTCTATCTTCTTATTTAAAAAGAACAAGCTTTGGCTGCAGAGCAATAGTGCTTCTTAAGGCTTCCAAAACTAATTTTGAATGTTCTGTTGAAAGACGACACGGTCCTAGGACTTCATCAACTTCCACAGTTGACGTCTCTGTTATGAGTTCCAGGAGCAGCTACCAGGCCAACTGTTCAAGAATGAAGGGAAAAGGCAAAAGTCAATTATGTCATGCATTAAGACTCTGGCGTGGGAATGCCCCATGCACTAAGAAAGAGATTTTGAATGGTTTTATAAATCTCAGACGTACCCTTGGGAATATATTTAAAGGCCGCTGGTTTCAGAAGCCTGCTGGATCACTGGAAATGCACTGAAATGAAGCCGTGGTCCAGTTCCTTATGGGTGACCTCTAAAAGAAAACTAGCAATGTTTGACATGACGCTGGGGAATGACCAAACTTTCTCAGAATGGAATGTGGTTTTGGCAAGCTTCCAAAATTCCAGATGCTCACTGAAGCGTGTTGAAGATATTCAGGTCTCATGAGATGGAATTCAAGGGTGAAAAGCACAAAGATGTGCCGCCATCCTGTGCGTAGTTTGGCCTGAGCCACTGTCAGATTTTTTTCTCAAGGTCCTGGCCAGGTCCTTGGGGGGTGCTGAGCTCAACACCCTTTCCCTGAAGTCTTTGAACCTCAAAGAAAAGCATCCAGTTGAGGTGTTGGATGAAAGCAAACGTGGGTGGGTGAAACTCTTTGAGCTTCCTTGCATACTGCTGTGGCCAGCCAGTTTCTTGCACCAACTCTTTGCACCGAACAATGTAACTCCAGTTCTTCTGGGTCCATCTCCTACCACTTCAAAAGGAAATGCCAATAGGAAGGGCAGCCTTGGGAAACCAAAAGCGGGAGGAGACTGGGATTTCCAAATGGCAAGACATACACACCATCAGTACTTGAAGTTGGTAAATTATTTGGTTTCTGTTTTGCAGAGTCTAAAACAGGCTTGCTAACATTTTGAGAGTCAGGTGTGTACTCTGGAGGAAGGGTCGTTTTTGAACACCCTTCTCGCCCCTAGAGATAAATGAGGCACTGGATAGAGTGCCAAGCAGCCTTTGAGGAGCCCATTGCTTATAATGGAATTGAGGAGACCAGAGTCACACACATGGAAAAGAGCAGAAGGCAAGAATTCAGGGTGCTGCATTCATGAAAAAAAAAGCCATTGAAAGCTAGAGAAGTCTGAAAGCTGGAAAAGGCTTCTTGGATGCAATGGGCAATGAGATAAGCTCGAAGGACAGACAGAATTGGATAGGCATCAATTGGAAGGGAGAAGAACACATGCAAAGGCAGGCTTTGTTCACTCTGGAGTCAACTTGGAGAACATTCGAGAGCTCCCACTATGACCAAGGTTTAAATTTTCTTGTGCATCAGAATGAGGCGGGGAGCCTCTTAAAAGTATAGACTCCTGCACCCCATCTTTACAGACTCTAATTTAGTGGGTCTGAGCTTGAGCTCAGAGATTTGCATCTCTAACAAGTATCCCAGATGATAGCCCATGGGCCACACTTTGCGAAACAGTGACATCTACTTCCTTTGGCTTCTTTGTTTGATCATTGAAAACACCAAGCGGGAATATCGTCCTTAGAATCCTAGTCTATAACCTGGAGGGAAATGTACTTCAAAGAGCTAAACCAAGATGGGATGTGGAGGGCCAAGACATCTGGTAAAGATATACGTAAAAAGGCCATGAACTAATATCATGCTCTATGTTTCCACACCACTCTCATAACCCCAACGTGTTCATAACTGACACTGAACCCCGTCTAACGCCCTCCCTCCACCTCAGGCTGTTCTCTACGACTGGAAAGGCAAGGGGAGGCATGACTTTTGGTGACCAAGACGCAAGACACATTTTCACCTTCAGTTTCTATACATTTATGATCTATATCATCTTCTCCACAAGTGAACTATGAGTAGCAGTCTTTAACCTCTTTTGGCGATCATAGACTCTTGAGAAAATTATGATCCCATTCCAGGTAACTGTATGTGGACACCTGTATGTATATTTGGCATAATTTCATGACATCCAACAGGAGTGATCAACTAAAACATTCTTGTTAGAGGGGCCTACTCTTCAGTCATACAGTTTTCTTAATGTTAACAATCTCATCCACTCAACCTCTGGGCAGATGTATCTGTTTCAGTGTCATAACTATACGTCCTGACTCTTCTCTGGGATTTTTATTAAATGTTCATGAACATCCACTTGCTTGCCTGTTGATCTCAGCTCACTTTCTCAAGTCCTTCCTGGTGCAGGATGGGAGATGCCATACCTGCTTATACATTATAGTCTGCATTGATTTGAGAATAAGTGACAACTTCATTATAGATCTGTCTGCTCCCTCCAACTCTTTGCTGTGACTCAAGGCACTTCAGCTCCCAAACTCGTCAGGCATTTCAACCACAGCACGCAGTTAGGAAAGTTTCAGGGGAAGCCTGTCAGTTCTAAAATAGGGAAAGATATTATCAATAAAGAATGGTCCTTGTCATCCCCTGTGCATGTCCCATTTTTTCATTCATTTATTCGTATATCCATCAAACGTCCAAGTGCCAAATCCTGTACTAGGCAGCAGGATACAGTGAAGGAGGAGATCTCAGTCCTCTCAAAGCTTACAGTCTAATTGGGAGAGACAGATAAAACACAAATATACAAAGAAGTAAGATTATTGTAAGTGCCATAAAAGGAAAACAAGGTGGTATGATAGGAAGTGACACAGGGGTCCTGATGTTGGCAGAGTAATCAAGGAAGGCCTCCTGGCAGAGGTGACATCTGGGATGAGACCCAGATGATAAGAAGGGGCCAGCCTTGGAAAGCAAGGACTGTGTCACCCTTGATAAATTCTTCATGTCTGGGACCTGGTTCCTGTGAATGCCTGCCAAGCGTCTTCTATGTAGAACGTGCCCATACAATCGTGATCTGAAGAGGTCTCTGTGTTTAATGCATGCTTCCTGCTGCTGGCATATGTCTTGCTTCATCTGCTGACAGGGCTGTAAGCATCAAGCCAAGTCTCCCCACAGGAAGAGTAGCCTTGTCAAGGGTAAAGAGGGGGCTCCGAGCCTGATATGAGTCACGGGAACAGATAGGTCCCTGCGGCGCCCAGCTCAGGGTCACTCTGAGGGGGTGTGTCTACGCAACCCTGGAGGGCTGGTGTGAGAGTGGCCGAAATCAAACCCGTGATGAAAACCTGTGTATATTTTTCCCAAGCTGATGGGTCTGGAGTAAGAAGTGGCCAGGTCTGAAGAAGAGAGGCACAGCTCTCAGCACTCTTGGGCAGTGGACACTCAGGATGGAACCCTCCTCCACTGCTTCTGGCTTGTAGAGTCCACTGACCTTGCTTCTCCATGCAGCGGGTACAGCAAACACAACAGGATCTGTGAATTATGAGAAGCGTGCATTTGGCCATCCTTCATCTCCTGGATGGAAGCCTGTGTGAACGACCTGTGGTTCAGGTGCATGACCTCCTGGGCTCACTGGACAGAGGCTAAGCTTTCTGCTTAAGACATTTCCATGAATTCTCTTGGTGAAGTCTTCAGTGTCCCAACATGTGGATTTTTATCAACCCTCCCCAAGGCTGAGTCTGACGTTAGTGGAAACGTGGTTTCTTTTCCAAGGTTCTGGGAGCCACAAGCTTGCAGAATGCAGGGTGGGTCTCCAGCAAGGCATATACCTTCACATTCAGGTTAAAAAAAGACTCTCCACCTCCATCTTCCCTCGTTTCACGAGAAGATGGTGTTCACAGGTGGGACGTACCCCAGGGACGTACTCAGATTTTATGAAATGCCAAACAGATCTGTGGGAGAGAAAGCCTTTTTGGTTTCTCAAGAAAAGTGTTGCAATATCTGGCAGCTGAATGTCTTACATACGTTGAAACGTCCGCCATCTTAGTCAAAGTCATCATCCCTAACCTATGTTCCTTGGTGACGTGACAAGGACCTTTTGAAAATACAAATCAGATTACACCATTCTGCTGCCTGAAATTCTTCAGCGGTTGGCCATCAAACCTGGAATAAAACCCCAAGCCTTAATCCCTACAGGATCCTATCCTAGGTTATGTATCCACTTCTTCCACAGCCCACTCTCCCCCTTGCCCACCACAGTCCAAGCACTTTCCTGCCTCTGGACCCTTGCGTTTGTGGGTGTCTCTACCAAGGATGCCGCACTCTCCTCTTCACAGGATGCATATTTTTTCAGCTCCACTGTCCCCCAACTCTCCCCAGAGAGGTCCTTCTTAACCATGTTACACAGAACAGCCTTCCCACCCCCACCACCATTATTTCCTTCTTAATGCTTGTGATAAACGCCATCATTGTTTGGCCAGTATTTGCTCTCCTCTTCCTGAATCTTCCCCACCCCGCTGACTTGGGGCTTGGCCATGTGACTTGTTTTGGTTAACGGACTTCAGCAAATGTGATCTGAGTAGAAGTTTTAAATTGTTCAGAAGGCCAGGTCTACCCTCTTGAACTCCCGCTATCCACCATGAGAAGAACGCACGGCAAGGTGCCGCTGAGCGGAGGAGGGTGGGAGACTGAGGGCGCAGCCTGAGGCCAAGCCCTGCTGAGACCAGCAGAACCACAGCTTCCCATCAGATTGTGAATGAAAAATAAGCCCCCGGGCTTTTGGAGTGGTTTGTGATGCAGCTTTGTTTCAGCAATGACTGATGAAATGCAGTGCTTTCCCGCAGTCTAATAATGTTCTCTATTTGTCTCATTTCTTATCTATTTCCCTCACCAGGTTGTAAACGCCAAGAAAGCAGGGATGATGTTGACATTTTCCCTGTTGTTATGCTCTAAACTGAAGACAGTGCTTGGCACACAATAGTAGCTCAGTAAACAACTGTTGAATGGATGGATACTTTTAACCACCCCAACTAATCACATTGTACCAACAACAGCCTCGCTCTCCTTTTGGTGCAGGTAAGACACGTTTTTCCTTACGCTCAGTATCTTGCCCACCACCAGAAGGCCACCCCTGCCCTTACTAAAAATCTTGAATCTGCTGCAGCTTATTAAAAAGGAAAAGAGTAAATAATTTGTAAACTCTAATATTAGTAACCAGTTACATACACAACACCTCCTACCATGGTTGAGAACCACTGTTCACATTTAACAAAGCAGGGGGGACTTGATCCCCGCCTCCACCCATTTCCAAAGACTTGGAGGTATGTACAGAGAAACAGCTGCAAGCGGATCCCATGGGCTTCATGTGCCAGGTGTGCTTTTATTCCTTTCCGAAATTTTTGTCTGAAAACTAAAAATAATCCGTGGAGTAATGAAATGAAAATAAGAGAAATGGAGAACATGCAGAGATATATATCAAAAGAACATTAGAATAATGCATGTGTGTTGGGGGAGGGAAGAGAGGCAGGTCATAAATCTAAACTCAGAAAGAAAAAGAACTGCGTTCCCTTAAACGTAAACCAAAGGAATAGCTTCCATTTTCAACGTGTTCTGATGGGTCCTCATATACACGCCATCTTGAGTTGCACTGGAGAGAAGACAGAGGAACACAGAGGCAATTCAATGAGTGACATGGGCCCTGTGGCATTTCGGCTGATTTTTGGACTATTGACGTGGAAGATTATTTAAAACGACCCCCTTTAAGACAGAGCCCATTTTACTTATTTTAAACTGATTTCTCCTGTGTTTTGGCCATTTCCACCTGCCGTTCTCATCCTCCATGTCACAACCCGGTGAGGTGTCTTCTGTAGTTTGTTACTCATCATAAAGTCTGATGTTTGTACCAGACTTACATTTCTAATGTAAATTTAAGCAAATTCAAGGCCATTCCTCTTACTCTGTTTTCAAATGAGTAAGAGTGAAAGCGCGGCGATGAAGCTGTAGCTAATGTTGGGGGGCAGAGGAGTGGTGGGTCGACAGAGCTCCCCATAGGGCAGATGGTGCCAGAGAACAGCATCTGTCAGCAGGGCTGCCGCTGGGTGTGGAGGTTAAGGACCACTGTGGGGGGAGGGAGCCACCTGAGTCCCCAGCATCACAGGTGGCTCTCCCAAACTGTCCTCCCAGGCAGTACAGTTGTGGCTAATGAGACACCAACGGAAATCTGCGTTTGCTTTTCTGACAGGAGAGGATGGACCCACCCATGCCACCCTTACTCCATTTTTCTAGCTTGATGTAAACTTGATGCCTGGACTCAGCACAGCGCTTATCTTTTAACAGAAGCAACAATCCGAGGAAAGTTCTAGAGGACTACAGGGAAGCTGGCCCTGACATGGAGGAGACAGAGAACTCTGCCGGCATCTGCCCACCTTCCGACTCCTTGAGAGAGAAAAGTAAGCCCTTCTACGTGAGCCCCAGGAGTCAGGTTTTCTGCTTCTTGCAGATGAAATCATTGCTAATTGATATGTAGCTAAGCCAAGGGCTCTTGCTTCCGGATCATTTCAGCACAGCATGGCACGCCACACACATACACACACGTGAACACACATACACATAGACACACACACCACTGTGCTGTTGTTTGTTCACAATGACACAACTCATCTTCTGAGAATGAAATGCAAAAACTCAGTCCCACATTATTTCCAAGGAGTATAATTTTGTATGTCTGGCCAGAACAAGGTAATAGCCCATGGTTATTAATAATAATGGGGGGGGGGTTACATTCTCTGAGTGTGGACCACAAGCAAGGCACAGGAGCTGAGCTGGTCACGTACAGGTGTTACCTTAATCGGAACTCACAAGTCTATGAGGAACGCACCGAGGCTTGCAGAGATGAAAGCACTGGCTGTACAGAGTTATGGACATGGGGCTTAGACCCAGACAGGCTGAGGCAGAACCCTAACCTCTTACCCACTGCATGCCTGGGCCTCTCTACTGAGGAGCTAAAATGACCAGCAAGTAACACACTGACCCACCACTACAGCTCTTACCTGAAAAGCTGACCCACATGCAGTGACAGTAATAATACTATTAGTTGTTACTACATCTATTCAGTGTCCTCTCTATGCCAGACATTCATTCATTCATCAAATAATGATAGCTGACTCTCACATAGTATTTCCTCGGCTGGCTATGCTTTAAGTGCTGTCACTGTAGTTATTTATTTATTTAGCGGTACGCGGGCCTCTCACTGTTGTGGCCTCTCCCGTTGCGGAGCACAGGCTCCGGACGCGCAGGCTCAGCGGCCATGGCTCACGGGCCCAGCCACTCCGCAGCATGTGGGATCTTCCCGGACTGGGCCACGAACCCGTGTCCCCTGCATCGGCAGGCGGACTCTCAACCACTGCGCTACCAGGGAAGCCATGTAGTAACTCATTTAATCCTTACAACAACTCAATGAGGTAAGTACTATTATTTTACATCTTACATATGGAGAAACTGAGGCACAGAGCAGTGAACTCGCCAAAGGTTACACAGACAATAAGTAGTGGAGTCAGGATTCCAACCTGTGCAATCTGGGGTGGTGAGCAGGTGTTGTTCAGGTGTTGTTCTTACCCACAGAAGAGGGGCAGGCAGTGCCCTGCGATTTGGGGGAGGAGTCAGTGCAAAAATAAACACAATGAAGGGAAGGAATGTGGTTCCTTGCGACGGTTGAACCAAGGAGTCTGACCTCGGGAAGGATTCCCTGAGAAAGTGAGCTGAGACTTAAAGAGCGTGTAGGGATTAACCAGGTAATGTGTGTATGCCTCCTGAATCTACATGCATGCGTTTGTGCCTATGTGCGTGTGTGTCTCTCTGTCACTCTGTGATGTGTGTGTGTTTCTGGGTGTCTGTGTGTCTGTGTGCACATATATATATGTATACGTATGTGCACGCATGTGTTTGGCAGGGGAGAAGCTGGGAGGGTCTGTGTTTTTGGCAGAGTATGGGCAGAAGAGACAGCATATGGAAAGGTCTTCGAGCAGGAAAAACAACGGTACCTTTGAGTAACTGAATAAAAATGATTGAAGGCCAGTGTGTCTGGCACAGGGGTTGGGGGGTGGGGAAGTCAGTGGAACCTGAGGGTCACAGCTTTGTGGCTGCAATAAGGATGTATAATTATGTTCTCTACCTCCTCAACCGCCCTTTGAGTTAAGTGTCATTATCCTCATTTGATAGATGAGGAAATTGGGGCTCAGAGAGGTTAAATACCTTGCCACAGGTCACACAGCTGGAAGGTGATTGAGTCTGTCTGACTCCAGAGCCTCATTTCTTTCTATCACATCAAATGTGGTCACATGCACCGGGAGCCTCTGTGTCCAGGGCTCTTAAAGGAAGGTCTGAACCAGGTGGGGACAGAGGGCCGGCTACGACCTATAGGCACTTTGGGGTTGGTGTGGAAGCTATTCCCACAGATGGGTGCCTCATAAAGTACTTATGGGTGAAATACACAGAAGTACCGGGAGGTTAGGTATTTCATATTAATAGCATTAGAATCTACTTGGCCTGATTTTCCAGAAATGTCCTAGGCTTGGACAGTTTCTCTGATAAGATCCCCATTCCACCTGTCAGATGGAGTCAGACAAATCTGGGTGTGAATTCCAGGTGCTTTTCATACCAGCTGCCTGGCCTTGGGTGAGTTATCAAACCTCTCTGCTCCCCAGTGGCCTCATCTGTGAAATGGGAGAACAGCAGCTTGTAAGGATGCCATGAGCTTTAAACAAAATAACTATCTGCAGGGCCTGGCCCTGTGCTTGGCACAAGGCAGGTGCCAACAATTCCAGAAACTGTTCGTTCCATTGCAATTGTGATGTATCTACAAGGGGATTTCAGTGTCTTAGAGAGAACCCTGAGCCCAAGGACCTTTGTATGGAGAGCAGAGGAGGACAAGTCAAGCCACTTCCTCATGATGTATAGGCACCTGCTGTGGTGGATGCTTCTGCTTTCAAGATGCACTGATGGCACACAGGCACAAAACAAATTTGCATGGTGGTTAAGCAAGTGGGTTCTGGGCTCAAATTGCCTATGTTCTTCTGGCTCTGCCACCTACTAGCTGTGTGACAAAGGCCAAGTTATTTCACCTCTCTGAGCCTTGGTTTTCTCACCTGTAAGTGGTGATTATAGTAGCACTCCTCATCAGTTTATGGTGAAGGTAATTCACACAATACACTTAGAACCCTTTCTATCACAGAGTGAATAGGCAATGCAGTTCACTTCCATTGTTATCTTATGTGTCTGTTGGGAGACAGAACCTCATAGGGGGCATCTCCAGGTAGAGATGGACAATGGACTTGCTTATGGTTATTCTCAACGCTGAGGACTTTCCCAAAGGCTTATCACGTCCTTAGAGACACTGAGGCTGTGTATGGAGAGTCAAGATGCCACACTCGGAGAGGCGGGCATGCTGACACCAGCTGTTTGGGGGCTGTAAGATGCTGACCTGTGAGCTTGATGGCTCCAGCAAGGGCAGTCAATGGTTTAATCTGGGACCATTTTACTCTGTGCAACTTTGGTGCCTCTCAGAAACATAAAACACACTCAAGAAAATCGAATGGCGCAGAAGAGCTTGGTATGAAGAACAATGGGCCAAGATCAAGGATTTGGGGTAATCTTGACAAAGACGAGGAAAAGGGACAATGTCTCCATCTTCCAAATGGTTTCATGAGCCTGTGGCAAGACCCCAACCCACAGTGTCAGCAAGGTATTCAAACTTAATTTATAGAGATTCTGAACTTCCTTAAAGGAAGAAAAACAAGCAGTTGATGACGAATGAAAGGAGGATATAAGAACAAGAAGAAAGGGAAGAAACTAGAGATGGAGTTCTTGGAGCTGAGGGAAGATGCCAAATGTTGACACGTCATTCAATGCTTTCATAGTTCGTGTCATCCATGGTGGCCCTGGGACACAGAATCTCAGGTTTGAAGGGGTATTTCATGGACACTTAATCTACTCCTCAGCAGCCTTTGGGGCTAGAGAAGTAGGCTTAAATTCTGGCTGTTCCACTTAGCAGCTGTGTCAGATACTCATATGAGTGATATTGGTTTGAGACTCAGTTTCTCTGCAAAAAGGGAGCAATGCTTCCAGGGTCCTGTGACACTTAAAGAGACAACGAGGCTGCACAGTTCCTGTCTCACAACCGGTTCTCACGAGTGTTAGTTCAGCCATCACCTCCCCAGCCCCCGCCACCCCAGCATTGCTCAGTGGGATCACCAGGACCTGTTAAGCCTGCCTAAACGATACAGTGCGTGCCCCAGGGGTGCTCCTCAGGCGTGGCCAGGCTGCCCTCAGTTCCACCCAGAATCTTCACATCTGCTGGAGTGAAAGCTGAGGCTGCAGTGTCCGCCGTGGTCATGGGGGTGGGGGTCGGGGCTGGAGGAAACAGGTGCACGGAGGAGGCAGCAGCATTCCGGCTCATCCATCAGCCTGAGCCAGCAGCTGATATGAGAAGTGAGGCCCCTCATGCACAGACACACACAGAGAAGAGGAAAGGTGGCGAGGCAGGAGCCCATTTATCACCCAGAACCCGCCATCCTCGCCTCTGCCCCTCTGCAGGGGAGGTGAGCTCGGCCAGCCTGGCAGGTGGCTTCTGGAAAGTCAGATGCCCACAGGGAGGCTGCACATTAGCTCTGCACCTGCCTTTACTCACTGGGTATTGATCATCCCTGCCAGCCTGCATTGGCCCTTGGAGACTCTGCCTACCCCCTGATCTCTCAGCTCCCCCTCCCAGCCTTCATGGTTACTGAACCAAAGCCCCAGAAGGGACCCCAAACAGAGGAGTCCTTGGCCATGTGGGCAATTTTTCACGAGGCCCCTCCTTGGGGTGCCACCCAGCATCTCAGCCCATCTATCTCCTCCCTGTGTCCTCTGCCCCCTAACACTGCTACAATGCAAAACAACTGGACTGATCAGAGGACAAAAGAAATGCTCAAATGTTGTGCAAACTGCAGAGTGAAGTGCACACGGCTTGACTTTATTGCTCCTGTGAAAGGACAGCCCGGAGCAATGTCAGCAGGCGAGACGACACATACAAACAACATCGGCAGAAACGATGTATCCCATTCTTTGCTCTAGCACTGGAGACTCCCTACAGAAAAGGTGCTATTTTTGCAGTCATTCTGGACTCTACTTCCTAATTCTCCCTCATCTCATCCCAGCCTCATCTTTTTTTGGTTGCTTTCTCACTGTGGAAGTACGACCACTTCTGTTTGAGCTGAGCCCACGTGATTATCTGCCCAAGCTACTCCCCTTGAGGTCACCCAAACCCTAGTCCAGGGGTTTCTCTGGATTATGTTTTTAGAAACTTTCCCTGCGAAGTACTCTGTAAGGCATTGAGGATGTCCACTGAATTAAAGTCCATCGGGAATGCATGTAACTGCACATCTTGGAAAACCTGCCAATGGTGGCTTCCATAGATCAGTGTTAAGTTTCTCATGTGAGGAGGACTTCAGAGTTGGCTCAACTGCTCAAGGACTCCGTCTCTTTTGTCTTCCCATTCTGCCATCTTCACCATTTCAGCCTGTTGCCTTATGGCCCCAAGATGACTCCTGCAGCTCCAGACATGAGATCTGTGCTCAAGGTTAAGGGTGAAATGAGAGGGGTTGGCGGTGCCAGCATTTTCTGTTTCTTTTTATCCAGAAATGAAAATGTTTTCTAGTATCATCACCCACAGATCTCTGCTTAGTCCTCATTGGTCAGAATGGTGTCACATGACTTCCTCTGGCTGCAATGCAGGATGGGAAAAGGATCATAGAGAAAGGCAAGTGGGGAAGGAGCCCAGAGTGAGTATGGGTGTTGGGTGAACAAGCCCACAGTGTCTGTCACAGATCGTAAGCCTGGGTCCAGGTCATGGAACCAAACGTCTCCAAAAGTTCCACGGTCAGTGGGTCTCCCTTCCCCACAGCTCCTATCATCACAAGCTCACCTGGAGAGTGTGAAACTCCCACTCACTTTCTAAGTCATTAACTGGATTTGCAAACACTAATAAAAATATTAGTATATATAAAACTTAATCATATTCCAATTACTCTTCCCCTCCATCAGATTAAATTTTCCCTCAATTCATACACAGTTTCTTAGGAGGAGTAATTTCCTCTCCCCACACACACTAGAGGACAGTTAAAATCCATTAGCACAATCCCCATAAAAATGAACAGACAAGATTATGGAAACAACCACAGGTCCACAAATTGGAAGACTAAAAAATCAAGACTAATATAAAGAAAATTCAAGTAATGAGTTATAGTCCCAAGATCCTCAATGAGAAAATCAGGTAAGTTCTGTTACACCAAGGATTTGGGTTCCCCAGAAATGCCGACCTAGGGGCCCTGGTTGATCCAAAAGGTAAGCTTAAAACCTGTTCTGGAAACTGCATGGCTTTCGAGGGATTATTTACCCATAATTTCAAGACTGAATGAATAGGCTACCAGTACTACATGAAAGCTGCAGATGGTATTTAATAATGGTTATTAGTTATTGAATGCTACTGTGCTAAGTGCTTTACGTGGGTTATCTAACTGAATCCTTGTGGCAGTTGTAGAAAGTACCTCCATCTTACAGATGTGAAAAGTTAGAACTGGGATTGCAGAGCCTGTTTTTTCTTTCTTTCTTTTTTCTTTTCTTTTTTTGGTCTATGTTCTTAGTGCCACTCATGTGGTGCTTTGCTGCATGCAAAAGCCTGGTGGTGGGTGAGCAGAGCAGAGAACCTGGATTTAATGTGGGTCTATGAGTCCTGTTTCAGAGGCTGAAAGCAAAGCCTTTGTGTGAATACTTGTATCAATACACATACACACCCACGCCCCCCCCCCCCCACACGCAGACATGGCATTTACCATCTCAACATCCTGAGATGACGCCATCCCCACTTCCTTTTTAAGAAGCAGTTGTCTCCAAGGACGTTGCCATGGGCTGAACTGTGTCCTCCCCTGTACTAGTCAGGGTTCTCTAGAACAAACAGGCTCTTCCTAGATATATACACAGGAAGAGCTTTATTACAAGGAATTAGTTCATGCAATTTTATGGACGTTGCAAAGTCCCATCATCTGCTATCTGTAAGCTGGGGACCCAGGAGAGCTGGTGGTGTAATTCAGTGTGAATCTGAGGCCCTGAGAATCAGGGGAGCTGAGGGTGGGAGAAGACGGATGTCCCAGCTCAGTCAGTCAGATTGGGGGTGGCAAATTCTTCCATCCTCTGTCTTTTGTTCTATACTGGCCCTCAATGGATTGGATGATGCCCACTCACATTGGAGAGGGCAAATCAATTTATTGAGTCCACTGATTCAAAAGCTAATTTCATCTGGAAATACCCACACAGGCACTCCTAGAAATAACGTTTAGCCAAATATCTGTGCAGCCCATGATCCAGTCGACACATTAATTAACCATCATACCCCCAAATTCACATTTTGAAGTCTTAGACCCCGTTATCTCAGAAAGTCACCTTATTTGGAGATAGGGTTTTTAAAGAGGTAATTAAGTTAAAATAAGGCCATTAAGGTGGGTGCTGATATAGCTGGTGTTCTTATAAGAAGAGGAGATACGGACACAGATACACACAGAGCAAGTGTGTAGACACAGGGAGAAGACGGTGACCTACAAGCCAAGGAGAGGCCTCAGAGGAAACCAACCCTGCTGACACCTTGATCTTGGACTTCCAGCCTCCGGAAGTGTGAGATAACAAATTTCATTTGTTTAAGCCACCCAGTCTGTTGTACTTTGTTATGGCAGCCCTAGGACGGGAATACAGACGTGGTCCTAGTTCCTAGGCTGAAGAGATGCTGGGGCACTAAACAGTAAGAAGGAGGGAGGGAGAGGGCTGGAGAGAGAGTGAAACAAGATTACGATTCCTGAGCCCCTTTCGCCTCTTAATATGGCTGCTTGAATCTTAACCACTACCTCTCATGCTTGCTTAGAAGGCAGGCATATACCCACAGTCATAGCCTGTGACACGGTTCCCTTGCTGAATTTAAATCAGCTAATAGCTGATCTCCCCTACCAACACTACTCCCTGTGGGTGCTAGCAGTTGGAGGGGCAATAGGGCCACACTATAATGATACAATTTGCAGGGCCCAGTGCAAAACGAAAAAGCTGGGAGGGCCCCTTGTTCAAAAATTACTAAGAATTTCAAGATGGCAAGAGCAGCACATTGACCAAAGCATGGGGCCCTTCTAAGCACAGGGTTCGAGACAACTACACAGGTTGCACACCCAGGAAGCCGGCTCTGGTCTCATGCATGGGCTTGAATGAAGTGGTCAGTGGTCATTCTGAGAGGGAGCCTTCTACTTCCACAGGAATGCGACAGGGACAATGCAATGATGCAGAAAGGACAAATACTGCTGCTTCAGGGACTTTAGATCCACGTGTCACCTGGCCATTGGAGCACGAACCTCTTGGGCGTCTGTCTTGGTCAGTTCTCAGGGCCAGATATTGGACTGTTGGTTGCTGCTCAGGAGATGCAAGAAAAGAGTTTTGCTTAGAGAGGTGCCAGTGAAATGCTGAAGCCACCAGATGCTGGGAGGGGAGAAGTAGCCACAGCTGTTGTATGTCTGCTTTCTGTTCAAAGTAATAACAATTGTAAAAATTATAATAACGGCCAACATTTATTGGGCACTTGACATATACCAGGCTCTGTCATAAGTTCTTTATGGGAATTGTTTTACTTAATTATCTCAACAATCCCCTGAGCTATGTACTATTCTAATCAACATTTCACTGACGGGGAGCCTGAGGCATAGCGAGGTTAAGGCCACAGTTCACCAGCGGGGGAGCTGGGATGCCAAGGGAGATTTGTGTCTCCTGGGTGCACAGTTGAGTACTTGGCATTGTGACATTTACTTTCAGCAAACCCAAGAGGAGAAAAGTGCCAATCTGGCACCAGTCAAGAGCTAAAAGAGATCTGTTTTTTGGGGGGGGCGGGGGCAGGGGCAGGAGTTCCTGTTTCCATTAAGGGTAAAATGGAGACAGCCATCTCTGTTATAATTTGCTGCTGAAGGACCCCACATACAACCACTTTTTCACGTGTCAAATGAAGACGGTAACTGCTGGTGTGCTTACTTCTCAAGGTGCCTGTGATGACAAACACTCCCGGGTGCTATTTGTCATCGCTGCCTGAACTGCTCCATGATCTGCCGGTAGCACTTCACTTTCCTCTCTACCTTCTCCCCAATCCATTCTCCACATTGTAGCTCCGTTCCTCTGATCATAAAGCAAATCTGATAGTCATTTCCTGTAACAGCAGTCTGTGACCTGAGGGTAAAGACAAAACTCTCTTCCCTGGCCTGCAAAGTCCTCTAGAATCTTGCCCCTCCCTGCTGTCCAATCTCCTGTCACTCTCTGTTCTCCGTCACTTTCTGGGTTTCAGCCCCACTGGCTTCTTTTCAGAACCCTGAACTTATCATGCTTTCTCCTGCCACAGGGCCTTTGCACAGGCTGATGCTGAGAGGCTCTGCTCTTCGCCCTTCACCTTGGTGACTACCACTTGGTCCTCTGCAGTCAGTTCAAGAGTCAATTCCTTCCTTTTCATTTCCTTTCTTAACCAATTACTTTATAGAGATATAATTTAAAGGCCATACAATTCATCTACTTAAAGCATACAATGGTTTTTGGTACATTCACAGGATTGTGCAGCCATTACCACAATCAGTAACTTTAGAACATTCTCATCACCCCAAAGAAATTCCTTGCCTATTAAAAGTCACCCCCCATTTCCTCCTTCCTCCTTCTTCCTTACTCCCTGCCCCAGGCAATCACTGATCAATTTCTGTTTCTATGGATTTCTATTGCCTATTCTAGGCATTTCATATAAATGGAATCATACAATAAGTGGTTAGTGGTTTCCTATATCTGGCTTCTTTCACTTAGCATAATGTTTTCAAGGTTTATCTAGGTTCTAGGATGTATCAGTACCCATTCTTTTTTATTGCCAAATAATATTGCATTATATGGATATACCACATTTCATTTGTTTATTCATCAGCTGATTGGCATTTGGGTTGTTTCCACCTGTTGGCTATTATGAATAATGCTGCTATGGACGTTTATATACAAGTTTTTGTGTGGATATATGTTTGCAATCCTCTTGAATTTCTGGACTGCATGGTAACTCTACGTTTAATCTTTTGAGGAACTGCCAGACTGTTTTCCACAGTGGCTGCAACATTTCCCATTTCCACCAGCAATGCATGAGGGTTCCAATTTCTCCACATCCTTGACAGTGCTTGTTATTATCTGTTTTGTTACAGCCATCCGGGCCGATGTGAAATGGCATCTCGTTGTGGCTTTGATTTGCATTTCCCTGATGGCCAATGATGTTGAGCATCTTTCCATATGTTTATCAACACTTTGTGTATGTTCTTTGGAGAAATGTCTATTCAGATCCTTTGCCCATTTTTTTAATTGGTGGAGTTATTTCCTCCTCAAGTCAGTTGGCTGCACTATCAACAACCTCTCTAAGAATAACCCTAGAAAATGGGGCTTTTCCTCTTAGAATGAAGAACACGTCTCTGCTGTGACAAGTGTGAGTTTGGCCTCAAACAATAATTTAAAATCTGGGGACTTGACAAAAATGCCTTGATAGAGTCTGCAAATCCAGAAAGGAAGACTCAGACTTCGGGAAATTATTTTGTCTAAAAAAATTGCAGCCCAATTAATATTCTGTGAAAGTAAAAAGGAAAATCTTGGAAGTGCCAAGTTCTGGATAATATCACTAATTGTGGTTTGCTCCCCGAATCCCCCTTCGCTCTGCGACACTTCCATTCTGGTAGTCACTCAAGAGAATAAATAAACTCATTTGTCTGAGCTCATTCCCTGGCAAGGGCAGATCGAAATTCCATGGGGAAATTACAGAAACAGCACTCTCCAGATTCTTTCCCCCCAGGGCTCCCCTTCTGACATCAGCATCTATTATCTTCCTGGCTGAATTCTTCCCTAAAGGGCACTCCGTGTCCCTAGGCACTGCCAGTGTCAAGGAAACCTCACCAACTACTAAGGAAGCACGAGCTCCTGGAGAAGGCAGAAAAGAAACCTGGTGGAAAGATTCTGGGGCTGGTACAAAGCTGTCCTGACTTCTGCAGTGCAATGAATCCCAGGAGCTGGAGGAACACACCATGCTGAACTTCTGTTTCCTTGGTAAAGACCATCTCCACGCAGGCAAGAATGCTGAGAGCCTCAGGGCCTCTATGTTTTTGCCGAGAGGGGCATCAGTGTCTTAGAAGGAATTAGAGCATCCTTTAACGAGGATCATTGGCCCGAATCCCTAGAATGACAGAGATGCTTAGTAATACCCTTGCAGAGCAAGATGCTTGAATACACTCAGGCGCAAACGTAGACTGTGGCTTCTGTAATCTCACAAGTAAGGTTTCATTCAATAGGAGGGAATAAGGAATAAGGAATCATTCAAGCACATAGATAAGCGGAAGGGACTTCCTGTCCTAAGACACATCTTTCAGGTTGAGTTGTATTTATAGGGGTAATTTTCAAGTTCAAATTGTTGTGAGCTTTTCCCTTGGTGGGAATTTCAAGCCGGCACTGATAACCCCATTTTGTAGGTGGAGAGAAGCTCTGCACGTGTGTACTTTCCAGCAGTTGAATCATGTCTGGTGCATGAGTGCACGCTATGAATAAAATGTCTGCAAAAGAAATGGCTCATCGAATAGGGCAAGGAGGTGAAGATGTCAAAAAAAATTTTTTTTTAGGCAACAAAAATATTTCTTCTGACAAAACCTTCCGTGGAAATTCACTATATACAAGAGAGAAAAACAATTAAGCTGATCCAAGTGAATCACCTAAACTGTATGTGTGGGAATGGGGAGCTGGGGTGTTGGAACTAGGGTGACCAACAATTCCTCTCGCAATTTGCCCAGGACCTTCCTGATTTTATCCCCATGTCCCAGGAACTTCTTCAGTCCTGGATAAACTGGCACAGTAGGTCACCCTTGTGGGATGTGGGCTCACTGGACCAGTTGGCTACGGCTTCCCATTGGAACCTCTAGGGCTCCAGTGAGTGACGTGACAGTGGGGATCAGGGTCTCTGTTGTTCATTTCTTTATCCCCTGCACCAAGCTCTGTGCTTTGCTTACGGAAGATACTTAATAAATGTTGTTTGAAATGAAATAACATAGAACCCCCAGAACACCCTTAAAATATTGCTGTCATAGAGGAAATGCCAGAAAGAAAAGGGGAAAGGGAGGTGCATCTATCAAACTTCTAGAATGTTCCAGGTCCTGGGCCAGATGCTTCGTGTGATTACCACATGAAGCAAACACATGTGGTAGAACTTAGAGATAGGAAAGTGAGTTGATACGGGAGCCGGTATGACAATGCAGGTGTGTCTGTTCTAGCACCCTTGACCTGGCCATCATACTATGCCTCTGTACGTCTCAAAGGGACCCCAAAAGGCCCACACCTTTCCTTGCCGCCTTCCACCCATGCCTCGGATCACCATCCTTTCCACAAGCTGTATGGGCTGTGGCTCCCTGCTGCCTGCCAGGGCTGCTGGCCAGGACATTGTTTAGCAGCAGTGCCTTTCCTGACCACCCATCCAACCACCCCAGGGCTTGGAGACGCTCAGCCACTTCTGGCTTTGGATGAGGGCTGCATTGAAATAAAATCCCAGATTCTAAATCCAATAGCTCAGGGAAGTGCAGGCCGGACCAGGTTCTGCAGAGCCCCCAACAAAAGCGTGCAGTTCAGGGGGAGAAAACTGCCTGGTGGGGCTCGAGGTGGGGAGGCAGGCGAAGGGGCTCAGCCTCACACTGCCACATGGGGCCACATTCGGTAACAAAGGGACAATCCTTGGGTCCTGGGCCATGTCAGGTGATGGCAGTCCTGGGATTCCCATCCTGCTCAGCGGCACTAAAGTTCCTTCAAAGTCAGATGGCTGCAATTTGCCTTCCAGCAGACTTGCTTATGTGTGCAGCAGCAATCCCTGAAGCTGCTGCAGCTGCTAAAATATACATGTGTATCTCAACCACCTTCACCCTTCAAATCCGGTAGAGAAATGGGGGTGGGTAATTTGCAGATGTAGAGGCACACACAGCTCTTTCAGGGAAACCCAAGTGGTATGGCTCCTGGATTTTTGTTTTGACCAACGGAATTAAAGCAGCCAAGCGAAACAGGACACCTCTTGACATGACACTGTGCCAGCTGAGAACGGCAGGAAATTGTTCCAGAAATATCCAGTGACATTGGTTTCAAGAGCCTTTGCACAAACACTCAGTGCTTCAAGTTAAACAGGGATTGTGGAAGCTTAGAGCTTGGGCTTGAGAGACTCTAGGCGTGCTGGGTTTGAATCCTGACTACTTACTGCCTATGTGACCTCAGGCAGCTGGCTTAACCTCCATGCCTCAGTTTCATCCTCTGTAAAATGGGGATGATAATAGTATCTACCTCCTAGTGTTGTCATGAGGCATAAGTGAGATGAAGCAGGTAATGCATTTACAGAAATGCCTGGCATGTACGCAGGTCCTCACTCAATAAAGGTGGGTTATTGTCATTTTACCAAATGAACGTCTGTACTGTACGTGTGGCTGTCTGAGTTTGCTAGGGCTGCTCTAACTATGTACCACAAGCTGGGTGGCTTAAACAACAGAAATTTATTATCTCATAGTCCTGGAGGCTAGAAGTCCAAGATCGAGATATTGGCAGGGATGGTTCCTCCTGAGGGCTGTGAGGGAGAATCTGTTCCATGCCCCTCCCCTAGCTTCTGGTGGTTTCCTGGCAATCTTTGGTATTCCTTGGCTTGATCTCTGCCTTCACGTTCACATGTGTGCATGTCTCTGTGTCTGAATTTTCCCTTTTATAAGGATATCAATCATACTGGAGTAGGGGTCCACTCTACTCCAGTACGACCTCATCTTAACTAATTCCATCTACAATGATTTGCACTGTATTTCCAAATAAGGTCATATTCTGGGGCCCTGGGGGTTAGGACTTCAACATATGAGATTTGGGGAGATAACATTCAACGCCTAACAGTTATTTACCTTCTTGACTTGTGAGCTCTTTGCCTGAAGAAAGGGAGTGAAGAGGGTGGTCAGCATTCCACTCCCCACCCCGTATCTTCTAGATCAGCAAAGATTCTCCTGCTCTGTCCTTCAGCCTCATCCTACATCCTTGTTACCACTGGCTTAAGGCCCATCTCCCTTCCTGAGGCAACTTTTCCTTCTCTTTCTCTTTCCCCGCCCATCCCAGGGTCCAGGACACTGCCTTGCACACAGCAGACACTCCATAAATATTTATTAAGTGAATGGATGTGCCTTAATCCTCAAACAACTCCAGGGGATAAGCATCGCTATCTTGTTTTATGATAAAGGGAATAATTCATTCATACTCGGAGCTACTGTCTTTGGAATGAGGCACCACCTGTATAACTGCTGGTTTTCTAGAACCCTCCAGAGCTCTGACAGTGGTGAACTCACAAGACATGTCTGCCTAACAGATTCCAAGGCCCCTCCATGAATCTCTGAATGAGAATCACCAGACACCTCTATTTCTAACAAATGCCTCCCTGTGATTCTGAGACCAGTTCTGTTTGAGAGCAACTGCCTAAGGGATGTAAATACGAGGTTGGAGAGGGCAGGAACCGCTTTTCCTTTGAGTTTATATTTTCCTTGGAAGGAACAGTAGTTTAGAACCACCCCTAGCCTCTCTCAATCACTAATTCAGCATCTTCTCTGATTGCTGAGTTTGGGATGAAGGACTGGGCATGCCTAATTAAGCCCCTTGCTCATTTCTCCTTTCTCAGGAGGCCTGCTAAGAGCTCACATTCAGTCTGCTCTCTGCCAGGCAATACAGGGACTTGTCAGGAAGATAAAGGAGAGGGTGTTAAATTACTTTAGTATTTAGGTTACATTGGATACATTTAAATGAGTAATATGACATTTTTCGTCAATATTGATAATATGCCAGAAGTTATATCTTTTGAAACTCCTTAAACCTAGGATAATTACAAATTAGATGGCCACTAAAAACATCAGTGAGATGGTTCATAGTTTTACAAAACAGACATTCTATGCCTCCTGATTGACACAATATGCAGCACCATTAGCATCGAGGAATTAGTCTTGCTAAAAAAAGAAACTGAAGCTGATCAAGCCTCTGGGCTTACCTCACACTGGTTTACAGAAAATACAAGAGAGAGAAGAAAATGTTAACAGATGCCATGTGTGGACTTAAAAATATCCAGAATGTGGGAAACATGTAGGGCAAATGATTTAGTTCCTTCCAATAAATAAATGGTCCAAAATGAAATATATAAAAAGAGAGAAGAAAACCATGGATGTAAAAAATTGTAAGAAGCAGATCAACTAAATGCAACATCTGGACTTTGCTTGCATTTGATTTAAATACATCAACAGTTAAAAAAATTCTGAGACATAATGGGAAACTTGAGCACTGATTAGATTTTTGATCAGGTTAAGGAATTATTGTCAATTTTTTGGTGTACTAATGTATTACAGTGTTCTTTAAGAATAGAATCCTTATCATTTAAACATACATATTACAA
Source organism: Aethalodelphis obliquidens (assembly GCF_003676395.1). Taxonomy (NCBI): domain Eukaryota; kingdom Metazoa; phylum Chordata; class Mammalia; order Artiodactyla; family Delphinidae; genus Aethalodelphis; species Aethalodelphis obliquidens. The sequence goes on from NW_020837953.1 coordinate 42,088,302, forward strand.
ATTTACAGTTAGAATCATATAATGCCTGGGAGTTGCTTCAGAATGATTTGGAGGGGGTTATGAGTATGAATTGAAATGAAACAAAATTGATGATGAATTGATAATTATCAAAGCTGAGAAATGTGCATATGGGAGTCCATTATACTGCTCTTTCTAACTTGGCATATTTTTGAAAAAAATTTAGGTGTTATAAGTGGCATTGTGGCTGTGTTTTCAAAAAGACGCCTTACCTTTTAGAGATAGATACTGATAGATGTTTGGATGAAATGATATGATGTATGGGATTTGCCTTAAAAGAATTCAGAGTAGGATGCATTATGGACTGAATGTTTGTATCCCCCCAAAATACATATGCTGAAACCTAATCCCCAATGTGGTGCTGGAGGTGGGATCTTTAAGAAGTCATTAGGTCAGGAGGGTGGAGCCCTCATAAATGGGATTAGTGCCCTTATAAAAAAAGACAGAAGGGAGTTGATCTCTCTCTCCACCACATTAGGATATACCAAGAAGGCAGCCTTCTACAAAGCAGGAAGAGTGTCCTAACCAGAAACCAAATCAGCCAGCATCTTGATCTTAGACTTCCTAATCTGCAAAACTGTGGGAAATAAATGTTTGTTGTTTAAGTTACCAATCTATGGTAATCTGTTATAGCAACCCAAACTGAGAGAGTATGGAACAGACAAAATACAGCTGGTCATATGTTGTTAATTTTTGAAGCTGAGTGATGGGTACATGAGGGTTCTTTATATTATTTCCTCTATGCTTGTATGTTTGAAATTTTTCATTAAAATTTTTAAAATAGAAAAAAGAAAAAGAGGAACTACTTCTTAACTTACTTTGTGACACTCCTATAACTTTGATATCCAAGCCAGATAAAAACAGTTCAATAAGGAAAATTAGAGGCCAGTCACATTGATGAGTATATAGACAGACATCCTAAATTAAATTTAAACAAAATATTAGGAAACTAAACACAACAATGTATGTATTAAAAAAAATAACATCATAAAGGAATTCAGGGTTGGTTCAACATTAGGAAATCATAAATGTACGTTAGGGGTTGACTTGTGTCTTTCCAAAAGATGTTGAAATCCTAACCCCAATACCTGTGAATGGGAGCTTTTTTGGAAATAGGGTCTTTGCAGATGAGCAAGTTAAGATGAGATCATTAAGGTAGATCCTAATCCAAAAAGACTGTGTCCTTATGAAAACGGGAAATTTGTACAAAGAGACCAATATGCACAGAGAAGATGATGTGAAGAAACAGGGAGAACACCATCTACAAGCCAAGTAATGCCTGAGGTTACCAGAAGTTAGGAAACAGGCATGAACAGATTCCCTCCCACGGCCCTCAGAGGGAACGGACACCACCAACTACTTGATCTCAGACTTCTAGCCTCCAGAACTTTGAGACAGTAAATTTCTGTTGTTTAAGCCACCTGGTTCATGGTACTTTTTATGGCAGCTCCAGGAGAGTAATACAATGTAATTCATCATATTAATAAAGGAGAGGAAAACACCTGATCATCTCAATATATATCAAAAAAGAAATCCATAAAATATAGTTGGTATTCATGAAGATAATGATGATGATGATATAACTTTTAGCAAACTAGGAAGAGAGGGACTTTCCTTAATTTAATAAAGGATAGGTACAAAAAACTTACAGCAGACATTATACTAAGTGGCAGAATTTTTAAAAGTTTCTCTTTAGAATCAGAAGCAGCACAAGAACATACCTACTGTCAAAACTTCTATTCAATATTATACTAGAGGATCTAGGCAGCATAGAAAGTTTTTTTAAATGACAGCAAGAAAAAACTAATGATTAGAATAATAAAATTATCACTTTTCACATATAATTTTCAACATAGAAAATCCAAAAAAATATCGACAAATTATTAGAATGAATAAGGGAATTTAGCAAGTTTCCTGATATAAAAAAGGCAATGAATTCTATATACCAGCAATAGAACATGTAATTTAAAAATAGCATTTATCTTAGCACATATTAAGTACCTGAGAATAAATCTAACTAAAGATGTGCAAGACTTATGAGTAGGAAATTATAAAAGAGAAATTAAAAACGTCTTTGTAAAGAGACATCCTCTGCTCCTGGATATAAACACTGAATATTATAAAGATGTAAATTATTCTAAATCTAATGCACTTCCAAGAAAAGAATCCCAAAGGAATTTTCCTGGAACTAGATAAGCTGATTGAAAACCCCCCAAAATGGAAGAACAAAATACCCCCAATAGCCAAGACATTTAAAAAAAAAAAAGGAGCCACTTAGGAGAATGTGCCCTACTCTCACTATCAGGAATTATAAAGCTATAGTAGAAAACAAAATGTGGTATTCATCAAGAGATATAAGACAGAACAGTGGAACAGAGTAGAAGCCCAGAAACAGCCCAACACATACATGGAAACCTGGGATATGATGGAGGTGACATTACAAATCAGTGGGGTGCTTGAAAGATTGGTTATCCTTAAGGGGAAACTATGAAACTACATCCTATCTCACCACAGAGAAACACCAGTTTCAAATGGCCCAGCAACTGAAAGCAAAAGGTAGGATTTTAAAACTTCTAGAAAACAATATAGGATAATATCTTTATTATCTTGGGGTAAGGAATGATTTCTTAAATAAGACTCAAAACTCAATTACATCAAAACTTAAAAGAATAAAAAGACAAGTCACCAAAAAGGTGACGATATTTGCCATTTATAACAACTGACAAAGGGTTACTATCCCGAATGGGCAAAGAACTCCTGAATATCAAGACGATAATTACAAACAACTTAATTTTTAAAAGTGGGCGGAACACATGAACAGGCATTTCATAGAAAAAGAAACAAAAATGGATAGTAAACTTATTAAAAGATGTTATCTTCATTAGTAATCAATAAAATGCTCACCAAAACTACAAGATATTATTTCAGATTTTCATACCTCGGCCAAAATCAAAGGGCTTCACAATACTAGTTACAGGTGCCTTAGGACAGCAACCCTGCTATCCCTCAGGGAGGCAGGTGGGCTTTGGGGGTGGATGGAGTTCTAGGTGGTTGCCTGGGGCCATAAATTAGTCAGGGCTTAATGCCCCAAACAGAGACCATTCTATGTATTTAAGATAGAGAGTGATTTACTATTTGGAATTAGGTGCTTATAAAATTTTTGGAGGGGTGGAAGGAGCATTCTTGCCACCATGACACAGCCAACGAATATACAGAATGGGGCCACTTTGGGACCAACTGCCCCTCAGCTATGCTGCAGGCATTCATCTTTGCTCTCTCTGCAACTGCTGGCTACACCCAGGAGGGTAGATAGGGGCTTGTGAAGCCTCTATCCCAGGATTAGGAAGCTAGGTCCAGAAGTGAGCCCTTTCCACTGTTTGTTGTTTTTTTTTAATGAGATATAATTCACATACCATAAAATTCACGTTTTCAAAATGTACAATGTAGAGGTTTTTAATGTAGTCACAGTTTGTGAGAACATGACCACTATCTAATTCCAGAACACTTCCATTTCCTCTAAAAGAAGCAGTCAGTTCCCATTCATTCCTCCCCCTTCCCACCCCAGCAACCACGAATTACTTTCTTTTTTTTTTTCACACACACACTGTATTTTATTTTTACAAGAGATAAATAAACTGGATGACTGCAACAAAAGCAACAATGATTGCAATTACCAAACACGAAACGCACTCACACTATGCCATAATATTGACATTCAGTCCAGTAATCCTGCAACGAATTACTTCCTATCTCTGTGGATTTGCCTGTTCTGGATATTTCACATACATGGAATCACATCATACGTGGTCTTCTGTATCTGGCTTCTTCCACTTAGCATACTGTTTTCAAGTTTTATCCATGTTGTATGTACTTCGTTCCTTATCCATGTATCAGTTCCCCAATCCTTTTTATGGCTGAATAGTAATCCATTGTATGAATATGCCACTTTTTTTTATTCTTCAATTGGTGGACTTTTGGGTTGTTTCCACTTTGTGGCTAGCAGGAATAATGCTATCAACATTCATGTACAAGATTTTGTGTGGACACATGCCTCTATTTCTCTTGGGTATATACCTAGGGTTACCTGGTAACGATGTTTAACCTTTGGACAGGCTATTTTCAAAACGCTGCACCATTTTCCATGGACGCCAGTAAGGTACAAGGGTTTCAATTTCTCCACATCCTTGCCAACACTTGCTGTCCTCTGTCTCAGCGGCCCCACCTTTATGGCATCAGGGACTGGTTTCACGGAAGACAACTTTTCCATGGACCGGGTTTGCGGGGATGGTTTCAGGATGATTCAAGCACACTACATTTATTCTGCACTTCATTTCTATTATTATTACATTGTAATATATAATGAAATAATTATACAACTCACCATAATGCAGAATCAGTGGGAGCCCTGAGCTTGTTTTCCTGCAACTAGATGGTCCCATCAAGGGGTGATGGGAGACAGTGACACCCGAAGTCTATTGCTTATGTCCAGTCTACTCTGTAAGATGCAGCTTAATTGTCACTTGCCACTCACTGACAGTGTTTTGACATGAGTCTGCAAACAAGGGATTTATTATGGTCACCTCTCTGCTAATGATAATCTGTATTTGCAGCCGCTCCCCAGCACTCGCATCATCACCTCAGCTCTGCCTCAAATCATCAGGCATTAGATTCTCATAAGGAGCATACAACCTTGATCCCTCGTATGTGCAGTTCACAGTAGGGTTCATGCTTCTATGAGAATCTAATGCCGCTGCTAATGTGACAGGAGGTGGAGCTCAGGTGGTAATGCGAGCGATGGGGAGCGGCTGTAAATGCAGATGAAGCTTCACTCGCTCTCCCACCATTCACTTCCTGCTGTGCAGCCCGGTTCCTAACAGGACCAGTACTAGTCTGTGGCCTAGGGGTTGGGGACATCTGGTCTATCTGATAATAGCCAACCTCATAGGTGCTAAGTGGTATTCCACTGTGGGTTTGATTGGCATTTACCCTGCTGTTGTTTCTTGTCTCTTAAATACGTGAGGAAGGGCACAGGGAGCCTGTCACAGGGAACTTGCAGTAGCAGCAGCAGCAGCCAGGAGTAACAAGGAAGGCTTTGGACCCTCTAAGGCCTTCCCCAACTTGTATGAATGCATCTAATTGGCAAAATCTCATTTGCCTCTTGAAACGCAGCCATGAGCCAGTCTGGGAGTTTTGTTTTCTTTATGTAGATTTTCCACCCCTCCACACTGAAGGACGGTTGAATAGGAGTTCAGAGAACCAAGCCTAAGAATCCACTATAGGCTCCAAGAAGCCTGTTTGCCCCTGTTTATGAATATTATCATTTCCCAATTTCACTATGACATGAAAAAAAAATCTGAGAAGCACTTCCTTAGATACATTCTTTTTTGCAGAGGTGCATCAGTTAAATTTTCAGGAACGTTCATGGTAGCACTGCTAAAAATAGAAAAACATTGGGAAAAAACCAAATGTCTTTTGGCTGTAAAATATATAAATAAATTGCCATGTATCCAATAATGGATACTATATAGCTGTAAAATGAATGACGTTATGAATACTCATGAATATGTATGAACCTTGAAACACATAATGTAGGGAAAAATATCAAGTAGCAAAGAATGCATGATTTCATTGACACAAAGGTCAAAATAAGGTAAAACTAAATAAGACACTGTTTAGTCACACACGCACACACACACAATTTATCTACTACAAATCTGTGGTTTTCAGCGTGCATCAGAATCACCTGGGGGTGTTTTCATAACCCACATTCCTCGGTCTCTCCCCCAGAGTTTCTAACTCAGTGAGTCTGGGAATGGGGCCTGAGAATTTGTATTTCTAGCAAATTTCCTGGAGATACTGATACTGCTGGTCCAGAGAAATGCACCAAATATTGGATAGTGGTTCTCCTGGTGGGAGAGGAAGACGTGATTAGGAAAAAACAAAGAGGAGACTTTAAAGATATTGGTCATGTCCTATTTATTAAACTGGGTGGTAAGCACCTGGCTGTTTGGCACAGGTGGTCTTTTAAAAATTGTTCTTTAAAATAGTCATAAGAATTATAGTCACATTTTTGTAAATACAATCTCAGTTAACAGTTTAAAATGTAAACAAAACAATGCATGAAAAAATATTGGTGCCACACAACTCTTTCATTCTATGCTAACTTTTCTCTGTTGAGTCATATTCTTGAATAAGAAATGAGTCATGGGGACTTCCCTGGCGGACCAGTGGTTACGTCTCCGTGCTTTCACTGTAGGGGGCACAGGTTCGATCCCTGATTGGGGAACTAAGATCCTGCACGCTGTGGGATGTGGCCAAAAAAAAAAAAAAGTGAGTCATGGACCACTGAGCTAAACTGAAGAACTACTGAAGAGATTTTTTTGAAAAGTACATTTACTAAGCTCCATCTAGATACCAGGAAGACTCACGCAAGCCTCACGGCGGTGCTGCAATGCATACATTATCATCTTATTTTGCAGATGGGGAAACTGAAGAACACAATGAATAGTAACTTGCACTCACAGCATCACAGTTATTCTACGATGGAGCTAGAATTCAAACCCAGTTTGGGTGGCTGAGGGCCCACTCTCTGTGAGCACACCAGTGTTTCACAAAGTCTTGTCTACTGATCACTTGCATCAAAATTGTGCCATGTTCTATAAATCAGATCTCCAAGCCTCAAGTCAGCCTATCATAGATTTTGTGCAGGTGGGCCTTGGAATCTGCATTTTATTCAGTTCCTTGGATGAAGCTTATGTATAAATGAAGATAGAATCAGGACCAACATTCTTCCAGATCACAGTGGACAACAGGACTCATTAGATCCTTGGCCAGCCTCTGTAAGCTCTTAAAATGAGAACAAATATAATTTAAAAAACTTGTATATCTGAGGTGAAGGTGGAGTCAGGGTGTAAGAGGAATGTGTGGTGAAATATACTCGACAATAGAAGCCAGTTGACTAGAGATGTAAAACATTAAGACTGTGCTGATGTCAGCAAGGGAGCTATCTTGCCTATTTCATACAACGAAGTGCTTCTACTTAAAAGAGTTGTAGTAATTAGAGATGTGTAAATGTCCATTTCATTACATTTTTCATTTACAAAAATATTAACCCCGAGGTGATGTTTGTAGCTCATAACTTGGTTTTTTTTTAATGTTCAAAAGCAGACAACAAAGGCACTAGACTCATATGGGGTGCTGCAGCCTTTGTGTGCCCTAGCACAGGGTACCTTGGAAAGAAATACATCAATAGGAAAAGCAACCCTCCAGCCCTCCCAGATGGGAGAATCACATTTGATAGCAGTAGGAGTCTGGCTTCTGATATGACTACAGAATGAGTGTTTCATAATTTGCATATTTTGAATCTGTTACTTTCACCCAAATGCCTTTTACTTAGATTATTTTTCACCAAGGCCTGAGAGAATCATAAAAATTCTTTCGCCAGCTTTCAGAATTTGAGAAAGATCTTGTTTTCAAAACAATAAGCTTGGCTGTCAGAAAGGTAAGATCAAGAGAAGATGGAAGAGAGGACATAAGTGTAGAAATGGCTCAAAGGAAGGAAGATGTCTGACATCTTTTCTTGTAGTTTAAGAAGGCTCTTCGTGGCTGCTTTGTGAGGCAGAGAACATTAGGATGTGTTTTTGCCTTTCCGTATATTTATTAGCATTTTTCTTGCCTTTAATTCTGTGCTGAACTTTGAATTTAAGCTGTATAATTTTTTAAAACCAGATGATCGTCTAACATTTTCTTAACCTCTGATTCCCTACCAGCCATTTCATCATGGTTGATTATCAAATCCCCAGCAGCAGAGAAGCTCAAATAAGCAATTCAGAGAGTAGAGGTTTGTACATGTATACTACTAAGACTAATTTCATAAGGAGTTTTAGAGCCAGGAGACTGATGAAAAAGCTGCAGAGCAGGTAGAAAATGATCTTCTCAACTTGGCAACTCAACTGCATATTCTCTGGATTCCTCTTCCACTTAACAACTCCTACCTTTCTGTTTACTTTCCAGATTTCCAGATGGGGCCCAAGAAGTAATGAATAGTACCTCTAAGCTAAACCAAGTTGGGTATGATCCAAGACAAAAACAAAAAAAAATCTCAGATTTATTAATCTCCAGTTTCCCAGCAGCATTAAACTTTCCAGATTTAGTTTGATCCATGTTTCATTCAGCCCAATAATAAGTACATTAGGAAATTCTTTTGAAGCCCTGGATACGTCTTTTTATCTCTCCAAGCTTCAATCTTCCCACTTGAGAAATGAAAGAGAAATATTAGGTCTTTCCCAAGTCTCAGAGCTCTAACATTTTTTTTGGATTCTATAGTTTAAATAAAGAATTCAACAAAAACATCACTGAATAAGTAAAATTTGATTGACTTCACAAGGATGTTGAGTTTTATGTGCCTCACTTTTTGGAGTAAGGAGTCCCTGTGAAAAATCATGTACTCACATGAATTCAAAAGGAACCCTGACTATATTTTAGATTTGACCATGAAAATATAAGTTTTTAGATTTGACCATGAAAGTATAAGTGATTGATTTGCTACACATGTAACATTTATAAAGCTATGATCCAGATGGCCCAGTCCTAGGATGGTATCACATTTAAAGAGAAAAAAACAAAAAGCTGCATAGCACAGGGAGATCAGCTCGGTGCTTTGTGACCGCCTGGAGGAATAGGATAGGGAGGGTGGGAGGGAGGGAGACGCAAGAGGGAAGAGATATGGGAACATATGTATATGTATAACTGATTCACTTTCTTATAAAGCAGAAACTAACACACCATTGTAAAGCAATTATACTCCAATAAAGATGTAAAAAAAAAAAAAGATGTTAAAAATAAAAAAAAACAAAACTAAAGACAGATTCCTGGGCATTAAGATGCCTGACTTGCATTCTTGAACTTTTGCCATCACTATGAGGAGTATATATCCTGACTAGTCCACTGGTTCCAGGGAAGTAAGAGACATCTAAAGCAGAACCACTCTCAACTGAGACAAGCCTACATTGGCCAACATCAGGAAAACCACAGATCCATGAGAACAATGATTGTTGTTTTATGTCACTGGATTTTGGGGTGATTTGTTACATAGCAATTTTGTTCTGAGAGCTAACTGATACAGAGACATAGCAATATAATTGGTAAGCTCTTGTTGAACTCTGCAAAAACCTTAGGTGCTTCAGGTCACCAAAGAATTCTACAACTCATTACCTCATTTACTTGATAGAATGACTCTGTGAAGTATGTATTATCATGTCTACTTTACAAATGAGAATGCTGAGGTTTATTTTACATTGTTGACATAGTTTGGGATAGCTGTTCACGTCTCCATCCCCTTACATGGGAACCCCCTGCCTTAGTACTTGCTGAATGGACTGGCCTAGGAAGTCAGTTCTCTATTACACAGCCCTGCTCCTTTATGACTCAGACATAGCTGACTGGACCAGCAATGAGCACCTGACTCAAGATCAACCAATCAGGGCTGGCCAATGGCCAATCAGCTTTTTCTCTCTTGAGAATTTCAAATAAGAACTTAGGGACCAAAACTGTTTAGTGATAAAAGATCATACTATCTTGGGACGAGTTGCCTTGTTGGACCACGTATAAGTAGAGAACAAGATGAGAAGAGGAGAGGGAGGGAGGGAGGGAGGCAGAGAGAAAGAGAGAGAGAGAGAGAGAGAGAGAGTGAAGGAAGGAATGAATATGAATAATAAAGCAGAGATGAGAGCCATATTGCCAGTCCTGAGATATGGAGAGAGGATAGCTGGATTTCAGTTCCTATCTCAGGGGATTACACTTTGTAACTCATTAGTAACTTCTCCTTTTGCTTGTACTGGCTTGAGTGGGTTTCAGTTCACTGCATCCAAGAGAGCTTTAATCTGCTAACTGAGTGGTTTGGAGACCTATTCGTGGGCTCACGGCTTTTAAGAGGCTGTCATGGGCTGAACTGTGTGCCCCAAATTCATACACTGAAGTCCTAGCCCCCAGTACCTCAGAATGTGACTGTATTGGAGATAAGGTCTCTAAAGAAGTCATGTGGGCATTAGGGTGAGCCCTAATCCAATATGATTGGTGTCCTCATAAGAAGAGATTAGGACACAGACATGCACAGAGGGATGACCATGTGGGGACATGGAGAAGACGACCATCTACAAGCCAAGGAGAGAGGACCTCAAAAGAAACAAATCCCACTGGCACCTTGATTTTGGACTTCCAGCCACCAGAACTGAGACAATGAATGTCTGCTGTTTAAGCCACCTCATCTGTGGTATTTCGTTACAGCAGTCTTTGCAAATCAATACAATGGCAGATCCTCTCTCACTGCATCTTGAGGTTTACTTTCGTCCTTGTAGGCTGTACCCCATTTCTTGGCAAACAGTGTCATTACCAGGCACTATTCAAGTGAGGATGGCAGGGGAAAAATATCAAAATCAGAGCAAAGCAAAGTATTGAAAGGAAAATGGGAATATATTGATATTAGTGCCCCAGAAGGTCCAGAAAAAAGAGGGGTACTGAAAGAGGAGAAGACAAGTAACCCTGTGGAGAATTCATGAGTTAATAAGCTCATTGAAAGCACACAGTTAATGAATTACAAATTTCATCACTGATTCTCTTCATTCAATTGCTTAATGTGGACACACATTAATCAACACAAACTACCCTTCTGTGGTAGGACAGAATTCCTCAGTAGGAGGGAAAAAGGCTCACATTTACCAAGGACTGACTATGTGCCAGGCACATGACCTTCATCGTATCATTCAATCCTCACCATAATCCTATAGAGGAGGTTCTGTTGTCACCCACAGTTAACGTGATGGGTATAAGTGAGGCTCAGAGACATGCAGTATTTTGCCGAGGTGCCCAGGGTGCCAGCACTGGAAAGCAGCCCTATGTGACGCAATAGTCAACATCAGCTGTCCTTCCCCACCCCGACCCCGATATCCATTCTCTGTTCTTTTGGCAGTAACACATCTGAATCTGAGTCTTCCTTGGAGATGATATCCCCTTCCTCCATTCACTCCCCACATGGTTTGACTGGGGCTGGGTTTTCCAAAATGATTGATCAGGACTGAGCACATGATTCAAGGTGATCTGATCAGAGGTATTAACTAACACTTTGGAGAAAACACAGAGATTTCAGAACCATGTCTTTCCCATCCCCTGAGCTACCTTCCCTAAAGTACCTGTACAGAAATGTCCTGTCCCTCCTGCCCTTATGTGAGGGGGACAGTCAGCCCCATGACCTTATCTGTTATTTCATTAACTTCTGCTCTCTACTGCCTACCCCGAGGTCATTATGTCCCTCGATTTCCCTGTTGTCACCACATATGATTCTCCACAACACAGCTCTCTGAGGTTTTCACAGCATTTCCTCTCACCTCCATCACTTCCTTTCTCTGACCCAACCCCTAAATTTCCACCATTGTTGTCATCCGATTCTAGGCTCTTGTTGCCATTTATTCTCTCCTCTGAGCCTGACTTTCTCCCAGTTCTCTAGCAGGATGTTCACCAGTTCACACCCACAATGGACCCCTTTTATTTCTGTTTTGTTTTTTCCAAACCTACTTCTCTCTTTTCCCTGTATAATGCCTGTCTTAGTCTGCTTGGGATGATGTAACAAAGTACCATAAACTGTTCAGCTCATACATTTGTCTCTCACTGTGCTGGAGGCTGTAAGTGTGAGATCAGGGTAGCAGCATGGTCGGGTTATGATGAGGGCTCTCCTCTGGGTCACAGATGGCTGCCTCTCGCTGTGTCCTCATGTGGCCGAGAGGCTGCATGAGAGCTCTCTGGGGTCTCATTTATATGGGCACTAACCCCATCCATGACGGCTCCACCTTCATGACCTAAGCACCTCGCAAAGGCCCCACCACCTAACACCATCATTATGGGATTTAGGATTTCAATATACGAATTATGGGGGGATGTAAACATTCAGTCCATTGCAATGACATTTGAAAAAGATATATTCTTTATCACAAAAGAGGTGGATGGTTCAAAATCAAGTGTTACATAAGCCATCGTAACAGGGCAGTTTCTCAAGCTTTTTTTAATCATTATCATCTCCTAAGGAGTCTTTTCAGACATTTTTTTCTCATTTGCCACCCCACACCACAAAATGTCAATACAGATACACTGTATGTCTGTTTATGTATTGTGGCCCTTTAGAGGGCCGTGAAATCGTAATACATAAGGCCCCCTTCCCAAGAACCAATTTTCACCCCTTTGGAGGAATTTTGCCAGTATTAGAAATGCATGTTTGTGAAAGAGAGAAGACAAAGAAAGAGAGAGGTTAAGATAAGCCAGCCAAACTAGAAACTTACTTATACTAACATCGCCTTAATTATTCTGTACTTTATAATGGGCAGAGTTGGCCCCAGTAGCGAGTCTGGTAATTTGTACTCAAACATACTGAAAGACATTAAAATCTTTCATTTGCTCTAGCACATTAATGACTCTGTGAGCGTGAGAGATGGGTTTATTCCAGCTTAGGGTACTCTTTGAAACATGATGGAAGTTGCTTTTTTAAATTAAGGTAGCAACACCATTGATAATTTAAACATAGCAGGCATTCCAAAAAACTGGTGTTGTGATTTGCAACACCAGTTTTAATTAATGCCTGAAACCTGGCTGTGAAAATTGGGACCTGTAATTTGTGAGTTACAGTAACTGCTAGTGTTTATTAACCTAGCAGGTCAAATTCTGGTTTCAAAGTCGTACATATACATATATATCATTATCTTATTAAACTTCACATTGCAAGCCAACAGGAGAGGGGAATAATCACCCACAGGTAATGTGTCCCCTTCAAAAAGAGAGGTAAGAAGAAAGTGTAAGGTTTTCTCCTACCCCTCCCCATCCTGCCTCTCCTGGTTAACTGTTTCCTCTCACTGTGTTATTTAGTTTCTTCCTCCTTTGTGACATACTGGCAGTTCTACTACTGTACTGTCATTCTTTTCATCCCACACAAAAAGTCCCCTGGTTTTCAAACCATATTATCCAAAAATCCCTTTGGCTTCCTAACTTCTACCCATTCATTTGCAGATGAGTGCTCACTATGTACTAGGTACTATAGTGGACCTTGGGTACAATGAGAATAACATTAATACCAGAGTTAGCTCTTACAGAGCATTGTGGACAGAGCACTACACACATCTCTTTACATATATTAACTTCTTTAGTTCTTGCAACCTCCTATGAAAAACCAGACCTAGCCATCAACCTCTGGGTGTTTATTATGCAATAGAACCAGCTGCATTGGCCTAGCGTGATTGCAGGTACCTGAAGAGTTCTCAGGGCCTTGCACAGAGCAAGGACTAGGTTCCATATATGTTGGTTGGCCCAATTTAACTGGAAGTACAATAAGCTTGAGAACCTCTCAAAAAGTGGGGCAGGATGGGACATGATGGAGAGATATTAAATACTTGCTTTTGCCCTTGAAGAAACATATAGCATGGTGGTTAAAAACACAGGCTTAGATGTTAGGCAAACAGTAGTTGGCTGGCTGGTCCCAACATGTATTAGCTGGGTGACCCTTGGGCAAGTACCCCAACCTTTCAAAGCTTGTTTCTTCATCTGAAAAATGGGGATGATATCATTCCTAACACATAGAACCATGTGGTGATTCAATGACACAATCATAAGAGGGGCTTAATGCAGTGCTTGGCACTGACTGTGCTGTCAACCACAGTCAATATGTTTAGCTATTATTAGTATAATAATCCATCATGTTCTCTATGTCAGCTCAAGGAAATCCTTTCTGTAATACCAGAACACTTGAAGCTGTCAGTTAATTAAATATTTTTTGAGCATCTACTCTGTGCAAACACAATATAGTCATGGTGGGGGTTGATTCAACATCTTATAATTTGTCTCTTGTGGAGCTTGGACTAATCACAGCTGTGCTTATAGATTTGTGTATGTGTTAATATCTGTCTCCTCCACCCAGGACCTGGCTTCACAGGTGAATTCTATCAAACATTCAGAGAAGAGCTAACACCCATCCTTCAAAAACTCTTCCAAAAAATTGCAGAGGAAGGAACACTCCCAAACTCGTTCTATGAGGCCACCATCACCCTGATACCAAAACCAGACAAAGATACTACAAAAAAAGAAAATTACAGACCAATATCACTGATGAATATAGATGCAAAAATCCTCAACAAAATAGTAGCAAACAGAATCCAACAACAATTAAAAGGATCATATACCATGATCAAGTGGGATTTATCCCAGGGATGCAAGGAGTCAACCAACGTGATACACCATAATAACAAATTGAAGAATAAAAACCATATGATCATCTCAATAGATGCAGAAAAATCTTTCAACAAATTTTAACACCCATTTATGATAAAAACTCTCTAGAAAGTGGGCATAGAGGGAACCTACGTCAACATAATAAAGGCCATATATGACAAACCCACAGCAATTATCATTCTAAATGGTGAAAAATGGAAAGCATTTCCTCTAAGATCAGAAACAAGACAAGGACGGCCACTCTCACCACTATTATTCAACATAGTTTTGGAAGTCCTAGCCATGGCAATCAGAGAAGAAAAAGAAATAAAAGGAATACAAATTGGAAAAGAAGAAGTAAAGCTGTCACTGTTTGCAGATGACAAGATACTATACATAGAGAATCCTAAAGATGCCACCAGAAAACTACTAGAGCTAATCAATGAATTTGGTAAAGTAGCAGGATACAAAATTAATACACAGACATCTCTTGCATTCCTATACACTAATGATGAAAAATCTGAAACAGAAATTAAGGAAACAATCCCATTCACCATTGCAAAAAAGAATAAAATACCTAGGAATAAACCTACTTAAGGAGGTAAAACAACCTGTACTCAGAAAACTTTAAGACACTGATGAAAGAAATCAAAGATGACACAAACAGATGGAGAGATATACCATGTTCTTAGATTGGAAGAATCAACATTGTGAAAATGAATATACTACACAAAGCAATCTACAGATTCAGTGCAATCCCTATCAAATTACCAATGGCGTTTTTTATAGAACTAGAACAAAAAACCTTAAAATTTGTATGGAGACACAAAAGATCCCGAATAGCCAAAGCAATCTCAAGGGGAAAAAAAACAGAGCTGGAAGAATCAGGCTCCCTGACTTCACACTATACTACAAAGCTACAGTAATCAAGACAATATGGTACTGGCAGAAAAACAGAAATATAGATCAATGGAACAGGATAGAAAGCCCAGAGATAAACCCATGCACCTATGGTCAACTAATCTATGACAAAGGAGGCAAGGATATCCAATGGAGAAAAGACAGTCTCTTCAGTAAGTGGTGCTGGGAAAACTGGACAGCTGCATTTAAAAGAATGAAATTAGGACACTCCCTAACACCAAACACAAAATAAACTCAAAATGGATTAAAGACCTAAATGTAACACTGGACAGTATAAAACTCTCAGATAAAAACATAGGAAGAATACTTTTTGACATAAACCACAGCAAGATCTTTTTTGACCCACCTCCTAGAGTAATGGAAATAACACCAAAAATAAACAAATGGGACCTAATGAGACTTAAATGCTTTTGCAAAGCAAAGGAAACTACAAACAAGACGACAGGACAACCCCCAGAATGGGAGAAAATATTTGCATACGAATCAACAGACAAAGGATTAATCTCCAAAATATATAAATAGCTCATGCAGCTCAATATTAAAAAAACAAAGAACCCAATCCAAAAATGGGCAGAAGACCTAAATAGATATTTCTCCATACAGATGGCCAAGAAGCACATGTAAAGCTGCTCAACATCACTAATTATTAGAGAAATGCAAATCAAAACTACAATGAGGTATCACCTCACACTAGTCAGAATGGGCATCATGAGAAAATCTACAAAGAACAAATGCTGGAGAGAGTGTAGAGAAAAGGGAACCCCTTGCACTGTTGGTGGGAATGTAAACTGATACAGCCACTATGGAGAACAGTATGGAGGTTCCTTTAAAAACTAAAGATAGAATTACCATATGACCCAGCAATCCCACTACTGGGCATATACCCAGAGAAAACCATAATTCAAAAAGACACATGCACCCCAATGTTCATTGCAGCACTATTTACGATAGGCAGATCATGGAAGCAACCTAAATGCCCATCGACAGATGAATGGATAAAGAAGAAGTGGTATATATATACAATGGAATATTACTCAGCCATAACAAGGAATGAAATTGGGTCATTTGTAGAGATGTGGATGGAACTAGAGACTGTCCTACAGAGTGAAGTAAGTCAGAAAGAGAAAAAACAAATGTCGTATATTAACACATATATGTGGAACCTAGAAAAATGGTACAGATAAACCGGTTTGCAAGGCAGAAATAGAGACACAGATGTAGAGAACAAATGTATGGACATCAAGGGGCAAAGGCAGGGGTCGGGTGGGTGGGATGAATTGGGAGATTGGGATTGATATACATACACTAATATATATAAAATAGGTAACTAATAAGAAGCTGCTGTTTAAAAAAATAAAAATAAAATTCAAAAAAAATCTTATAATTTGTCTCTCATGGAACTTGGACTAATCACAGCTGTGTTTATAGATTTGTGTATATGTTAATACCTGTCTCCTCCACCCAGGACCAGCTGCGTGGCTATGCAACCTGTGTAGTCACACAGGACCCCATGTTTAGTAGGGTCTAATCCTTGGTTTAATGCTCTATGGTCACCATCTTGAAATTCTATTTTTGAACAAGGGGCCCCATATTTTCATTTTTACTGGGCCCACAAATGATATCTTGCCTTTACTAGACAGTAAGCTCTGTGAGGGCAGGTTTGAAATCTCTTTGTACCCCAGGTCCCAGCAAAGAAAATGGTCAATAAGATTACTGCATAGAGAGAAGAATGTGAATGGCTTGCAATGCAGACACACTGGGAATTGACACCCATGCTTTGGCTCAGGAATATCCTGGATGGGAATAGATGAGGGACCACTAAAAACTAAAACTCCATTGTGAATTGAGGACTTGGTCATAAGAAATACTGCCTCTCTCTCTATCTTTTTTAAAAAATAAACCAACCACATCTAGCTTTGTTAATTAAGCCAACTCTAACTAGGCAAGAAAGATCAAAGTAAAATTTTTAGTTCCATTTTCTTTATGCCACAGAATTAACATAGATTATTTTAAAAATATACTACCATCTCTGAGGGGATATTGGTGGGTAATAAAATGCATATAAATATGTAAGAAGACAGAAATATTTTTAAGAAAGCTGATGAGGAAAATATGTGCTGGATATGTGGAAATAAAAAGATAAGAGATTTAGATGTTCCCTTCCTTGGAATTTTTCTCCTTAACTCTTCAGTGGTGCAGAAACCCCTTAAGTATAAACATGTGTTCCTTACGAGGCCCCTACGTTCATTCAGCAAAAAGGTACCGACAGCCTAACATGTGCAAAGCATAGTGTCCCTTGTGTACTGATACAAAGAATGACTCAGACACGGTAACAGATGTCATTCAATCATTCCAGTGCTTTCATGGAGAGATGTATGGCTGTTGAGACATCACCAAGACATAAGCAAGTGACCCAACCTAAAGGATCAGAAGGCCTCACCAATGATGCAGCATTTGAGCTGGCTCCCAACTTACTTGTGATTTTGGGCTTGATTTCCTCATCTAAAAAATGGGCATGGCAACTTCTGCTTGAAAAGGTGGTGGTGATGATCAGAAATAATAACTGCAATACCATTGCAAAGAGCTGGACCGATGGTATGCGTGAGTAGATATCAAGTAGCACTGTCCCAGGGGCCATTGTTCTTCTTGAGAAGGACCCCTGAAAATTTATGGCTTCTGATTAAGCACCTCCCTCCCTTGCCCATATTCTCACTTGCCCACTGGCATCTTTGTGAATCAGGAAGACATGAGTTGAACAGGGATGACCCTCAGAAAGAGAGCTATGAAAGGGTAATTTACAATTGGAAAGGAAATGTGTTGTAGAGAGACACCTAGGGCAGAGAAGTGAGTTCTAATTCTTAACCAGCAGTGTTAAAAACTATCCTTTCACATTAAAAATCATCCTCTCTTTACTCTTTCACCAGACTACAAAAGAGTGGTTACTTGACATTAAAAATAGATACAAACAAAGCAAAATGTCATGAGCATGATAAAACAGCACACTCCTTACCATATCAAGGGTGTGCATGTATGTTTATGTGTGATGGAATAGAAGGTGGAGAAAAATGTTTGTTAATTACCCTCTGGCACTAATTTGATGCATAATGTCTAACACTGTAGGAATTCAAGATTCTGATTCCATGAGAAAAGATAAATAGTTCCAAGAACACAAAAATGTTTTTACTGCCATGGTAACTTCTCTGGATATAGTTTCTTTTGTTCCTTTTTTTTTTTTTGCGGTACGCGGGCCTCTCACTGTTGTGGCCTCTCCCGTTGCGGAGCACAGGCTCCAGATGTGCAGGCTCAGTGGCCATGGCTCACGGGCCCAGCCGCTCCACGGCATGTAGGATCTTCCCGGACCGGGGCACGAACCCGTGTCCCCTGCATCGGCAGGCAGACTGTCAACCACTGCGCCACCAGGGAAGCCCCTCTTTTGTTCTTTTAATCATGATTATATATTTTCTATATTATTTGGTAATATTTCTTCTTAGATTAAAAATGCTGTTCTTTTAATCTCTCTCTTTTATAGTTCAAGGGCTATGCCAGTAATTTTGATGTGGTTGCATCTCGGCTGCATGATTAAGTTTAGCATCCCAAATAGACATAGGTAAAGGCACACCATGTCATAATTATCCATTATATCCATCTGTCCATCCATCCATCTACCTGACCATCCACTCATCCATCCGTCCATCCATCCATCCATCCATCCATCCACCCACCCATCCATCCATCTATCCATCCATCCAGTGTCAAATATTGGGCACTAGAAAAAGGAAGCTGTTCAGATCAAGTGGAGGCAGCATTCAAAGTTGTCATCTTTGATTTAAAAGAAACAACACGCCAGGGAGTGTCCATTCCATGTAAGCTCCAAACAGAAACACCTGACAGTTGTTTGCTTTGCAGAGTCATATATGGTTAGTTACGTTTCTAATTGATTCACTAAGAGATGAAAGTGGAAATTAAGCAAAAATGTCAATTACCACCTGCTTGGTAACCCCCACTAGAGAGCATCCCTCCACTGGCCACAATCAGGAGTCCCGAGTCCTGGTCCCATTTTTGTCATGGTGTCATCTTTGACGAATTACTTAATCATTATCTGCATCTGTTCCTTCCTGAGTCACAGGGGGCTGTGGGGACATGTAAAAAATGTATTGCTTGGGGGCTTCCCTAGTGGCGCAGTGGTTGAGAGTCCGCCTGCTGATGCAGGGGACACGGGTTCGTGCCCTGGTCCGGGAAGATCCCACATGCCGCGGAGCGGCTGGGCCCGTGAGCCATGGCCGCTGAGCCTGAGCGTCCGGAGCCTGTGCTCCACAATGGGAGAGGCCACAACAGTGAGAGGCCCGCGTACAGAAAAAAAAAAAAAAAAAAAAAAAAAAAATGTATTACTTGGGAAAAAGCAGAAAACTTCCATACTGAGGGTTAGATTTCTGTTCCTCTGTCAGGGAGTAGGAGTGAAATATTTGCTTTTCCAACCTGTTGGGGTTAAGCTTGGGTTGAGCAGAGCTGCAAGGAAGCATCCTGCTGACCACGCCAAATGTGGTTCCTTGAGTGTACCCAGAGGTACCTGCTCTAGGCCAGTGCTTTTTCCACTTTAATCTCTGTTGTACATCTTACCATGCAGCCAGCAGCCTTGGGTACCCCCTTACCATCAAATTTGTGATTCCATAACCATACCTACTGTGATTGTCATGAAGTATGGGTGGTATAATAATCTTTTAATAACCATTTTTCTATAATCAACCTATCATATTTGATTAATTAAACCAATTCCCAGAGCCCCAAAGTGTTAGCATCTTTGAACCTACAAGACTGGGCATTAACAGGGAGGCCAGACAGATACTTTTAGCCCAGTAACAGGAGACCCCTTTTTTTACTTTGTGGAACTTCATTATTTTGGACCCCACTAATTTGGAGTGATAAATGGTAGCTGGGATACTGCCTGGGCCAAAATTTAACATAGAGCTATCTATGAAAATATAGGCTGGATAAACAACAAGGTCCTACTGTATAGCACAGGGAACTATATTCAATATCCTGTGATAAAGCATAATGGAAAAGAATATGAAAAAAAGAATGTTTCTATGTGTGTATAACTCAGTCACTTTGCTGTACAGCAGAGATTGCCACAACATTGTAAATCAACTAGACTTCAATTAAAAATTAAATTGAAAAAAGAAAGCATTTGCTAAATTTAAATTATTAATGTAGATAAGATCTAGGGGAGAAGTTATATGAAGATAAAGTATTTTCATGCACGTACAATCATGTGGAAATCACTCAGTTTCTCCTTCCCCAAAGATGTGCACACCCGAACCCCTGGATCTTATGAAGACGTTCTGTTACATGGCAAAAGGGACTTTGCAGATGTAAATGAGGTTATGGACCTTAAAATAGGGAGACTATCTTGAATTATCTGCAGTGTCTCAATCTAATTACAAGAATCCTTACAAGCAGAGAACTGGGCTTCTCTGGTGGCGCGGTGGTTGGGAGTCTGCCTGCCGATGCAGGGGGCGCGGGTTTGTGCCCCGGTCTGGGAAGATCCCACATGCCGCGGAGCGGCTGGGCCCGTGAGCCATGGCCGCTGAGCCTGCGCACCCGGAGCCTGTGCTCCTCAACGGGAGAGTCCACAGCGGTGAGAGGCCCGCGTACCGCAAAAAAAAAAAAAAAAAAAAAAAAAAAGCAGAGAACTTTCTTCAGCTGGAGGCAGAGGGTTGAGGCAGAAGTTGGAGAGATGTGCAGTGTGAAAAAGGACTTGGCCCACTCTTGCTGGAAGAAGGATGCATGGAAAGCATGAGAAGGGTACACATAGCCTCTAGGAGCAAAGACACCCCCCCACACACACACTGACAGCCAGCAAGGAGATGGAGACTTTAGTCCCATTGCAAGGAACTGAATTTGACCAACAAGCTGAATGGGATTGGGTGCAGATTTGTGTCCAGAAGTTCCAGAAAGGAACGTGGTCCTGCCACACTTTAGTTTTGGCCCCCCCAAAGCAGAGGACCCAGCTGAGCCACACTGTACCCAGATTTCTGATTTGCAGAAGAAACCTTAATGGGTGTTGAGATCCGTTAATAAGATCACACATGGGGATCATTTTAAGCTGCTATATTTGTGGTAGCTTGTAATAGCAGCAATAGAAGATTAATACAATGGGGGGGGTAGCTATTAAAAATATTTGGTAGCCAGCATGGCCTAGGAACTGATAGTCTATCCCTCAGAATTGCCAGAAGGCTGAAACACTGTGTCTTGCTTGAATATCAGCCTTGTGGATGAAGAAATGAAAAGATAGTGAGGGATCCTCTTAGCCATGCTGCCAGCAGGTCTCTAAAAAGGTGTCCTAGGCAATGTTCCATCAGCTTAGGCTCTGTTTACTGCAAGTCCTTAAAAGACATAAAAGGGATATTCCTTAACAACAGTTTAGCAATTCGGTTTAGCTTTCTACCTCCTCCAGTCAAAAATCATCCTTTCTGTTAGTTTGAACTTACGGGTTTGACTGACATCCCCCTTCCCCAACACACACACTTTCCCAGTCCTCTTCAGCAAAGATCTCTGCACCCACAAACCATCTCTAGATTGAGCCAGAGTTCTGCCTTTGAGTTCAGAAGCCCTTCTTCTCTCTGTGACTGAGGCCAGCCAGGGCTGACATGATTACACGAGAAGCTCCATGTTGCCAGCATCATATTAGAATGAATGAAATGAGACGAATGTTTGTCAGCCGTCCACAAGCTCAGCCTCCCCAATTATCCTGTCTAATTAGATTAGAAGCTGACAGCTGAGGGCACACCCTGTGACATTTCAGCTTGCCATCCAGAAATGAGGAACACACAACCTGGCTTGTTTTCCTCATTTAAACCCAGATCCTCTTCTGAGTTGTTAAAAGACCTGATTTTTGTAATTAGCTGTTCCTTGTATTACATCAGTTTATTGTCTCTGCTCAATATAAAATAGGCCTAGAGGGGTAAAGAAAGATGGTAAGAAACCCTGGGCAGGAAAGTTAAGCTCCAAGTATCTTCAAAGAACTTTTAAAATGCCTAGGGACACTTAATTTGGGCTTGCCCTAAAATCTCTGAATAACTCGGTGCTTTGTGATCACTTACAGGGGTGGGATTGGAAGGGTGGGAGGGAGACGCAAGAGGGAGGAGATATGGGGATATATGTATACGTATAGCTGATTCACTTTGTTATAGAGCAGAAACTAACACACCGTTGTAAAGCAATTATACTCCAATAAAGACGTTAAAAAAAAATCTCAGAATAAAATTGCAAAAGTCAGAAATGGTCATCAGTGGTGTTTGAATCAGCTCGTGGAGTTGTAAACTGATATACACACACACACACACACACACACACACATGCACACTGCATAGTCAGAAATAGAACTCATGGACCGCACAGTGGGAATTGCCTGGGTTACACAGTATTACATGGAGGTTGTACAGACAGTGGTAAATTTCTCCTCTGATTTTTTCTTTTTTTTTGCGGTACGCGGGCCTCTCACTGTTTTGGCCTCTCCTGCTGCGGAGCACAGGCTCCGGACGCGCAGGCTCAGCAGCCATGGCTCACGGGCCCAGCTGCTCCGCGGCATGTGGGATCCTCCCGGACCGAGGCACGAACCTGTGTCCCCTGCATCGGCAGGCGGACTCTCCACCACTGCGCCACCAGGGGAGCCCCCCTCTCCTCTGATTTTAAAGAAGAATGAAACAGCCAACTCTCAAATGCTAATCTCAGTTCCAGCTGCAGGCCTGGTGTTGCTGGAGGTTTCATTATAGCTTCACATGGCCACGACTGAGTGATTTACAGCTCCTACAAACAGCCTTACATGAGAGCTTGAGGAGTGGTTCTCAGAAAGGCCTGTATTTCTCACTACAGAACAGTTTCAAACAGTAAATTTGGAGAGAAGGATTAACAAGGTTTTTGAACAGAAATTTAAAGTGGTTTTTATCATGGGGGTCCTTCCAGGATTAGATGACATTGGACACTGTCCAAGGCAGGCAACCTATCTGAATTCCACAGCATAAAATGAGAACAAAAAATGTTCAAACAAGGCTCTAGTTCTCAATTTAGTGAGCAAGGCAAGCAGAATAAAGGGGCTACAATCGCCAGCAATGTGTAGAAAGTACAATTTTTTTTTTTTTTTTTGGTACACGGGCCTCTCACTGTTGTTGCCTTTCCCATTGCGGAGCACAGGCTCTGGAAGCACAGGCTCAGCGGCTGTGGCTTACGGGCCCAGCCGCTCCGCAGCATGTGGGATCCTCCCAGACCGGGGCACAAACCCGTGTCCCCTGCATCGGCAGGCGGACTCTCAACCACTGTGCCACCAGGGAAGCCCCAAAAGTATAACTTTTGAAAGCTGCAAAATCAAAGCCGTACCTCTGGGTTCTAAGTGCCCACGTGGATTGTCTAGCGCCTCATATGTTTTACCAAATTTTTGTCACTTAAGAACCACAACAGTGGTTTTTGCCCTAACTGTGTACCACTTGCATGATTTGCTTAACATTTTCAGAAAGTAACTCCTTTTTGTTTTTTATACAAATTTAATTCCAAAAGTTTGCACTATTGGTTTGATACGCTGGTCATATATGTTTCTGTTGTATGTCAGCTAAATGCATGACTAGTAAAATCTTAGTGCTTCTCCACATGTGCCCTAAAAGCATCACATGGACAGCAGTCATCTGCTCATCACCACTGGGGACACTGGCATCTGGGTAAAGTGAGTCTGCAATTACCTCCCTGCAGTTCAGCTGCAGGAGGTGAGTCAGAGCCTTTGCGACTTTTCCTATGAAACTCCAGAACTTCTCAAGCAAAGAGGGAGATGGCTGTGCAGCACGAGGTAGGATTTCTAGAACATTTTGTTTTAAATCGCAACTCAAATCACAGGGCACGCTTAAGCCAAGACAGTGACCTTTTGAAGAGGAGAAGGATTGGCCTTGGACAGTGATACAGGAAGGAAGGAGTTGGGTCTCATGGTGACACACACACCTTCCACCCCAGAATATCAAAGTTAGCTTACAAATGGCTATTCAGCCTCCTGGCATCCTTCTGGAGGGGTCTCCTGGGTGGGGAATGAGCACAAAGGGAGGTGAAGCAAGTTGACAAAAGGTCATGTGGTGAATCAATAGCTGAGAAAACGACTCTTATGATAACAAATTTGATCACCTTTGGGAACGGCCTGGCTTCTGTCCTGAGGACCCAGCTCACCTTAATCCAAGGCCTGGGCACTGAAACATAGTGGAGAGTATATTAGGCAAGGAAATGGGAATTTTAGATGAAAACGATGATGATAAGTCTATGGTGATGATCAGATCTGAAATTTGCTGACTTTTTACTGCGTGCCAGGACTTTGAAATACATTATCTAACTGAACCTTAAAACTTCCCCCCGAAGTACACATTCTGTTACCTCCATTTGTATTTGTTTGCCAGGGCTGCTGCAACAAAGTATCATAAGCTGGGGGGACTTAAACAACACACACATATTGTATCACAGTCTGGAGGTTAGAAGTTCAAGATTGAGGTATTGCATGATTGGTTCCTTCCAAGGGTCATGAGGGAAAGACCTGTTCCAGGCCTCTCCCCTAACTTGCGACGGCTTGCTGGCAATCCTCAGCATTCCTTGGGTTGTACACACATGACCCCAGTCTCAGCTTTCATCTTCACATGGTGTTCTGTGTGTGTGTGTCCAAATTTCCCCATTTGATAAGGACATCAGTCATACTGGATTAGGGGTCCACCCTCCTCTATTATGATCTCATCTTAACTTTAATTACATTTGCAAGAACCCTATTTCCAAATTAGGTCACACTCTGAGGTATTGGAATTTGGACTTGAATTTGAGGGGGGGAGGGTGGGTACAGTGTAACACTAATTTACAGCTATAGAAACTGAGTCTCAGAATTTGAGATCCCCTGTCCAAGGTCACACAGTAGTAAGTGATGGAGCCAGGACTGGAACCCAGAAAGCCCAGCTCCCCACCCTACCCTCTTAAACACTGCTGTAGACAAAATATTTGTGCTTCCCCCAAATTCCTAATCCCCAATATGATGGTATCTGGCAGTGGGGCCTGTGTTAGGTGATTAGGTCATGAGGGCAGGGCCTTCGTGAATGGGATTAGTGCTCTTGAAAAAGAGACCCAGGAGAGCTTTCTTGTACTTTCCGTGAGGTGAAGACATAGCAAAAAGACAGCCATCTATGAACCAGTAGGCAGGTCCTCCCCAAACGCTAAAATCTGCAGGCACCTTGATCTTGGACTTCCCAGCATCCAGAAACGTGAGAAATACATATTTGTGGTTTAAGCCACGTCGTCTATGGTAATTTTGTTAGAGCAGCCTGAATGGACGAAGACAAATGGTTTAGAACTTGTCCATTGGACGGGCTCACCCAAGTCCAACAACTTCTTGAAAATAGTCTTACTTTCCTCCTTCCCAAGGTGCATTATTAAAATTAGATAATAATCTATAGATTCAACACAATTCCAATCAAAGTCCCAGCATTTTGTGGACATCAACAAACCAATTCTAAAGTTTATATGAAGATTAAAAGACCCAGAACAACAATTCAATATTGAAGGAGAAGAACAATGCTGGCGAGGATGCAGAGCAACAGGAACTCTCATTCATTGCTCGTGGGAAGGCATAATGGTACAGCTACTCTGGAAGACAGCTTGGGAGCTTCTTATGAAACTAAACATACTCTTACCATGTAATCCAGTAATCATGCTCCTTGGTATTTACTTAAATGAGTTGAAAACTTATGTCTATGCAAAAACCTACACACTGATATTTACAGCACCTTTATTCATAATTGCCAAAATTTAGAAGCAACCAAGATGTCCTTCAGTAGGTGAACGGATAAACTGTAGTACATCCAGACAATGGAATATTATTCAGCACTAAAAAGAAATGAGCTATCACATCATGAAAAGACGTGGAGGACATTTAAACGCATATTTCTAAGTGAAAGAAGCCCATATGAAAAGGCTGTATGGGGCTTCCCTGGTGGCGCAGTGGTTGAGAGTCCGCCTGCCGAGGCAGGGGACGAGGGTTCGTGCCCTGGTCCGAGAAGATCCCACATGCCGCAGAGCGGCTGGGCCCGTGAGCCATGGCCGCTGAGCCTGCGCGTCCGGAGCCTGTGCTCCGCAACGGGAGAGGCCACAACAGTGAGAGGCCCACGTACCGCAAAAAAAAAAAAAAAAAAAAAAAGGCTATATGGCTCCAAGTATATGACATTATGAAAAAGGAAAAACTATGGAGACAGTAAAAGGATCAGTGGTCTCCATGGGTTGGGGTGGGGGCAGAGATGAACAGGCAGAGCATAAAGGATCTTTAGGGCACTGAAACTGTTCTGTATGATATTACAACGGTGGATATATATCATTATACGTTCATCAAAACCCACAGAATGTGCAACACCAAGAGTGAATTCTAACGTTAACAACGGACTTTGGGTGATAACAATGTGTCATTGTAGGTTCATCAACTGCAGTAAATACGCCCACTGTAGCGGATGATGTCAATAGTGGAGGAATTTGTGGATGGGGCGGTATGGATGGGTACAGAGGGCATAGGGGAAATCTCTGTCCTTCCTGCTCAATTTTGCTATGAACCTAAAAACTGCTCTAAAAAATAAAGTTTATTAACTTTCAAAAAAAGGTAGATAATATCATACATGTAACATACAGCACACTACATGTGTGTGTTCACATGTAAGGAGCATGTAGTATTACGGACGTCATCATCATGCCAGCACAAAGACAGTATCATTGCTGGGTAGGAGCATGCACCCTGGAGGAGGTCTGCCCGATTTGAATTCCAATGCCTCCCTTTAGCAGCTATGTAACCTGTGACCCATGGCTTAACCTCCTCCAGCCTTAGCCTCGTCATCTGTAAAATGGGGGGATAGCAGTACCCATCTCACAAGTGTGCGATGAGAATTAAATTAGTTACTATTTACATAGAGCATAAACGGTGCCTGGCAAGTAGTTAACTGCTGTACAAGACGACCTATGATGTGCATGGCCCAGCAGCCTCCCACCTGCCAGCTCGAGAGCTGAGCTATTCCCAGGGGAGGCCTTCTTCAGGGGGGATCCTATCTCCAACCAGCTGGAGACTTGGACATGACTCTACATGCCCCCCCGCATCCCTCAAATCCTGTCTGTTTTACCTCCATAGTATAGTTCTGATTTCCAAATATTTCCCACTCATACTCTCTCCCCACCCTCCTCCCCCACCCCAATATTGCAGGAGCTTCCTAACTGGTCTCCTGCTTCCATTCTCACCACTCTGGGACAGATTCTCGAAACAGCAGCAAGAGGGAGCGTTTTAACACGTAAGTCATATCATGTCCCTTCTTGGCTCAGAACCCTCCACTGACCCCCACTCCAGTCAAGGTCAATCCATACCCTTTGCCATGGCCCCTGAATGATCTGTCTCCCCCTAGCCTTGCTGACCTCTCCCCCCTTGTTCCCCCATGCCTTGCTCTGCTCTAGTCAAACTGGCCATCCAGCTGATGCTTAAACACACCTGAATGCTCCCGTCTCAGGGCCTTTGCACTTGCTGTTCTAGCTGCCTGGCGTGCTCCATGGGAGGCTCTCTTACCTCCTCAAATCTCTTTACAAATGTCCAGACCGTCCTTTCTCCCTTATAACTCTTCATGTTCTCTGTGCACTTACCCCACCTGACGTTGTGTCAGAATTCAACTTGTTTCTCGACATTGTGTCAGAATTCGACTTGTTTCTCTTGTTTCTTGACTAACTCCTACACTAGAATATCAGTTCCACCAGGGTCAGAATATTTGTCTTCTTTGTTCACTCCTGTATCCTCAGTGTCTAGAAGAGTGTCTGGCACATCCCAGGACATTAACAAGCATTTGTTGAATGAATAAAGAAATAGGGGAAGCAAAGAAAGGAGGAGATGTCCTGAAACTTTTGCCAAGATAATAGAATGACTGACTTCAGGGGTAGAGAAATCAAAAACAGTGATAACAGCTGACTTAGAAAATAGAAGGAGGGACTTCCCTGGTGGTGCAGTGGTTAAGAATCCACCTGCCAATGCAGGGGACATGGGTTCGAGCCCTGGTCGGGGAAGATCCCACATGCTGCAGAGCGACTAAGCCCATGTGTCATAACTACTGAGCCTGCCCTCTACAGCCCGTGAGCCACAACTACTGAAGCCTGCACGCCTAGAGCCCATGCTCCACAACCAAAATATCTAGAAACAATAAATGCTGGAAAGGGTGTAGTGAAAAGGGAAACCTCCCGCACTGTTGGTGGGAATATAAATTGATGCAACTACTATGGAAAACAGTATGGAGGTTCCTTAAAAAACTAAAACTAGAACTACCATATGACCCAGCAATCCCACTACTGGGCATATACCCTGAGAAAACCATAATTCAAAAAGAGACATGTACCACAATGTTTATATATATGGAATCTTAAAAAAAAATGGTACTGATGAACCTAGTTGTAGGGCAGGAATAAAGAGGCAGACATAGAAAATGGACTTGAGGACATGGGGTGGGAGGGCGAAGCTGGGGCAAAGTGAGAGTAGCATCGACATATATACACTACCGAATGTAAAATAGTTGGCTGGTGGGAAGCAGCAGCATAGCACTGGGAGATCGGCTCGGTGATTTGCGATGACCTAGAGGGGTGGGATAGGGAGGATGGCAGGCAGGCTCAAGAGGGAGGGGATATGGGGACATGTATATGCATATAGCTGATTCGCTTTGTTGTGCAACAGACACTAACACAGTATTGTGAAGCAATAATACTCCAACAAAGATCTATAAAATAAAAAAGAAAATAGAAGGAAAAAAGAGTCAGCAGCTTATTCCCTTTTCAAAAGAAACATCCCCTTGCTTTGTGCCTCTGTAAAACCTCACAATTCGGTCACAGCGCATTTGTGCGTTCAAGGGGAGAGTGAACAACGTCTCAGCAGCGTTCGCATTTCCTAGAACCAGTCAAAAGCCTCGAGGTCACCCAAAGTCATTGTCACAGAGTAGAGTGGGATTAAGTCACTGAGAATTTTTGGAGCTCAGAGAGGACCTTCCAGTTCTTCCAAAGCCTTCTCAAAGCTTAGAAGTGGCTGTCTGCCTAGCCTTGAATATTCCTTTTGCACCTCTGCGATTTCTTGATCTGAGAGGAGGGATCACTCAAGGGAGTCATGTCTGTTGAATGTGAGGAGTTTCTAACATCTCATTTGTGAAGGCTGCTAAACCCCAGATGAGCACAATGAATGTGCCAATTCCAGATGGTTGCTGAACCAGAGCCAGGTTAATGTCATGGATGAGGGTCTTCCCAGGACACCCCAGGGAGGTGGAGCCGGAATGTTCCTAAGCCTAAAAGGGAAAGGCACACCACAGATGGTTGGACGGTTAAAAAGGAGGTCTTGGTACTGGTGTCCGGGGCGCCTGGGGATGTCATGTGCCTTTTTCTGTGTCATGGCCGCTGTCCCAGCTCTGCACAGTGAGAGCCTGTGCTGGTCTCCGTCAGTCCCTCTCAGGGAAAGAGAGAGCACAGTATGCCTCCTAGAGAAAGCCTGGAGCCTTGGCCCTCAGAGGCTCACAGCTGTGTGCATCTGGAACAAACTGTCCTGTCCAGAGCTGCACAAGCCCTCCCAGGACCCTCCAAGCTTTTGTGGCTTATGCTCTGTGGCTCATGTGATTTGTCAATAACCCAAGACCTTGGAGTCTCCCTCCATCCCCGTTATTGACTCTCGCTGCCTCCCAAATTTGAAGACACTCTGACTTGTGTTATCAAAATCTAAACTCAAATGCAATAAATATTTTTGTTTGTTTATTTTGAATTTTATTTTTTTATACAGCAGGTTCTTATTAGTTATCTATTTTATACATATTAGTGTATATATATCAATCCCAATCTCCCAATTCATCCCACCCACCCGACCCCCCGCTTTCACCCCTTGACGTCCATACGTTTGTTCTCTACATCTGTGTCTCTATTTCTGCCTTGCAAACCGGTTCATCTGTACCATCTTTCTAGGTTCCACATATATGTGTTCATATGCGATATTTGTTTTTCGCGTTCTGACTTACTTCACTCTGTAGGACAGTCTCTAGTTCCATCCACATCTCTACAAATGACCCAATTTCATTCCTTGTTATGGCTGAGTAATATTCCATTGTATATATATACCACTTCTTTATCCATTCGTCTGTCGATGGGCATTTAGGTTGCTTCCATGATCTGCCTATCGTAAATAGTGCTGCAATGAACATTGGAGTGCATGTGTCTTTTTGAATTATGGTTTTCTCTGGGTATATGCCCAGTAGTGGGATTGCTGGGTCATATGGTAATTCTATCTTTAGTTTTTAAAGGAACCTCCATACTGTTCTCCATAGTGGCTGTATCAGTTTACATTCCCACCAACAGTGCAACAGGGCTCTCTTTTCTCCACACCCTCTCCAGCATTTGTTGTTTGTAGATTTTCTAATGATGCCCATTCTAACTGGTGTGAGGTGATACCTCAATGTAGTTTTGATTTGCATTTCTCTAATAATTAGTGATGTTGAGCAGCTTTTCATGTGCTTCTTCAGCATCTGTATGTCTTCTTTGGAGAAATGTCTATTTAGGTCTTCTGCCCATTTTTGGATAGGGTTCTTTGGTTTTTTTAGTATTGAGCTGCATGAGCTGTTTATATATTTTGGAGATTAATCCTTTGTCTGTTGATTTGTATGCAAATACTTTCTCCCATTCTGGGGGTCGTCTTGTTTGTAGTTTCCTTTGCTTTGCAAAAGCTTTTAAGTTTCATTAGGTCCCATTTGTTTATTTTTGTTTTTATTTCCGTTACTCTAGGAGGTGGGTCAAAAAAGATCTTGCTGTGGTTTATGTCAAAAAGTGTTCTTCCTATGATTTTATCTAAGAGTTTTATAGTGTCCTGTCTTACATTTAGGTGTTTAATCCATTTTGAGTTTATTTTCGTGTTTGCTGTTAGGGAATGTTCTAATTTCATTCTTTTGCATGTAGCTGTCCAGTTTTCCCAGCACCACTTACTGAAGAGACTGTCTTTTCTCCATGCTATATCCTTGCCTCCTTTGTCACAGATTAGTTGACCATAGGTGTGTGGGTTTATTTCTGGGCTTTCTATCCTGTTCCATTGATCTATATTTCTGTTTTTCTGCCAGTACCATATTGTCTTGATTACTGTAGCTTTGTAGGATAGTGTGAAGTCAGGGAGCCTGATTCTTCCAGCTCTGTTTTCTTCCCTCGAGATTGCTTTGGCTATTCAGGGTCTTTTGTGTCTCCATACAAATTTTAAGATTTTTTGTTCTAGTTCTATAAAAAACGCCATTGGTAATTTGATAGGGATTGCACTGAATCTGTAGATTGCTTTGTGTAGTATATTCATTTTCACAATGTTGATTCTTCCAATCCAAGAACATGGTATATCTCTCCATCTGTTTGTGTCATCCTTGATTTCTTTCATCAGTGTCTTAAAGTTTTCTGAGTATAGGTCTTTTACCTCCTTAGGTAGGTTTATTCCTAGGTATTGTATACTTTTTTTGCAATGGTAAATGGGATTGTTTCCTTAATTTCTCTTTCTGATCTTTCATTGTTAGTGTATAGGAATGCAAGAGATGTCTGTGCATTAATTTTGTATCCTGCTACTTTACCAAATTCATTGATTAGCTCTAGTAGTTTTCTGGTGGCATCTTTAGGATTCTCTATGTATAGTATCTTGTCATCTGCAAACACTGACAGTTTTACGTCTTCTTTTCCAATTTGTATTCCTTTTATTGCTTTTTCTTCTCTGATTGCTGTGGCTAGGACTTCCAAAACTATGTTGAATAGGAGTGGCAAGAGTGGACATCCTTGTCTTTTTCCTGATCTTAGAGGAAATGCTTTCAGTTTTTCACCATTGAGAATGATGATTGCTGTGGGTTTGTCATATATGGCCTTTATTATGTTGAGATAGCTTCCCTCTATGCTCACTTTCTAGAGAGTTTTTATCATAAATAGGTGTTGAATTTTGTCAAAAGCTTTTTCTGCATCTATTGAGATGATCATATGGTTTTTATTCTTCAATTTGTTAATATGGTGTATCACATTGATTTATTTGCATATATTGAAGAATCCTTGCCTCCCTGGGATAAATCCCACTTGATCATGGTGTATGATCCTTTTAATGTGTTGTTGGATTCTGTTTGCTAGTATTTTGTTGAGGATTTTTGCATCTATAGTGATCAGAGATTTTGGTCTGTAATTTTCGTTTTTTGTATTATCTTTGTCTGGTTTTGGTGTCAGGGTGATGGTGGCCTCATAGAATGAGTCTGGGCGTGTTTCTTCCTCTGCAATTTTTTGGAAGAGTTTGAGAAGGATGGGTGTTAGCTCTTCTCTAAATGTTTGATAATTCACCTGTGAAGCCATCTGGTCCTAGACATTTTTTTCTTGGAAGATTTTTAATCACATTTTCAATTTCTTTACTTGTGATTGGTCTGTTCATATTTTCTATTTCTTCCTGGTTCAGGCTTGGAAGGTTATACCTTTCTAAGAATTTATCCATTTCTTCCAGTTTGTCCATTTCATTGGCATAGAGTTGCTTGTAGTAGTCTCTTAGGATGCTTTGTATTTCTGTGGTGTCCATTGTAACTGCTCCTTTTTCACTTCTAGTTTTATTGGTTTGAGTCCTCTCCCTCTTTTTCTTAATGAGTCTAGCTAACAGTTTATCAATTTTGTTTATCTTCTCAAAGAACCAGCTTTTAGTTTTATTGATCTTTTCTACTGTTTTCTTTGCTTCTATTTCATTTATTTCTGCTCTGACCTTTATGATTTCTTTCGTTCTGCTAACTTTGGGTTTTGTTTGTTCTTCTTTCTCTCGTTCCTTTAGATGTAACGTTAGATTGTTTATTTGAGATATCCTTGTTTTTCTGTGGTAGGATTGTATTGCTGTAAACTTCCCTCTTAGAACTGCTTTTGCTGCATCACATAGGTTCTGGATCATTGTGGTTTCACTGTCACTTGTCTCTAGGTATTTTTTGATTTCCTCTTTGATTTCTTCAGTGATCTCTTGGTTATTTGGTAATGTATTGTTTAGCCTCCATGTGTTTGTGTTTTTTATGTTTTTTCCTGTAATTTATTTCTAATCTCATAGCATTGCGGTTGGAAAAGATGCTTGATATGATTTCAATTTTCTTAAATTCACCGAGGCTTGATTTGTGACCCAAGATGTGATCTATCCTGGAGACTGTTCCATGCGCACTTGAGAAGAAAGTGTAATCTGCTGTTTTCAGATGGAATGTCCTATAAATATCAATTAAATCTATCTGGTCTATTGTTTCATTTAAAGCTTTTGTTTCCTTATTTTCTGTCTGGATTACCTGTCCATTGGTGTAAGTGAGGTGTTAAAGTCCCCCACTATTATTGTGTTACTGTTGATTTCCTCTTTTATAGCTGTTAGTGTTTGCCTTATGTATTGAGGTGCTCCTATGTTGGGTGCATATATATTTATAATTGTTATATCTTCTTCTTAGATTGGTCCCTTGATCATTATGTAGTGTCCTTCCTTGTCTCTTGTAACATTCTTTATTTTAAAGTCTGTTTTGTCTGATATGAGTATTGTTACTCCAGATTTATTTGATTCCCATTTGCATGGAATATCTTTTTCCAACCCTGCCCCTTCAGTCTGTATGTGTCCCTAGGTCTGAAGTGGGTCTCTTGTAGACAGCAGACATACAGGTCTTGTTTTTGTATCCATTCACCCAGTCTATGTCTTTTGGTGGGAGCATTTAATCCATTTACATTTAAGGTAAGTATCGATATGAATGTTCCTAATACCATTTTCTTAATTGTTTTGGGTTTGTGTTTGTAGGTCCTTTTCTTCTCTTGTGTTTCCCAGTTAGAGAAGTTCCTGTGGCATTTATTGTAGAGCTGGTTTGGTGTGCTGAATTCTCTTAGGTTTTGCTTGTCTGTTTTTGATTTCTCCATCAAATTTGAATGTGATCCTTGCCAGGCAGAGTAATCTTGGTTGTAGGTTCTTTCCTTTCATCACTTTAAATATATCATGCCACATTCTTCTGGCTTACAGAGTTTCTGCTGAGAAATCAGCTGTTAACCTTATGGGAGTTCCCTTGTATGTTATTTGTTGTTTTACCCTTGTTGATTTTAATAATTTTTCTTTGTCTTTAATTTCTGTCAGTTTGATTACTATGTGTCTCAGTGTGTTTCTCCTTGGGTTTATCTTGCCTGGGACTCTTTTCACTTCCTGGACTTGGGTGGCTATTTCCTTTCCCATGTTAGGGAAGTTTTCGACTATAACCTCTTCAAATATTTTCTTGGGTCTTTTCTCTCTTTCTTCTCCTGCTGGGACCCCTATAATGCAAATGTTTGTGCATTTAATGTTGTCGCAGAGGTCTCTTAGGCTGTCTTCATTTCTTTTCATTCTTTTTCTTTATTCTGTTCCATGGCAGTGAATTCCACCATTCTGTCTTCCAGGTCACTTATTCATTCTACCTCAGTTATTCTGCTACTGATTCCTTCTTGTTTATTTTTCATTTCAGTTATTTTATTGTTCATCTCTGTTTGTTTGTTCTTTAATTCTTCTAGTTCTCTGTTAAACATGTATTGGATCGTCTTGATCTTTGCCTCCATTCTTTTTCTGAGGTCCTGGATCATCTTCACTATCATGCTTCTGAATTCTCTTTTTGGAAGGTTGCCTATCTCCACTTCATTTTGTTGTTTTTCTGGGGTTTTATCTTGTCCCTTCATCTGGTACCCAGTTCTCTGCCTTTTCATTTTGTCTATCGTTCTGTGAATGTGGTTTTCTTTCCACAGGTTGTATGCAGGACTGTAGTTCTTCTTGCTTCTGCGGTCTGCTCTGTGGTGGATGAGGCTATCTAAGAGGCTTGTGCAAGCTTCCTGATGGGAGGGACTGGTGGTGGGTAGAGCTGAGTGTTGCTCCAGTGGGCAGAGCTCAGTAAAACTTTAATCCACTTGTCTGCTGATGGGTGGGGCTGAGTTTCCTCCCTGCTGGTTGTTTGGCCTGAGGCAACCCAGCACTGGAGGCTATAGGCTCTTTGGTGGGGCTCTCTGGGAGGGCTCATGCCAAGGAGTACTTCCCAGAACGTCTGCTGCTAGTGTCTTTGTCCCCCCAGTGAGCCACAGCCACCCCCTGCCGCTGCAGGAGATCCTCCAACACTAGCAGGTAGGTCTGGTTCAGTCTCCTGTGGGGTCACTGCTCCTTCCCCTGGGTCCTGATGCACACACTACTTTGTGTGTGTCCTCTAAGAGTGGAGTCTCTGTTTCCCCCAGGCCTGTCAAAGTACTGCAATCAAATCTCACTAGCCTTCAAAGTCTGATTCTCTGGGAATTCCTCCTCCTGTTGCCGGAACTCCAGTTTGGGAAGCCTGACATGGGGCTCAGAACCTTCGCTCCAGTGGGTGGACTTCTGTGGTGTAAGTGTTCTCCAGTTTGTGAGTCACCCACTCAGCAGTTACGGGATTTGATTTTATTGTGATTGTGCCCCTCCTACTGTCTCACTGCAGCCTCTCCTTTGTCTTTGCATGTGGGGTATCTTTTTTGGTGAGTTCCAGTGTCTTCCTGTTGATGATTGTTCAGCAGTTAGTTGTGATTCCAGTGCTCTCGCAAGAGGGAGTGAGGGCACGTCCTTCTACTCTACCATCTTGAACCAATTGTGCAATAAATATTTACTGAACATTTACCATGAAGTCAGCAATGTTGGGTTCTCTCACTTCTATTAAATCATATAGCCCTTACATATTTCTGTGAGGTCATAAACAGCTGTATTTCAGGTGAGATCCCCAAATCAAAAGCAACCTGCATGAGGCTTCACAGCCAATAAGTGGCAGAGCTTGGACTTAACCTGGTCTGATAAAACCCCCCACCCCAAGCTGCCATGAAATCCAAGAAATGAATTGAGAAATGAGAAATGAATTTAATATTCCAAAGCCAAGCAGCTCAACTCACCAACACATTTGGCTCTCCCTGATAAAGATTCTCAATTAAGCTAATGGCAAAAGAAGTCCCTCTCCCAAAATTACAGTTGACCTCTGTCTTAAAAAAAGAAAAAAAGAAGTAATAATGTAAAATACAATTTTAAGACTGTGGATGGTTCATTGTGAGATATTGCCATGAGGGTCTCTTTCTCTCCTTCCCTTTCTTCTCTTTTTATCTTCCCTGCCTCTGACACTTCATAGAAACATCTAGGCTTCCATTAAAATTGCCTAATTTTTCCTTTCTTACCCTTCCCCCTTCTTTTCAATGCTGCTTTGAAAAATAAAGACATACTACATTCAGGGCTGAACAAGCAAAAATAAAATAAATTATAGCAGAAGGGGCCTAAGAGATAAGGATGAACTCTCTGGTCAAAAGGGTAATTAAACATTGACATGGCCTTCGAACAAAGAATTAGTCAGTCAGACATGCTGATTGTCATGTTGGGGGAATATAGCAAGGACTCCAATTGTACCATGTGGGGCAGGGATGGGGACAGGAAAAGTTGCTAAAGAAATAGAAGGGATGTCTGTGTCTCTATAAATCTTGCAATTGAATGAAGAATTCACAAGTAGGAAAGACTTCAGCCCTTCTTGGGGAAAGAAACTAAATTTGTGGGGTGGGGGACCCACTCTGTGCCATATCCATTAAATACATTATTCCAAAATTCTTCGGGATGCATGCCATTATTTTCACCACTTTACAGATGATAAAGCCAAGGCCCAGGAGAGTTGAAAGAGTTGCCCAAGCACATGGCCAAGAAGGATCTGCTCTGATGAGATGTGACTTAATGGCCGATGCAACTTCCTCTGCTATTTTATTCTAGCGTGAGCCGAATGGAGCTCTTGGGGGCAGGTAGGCAACATTCTCCTTTCCCCTTGTTCTCTGCCTCCCCTATCTCCCTCTCTTTCCCTCCTTCCTACCTTCCCTCCCTCCCTTTTTTCTTCCTTCCTTCTTTCCTTCCTTCTTCCCTCCCTCCCTCCTTTCCTTTTAATTTCAGGATAAGACCATTATTTCATTATGCAAAAAGGTGGTAGGGGTGAGACAGGGTATCTATTTTCTGATTTCAATATGTATAGTAAATGTTAACTGTGAGCAAAGCCATTTGTCTCATCTTTGAGGGTACAAGAAACACCAAGGTAAGTTGTGATTACATGTGTTGCAAAAATCTTTGCAACTCAGATCAACTAGTAGATGGAGGGTTGGCAACCCTACCCTTCCTGAGTTGCAGGCATAGGAGGATACTGAAGAGAACCAAGAGGTTTTGATACTAGGGAAAGAGAAACTCTAGAAACTGAATCTAAAGAGTAATGAGCATTTTATTGAGAACTTGTTGCATGCAGACACCTAAGGATGAGAGAGAGGCTGGAGCAGGGAGACTCTAATTTATACCAGAAATGAAAAACCAAGCTTCTCTTCTGGGTTTAGCTCCATCCCAACCATTTTCTTGCCTAGTGTGAGGTT
The DNA here is from genome assembly GCF_003676395.1 of Aethalodelphis obliquidens. Classification (NCBI taxonomy): domain Eukaryota; kingdom Metazoa; phylum Chordata; class Mammalia; order Artiodactyla; family Delphinidae; genus Aethalodelphis; species Aethalodelphis obliquidens. The sequence continues at coordinate 42,125,916 of NW_020837953.1, forward strand.
ATCAGTGATGACTCACAGGTGGTGTAGCACAGTGGCATGCACTTTGGAGGCAACCAAATCTTGGTTCAAATTATTTTGCTCACTATTTACTTGAGCAAATGATTCAATTTTTCAGTGATTCAATAAGGCTACCCTGTCTATAAAACTACCTAACTCATTAGGTTCTTGAAACGATAAAATGATATTGCACTTGTAAAAGATTAGCCCAGTGTCAGGCACATTGTAAGTACTCAATGAATGATCATTGTCAAAGTCACACAGTCTATCACTTACTTGGGGTGACGTCAGCAATGTAAATATGACATAGATCGATAGATGGATAGATCTATCTGATTGGTACAGGTAATTCTGTCCACCATCCCACTCAATGTGCATATGCTCAGTGGGAGATGGCAGAATTAAATACATGACTCCTTATGGATCTCAGTTTCTGTGAGTCTCCATCTTGCTGGGAGGACTACGGTCGGCCCTATGCATGCACATATGTAAAACCAAGACATAAAAGCTCATGGAACAAGTCCCCTACTATTTCACCCAGTGCTTGACCATCAGAGATCTATCTGTCCCAGTTCTGGGGGGAAAAGGTAATATACTGTAAGGGCCATTTAAGGGACTACATTTTGACCACTTGCAGCTTATTCACTGATTTCCAAACCTGTATTGTGATTGTTATTGCTCTTTGGTTCAATGGACCATTAGGAGTATGGGCTTGAGTTGCCAACAAGGAATGTTTTCACACATCTTTGACATCTGTGGAACAACGTGGAGAGTAACGTGGAGATGCAGATCATAAATGCTGGAGCTGGGCCTCTCTGACTTCCTGCAGATGTCAGTGTGAACTTCAAACACAGATGAGATTCCAAGCTCATCTTATTAGCACAAGTTCCTGGATATAATAAAGGCTCTCAAATTATTTGATAAAGATCCATTTGTTATCCTTACTCAGCCAAAAGAAAAATAAAATTGAAACACGGTCACATGCTATAATGGGCACGGGAATAAAACTTCCTCTTCTTTCCTCCTAATTAGAAAACCAGGGGCTTAGAAAAAGCATAAAGGCAGATCAGATAGGAGAACGGGTTTTTTGTTTTTTAGGTAGGAAATTTTTTCTGAGCAACTTGCCACTTAAAACATTTTATAAACTCCCAAAACAAAATAGCCTAAACCAAAAGTACGTGCTTTTCCCCCTCTATTACAGAAACGGAATGATTCCCTCGCTTGAAGAAACCACTCGTTAAATATTTGTTGACTGTTCTGTCAGGGGTAATGGCTGTAGGAGCTCACACATCTGCATCTTATCTATCTGGTCAGGGAGGGCTCCGTGAAATGAAAGGAAGAGCACTGTTAAGGATGCCCATGTCCTAGTTTGTATGTGGAAGAGCGCTCTCTCAGTAGACTGGAGAGGGGGCAATAAAAGAGGCTGCCGTGTGGGCAGTAGAAAGCCCCGGCACGTGGAGGCAGGGAGGTGGCCTTCCCTACCCAGCAGTGTCTGTTACATCTGGAAAGGAGGGAAGAAAGAACAGACTGTCATCCAGGTCTCCACTTGACCTTTACCTGAAGGGACAAGGTTACCCCTTGCCAAAAGCCCAAATAGCTCTTTTTTTTTTTTTTTTCTGTGAGTCTTATTTCAAAATGCAAATAGTGCTGTGGACAATTATACATTATACATTAACCCATTACTAGCCAATCACTCAGAACTAATGACTTAAAAAAAAAAGCTCTTTTCTAATGTGGGGAACATTTCTCTGTGATCATGGTTCTAAACAATGAAGTTCTAAACATGAAGTTCTAAACAAATAGGACCCTGGCAGAATTAAATACATGATTCCTTATGGATCTCAGACAATGGCACGTAAGTGTCAATGGTCAGGTAGGCAACTTAGGAGAGGTGGGGTACCTTTTAGGGAAGAAATACCCAGGTGGATTGCAAAAATGGGATAAGGGGCTTGGAAGTAACTATTATAATTGTAATAATGTAGCAGGAAACCTTAGTGCTAAAATCCACGGTCTCTGGGCATACAGCTAGGCGACATATACATCCCTGCCCTAGGTAATCAGGTTGCGCTAGTTCGGAAGCCCAGGTGTCCGCTACTTCTAGGCCAGCCTGTGAAACCTCTTGCACAATCCACTACCCTTTCTTCTCTCCACTGCCCGCTGATGCCAACAATTCAGTGGTGGATTCTGCAGAAGATGATGGAGCTGGACAACGGAAGGAGCCTGGAGCCCTGAGTGTCACAAGGGACTGAGCTCCTCCGCTGGCCCACACTGGATGGTCAGATGAGGATTAAGCCCTTGAGATGCTGAGGAGTAGCTGCTGAAGCGACTAACATTACTTATCCTAACTAATAATATCATAATAATAATTATAGCTAATCCCCATTAGGTATGTATCCAAGGGTTTGTCTGAGTATTTTAATCCCTCCAATAACCATATGTAACATATAATACTATTATCATCCCCATTTCATTGGTTAGCAAACTCAAGCTCAGAGAGGTTAAGTAACTTGCCTAAGGCCAGCCAGCTAGAGAACAATGAAAACTCTGGGACCAACAATGGGGAAGAGAAAGCATAGAAGTGAAGACAGGTGGGTAACAGATGACAAAGTTTACAAGCTTCCTGAGTTCATGAGGAAGCCTTAGGGCCCTGTGGAGACACCCTGTGTTGTAGTCAAGGGGCTTCAGCAGCAGAAGGAAGTGGGGGCTGATCCTGAGCCATTCACATGCCGCCTGTGAGTTCCGACCAGGACATCTAGCTTCCACAGGCTTCTGTGTCATCACCTGACAGTGGGGTCAGGGATATGGACCCTCACTGGGTGTTTGTGAGGATTAAGCGAGGTGAGTATTCATCGCCCGCACAGGACTGGGTGCATGGTAGGACTGAATGAACGTTGGTTCCCTTCCTGCATGGCTAGGAGGCATTTTTGATGGTGAGAGGCCCCTCGTCCCCTGTGCTCACGGGTCCCAGTCTGCACACAAAGGGCCTTAACTGCACCCACCAGAGAGGTGGCTGGTAGCTCATGGGGGCACTCAGCAATGCCACGAGATTTGCAACCCAACCAAGCCAGCAGCACTCGCCAGGTGCTTTCCTCTGGGATCCTTGCCTTGGCCCTTTTCTCATGCATTCATGCACTGAATGCAGATTAATTGAGCCCACACCAGGCACCAGGTGCTGTGCCAGGTACAGGAGGTAGACACAGTGGTGAACCAGAGAGGGAACACACCTGCTCTCACGGGTCAGACTTTCTCACAGGAGCTGGGGAACGAGCAGAGAGTAAGTGAAAAAACTAAAGATATAGTTACACTTGCTATGTCATATGTTATGAAGGAAGTAAACAGAGATGTGATGGGGTGGGGGGTTTGTGCCAATAGAGAGACTAGAGGAAGCGAAACCTTGAGCTAATGTTTGACGGATAACATGACTCCCCCAAGTTGTTGGTGGAGGGAGTGTTCCAGGTGAAGGGAACAGTGTCAGCAAAGGCGCTGGGGTAGGAAAGAGCTTGGTAGATTGGAGAAACAGAAAGGAGGCCAGTAAAATTAAGCGAGCAGGGGTATAAGTTAAGCTTCTTTTCTTTTTTTCTCCCCATCCCCCCAGGAAATGCTCACCATCACTCACATTCTGGCCTGCAATTAAAGCCATGGTAATGGAATTCTGCTGTAGACTAATTATGCTGGGTCATGTGGATTCCAGTTCATCCAGCAGCTTGTTACTACAGAGGTGACAGACCTGAATATAAAATGAAGCTCCACGTCCATCCCTGTGACCGAGATGGAAACCGGGTGGAACAGACATCCGTTAGGAACACCTGGATCCTTAGAAAATAGTTCATAGCTTGAAAAACATATTTCCAGATAAAATCATATTGCCATGAAGGCACAGGTACGAATACATGATATACACACAAGGAAGGAGGTGGTTTATTGCCTCTCACTACTGACCGTATGTTGGGGTCTGGGCTCCTCTGGCCAGACTAGGCTGTTCTCTGATCCTGGCCATTGTCTGGCAATTGCAGAAACTTGAACTTCACCTTCATGGCCTGCCCTAGGGATCCAGGAGGAACTTCAGGCTGTGCCCAGATGTCCCTGAACCCATCCCAGAAATCAATTTGGCCTTCTGAGTCTTCCCAGGTGCCAGATGAAGGAAAATCTCACAGAGGCACAGTAGGCTCCCTTCTCTCTCTCTCCCAGAATGTCTAATATGGAGTCTGAGCAACTTTACAGTGACTTCTGACCCTACCCTTCTTCTCTACCCAAATCATGGTGAATTCAACATGACAAGAGAGGGAGGGTATGTTGCCTTTCTAGAGATGATGGCAAGAACAGGTCAGATCCAGGGGAAGGGAATGATTGAGTGCTTTCTTAGACTGAGGGACTTTTATCTCAATCAACCTTATCATCTTTAGCGAGAACAGGAGCTTCTTCATGTAAGAAAGTGATGGTAGTTATAACAGATCAACAGATGCTGATACTGGTGGTATTATCAATGTTGTCACTTCTGTGGGTGGAATCCTGGGGTCCCCGCAATGAGAAAGATCCCTGAATTATGCCAAGTGATCAAACAAGCATAGGTCACATATATTAGATTCAATTCCAGGGCCAGAATCTTTCCTGCTAGTTAGTTTAGGTTCACCATGGGGCATGGAGCATGCTAGGAGGGGAGACACGGGTTTTTCTGTTGTTGTTTGTTTTTCTAAACCTCACCATACAGTTTCTATAATGCAAGTTGTCTTTTTCCCTCCTTAGATCTCTGTGTTTTTGCTTCACCTTTTATCCATAATGTATAAGGTATCTCTTGAATGCCTTGCTGACTTCGGTTCTCTTTTTGTTCCATTTTATTGATTGGCCTAAAGAAAAAGTCCTAGCTCTCATGCATATGTGTTTTGGAATCCTGAAGTTGACAGTGAGATCCAACATGAAGAACTTGAAGCAAAAGAACATGTGTAAAAGGAATGTGTATATAGAGCTGGGGCTTTCTATTGTACCATTTGAGTAAAACATAATGATTAGAATAAGATCCTTGAAACTAAATATCTTCTGATTTTTTAACAATAGACTATTATCTGAAGGAAACTAAGATACATTTCAATTTTTAGTACTGCATAAAAGCATGCATAAGAGAACCCATATTAAAATTCAGAAATGCTTATTAACAACAAGAAAAAACAAAGAATGACGAAAGGAATGGATTGGTATTAGGGATCACTGAAGCTCTATAAGCCTGGGAAATACTTTTCTACAACCTGTATCAGAGATATAACTATTTTATTGCTTTGGTGTTAACAAAACCCATACAAGGGATAGTTCTATGATGCTTGAGTAGTTTCAGGTTATGCCAAATGGGTGGCTATGAATAGAACAAGAACTTTCTGCCTAAGATACCTGATTTTTTTTACTTGGTAAGCATCTATTTCTCCTTCTGATAAAACAAGAAGTGGGAATCTTGTTTCTTCCACTGTTAGGAATTCGTAGACAATGTCTTCTGGCTCAAAAGGTGGAAATGTGGCCCAGGCCTGGCCAATTTGGGTACTGCTTTCCGATGGCCATAGTCATGGATCAAAGGGTAGGTATGGAATCTGAGTGGAGTCCAGTCAAGGCTAGTGAACATCAGTCAGCCCTGAGAGACGTGCTGAAATGACTGGGAAAGAGACCCTCTCTTTCTGCAGATGCTAATTGTAGCCGTCTCACCACGACCTGGGGAGTGCCTGCCTGAAAATGAAAGCCACACAGAGCAAAGCACAGGGCAGAACTGGAGAGAATCAGATTCCAATCATCACTTGAACACCTGGAGGCTGACCTGCTGGATTCACACCTTGACCTTCCCAGTTGAGTGAATCAACACATTCTTTTTATGATTTAAACCAATTTGGGTTTGTTTATTCTAATTTCTCTGAAGAATTCAATGCCTGTCTTGATGTTCCTACAACCGTTTCTTCAAACCAAAAGTTCATGGAGCCAGAGCTTTCTTTTGGAAGAACAGGAGGATATATTTGGGTTTTACAGAATATCCAAATTTTAGAGCTAAAAGGGACCTGTTCCCATCCTTTATTGCTGCACGGCAAACCACCCCAAAGTGTAATGCTGTAAAACAACCACTGTTGCGTGATTCTCGTGGATCCTAAGGGTCAGGAATTCATAGAGCACAGCAGGGATGGTCTGTCTCTGCTTCACAATATCAGAGGCCTCCATAGACAATATGTGAATCATTTGAGGTTAGAATTATGCAAAGGCACATCTGGTGCTGGGTAGTCATGATCCAAAGGCTGGGCTCAGCTGAGACTTCCAAACAGAGCACCTATCCATGGCCTCCCCATGCGGCTAGCTTGGGCTTCCTCACAGTATGGAGGCCCTGGGATAACTCTATTTCTTACATGGCCACTCAAGACTCCAAGTTCCAGTGAATAAGATAAAATGTCCCAGTAAACAAGATAGAAGCTGCCTGATCTTTCATGCTTAGCCTCACATAGCATCACTTCCACTATGCTTACAAGCCTGCCCAGATTCAAAGGAGGGGACACAGACTCCCACCTGTGCATGGGAAGAGTGTCAAAGAATTTGGAGCTGTGTTTTAAGAGCACCATGCACGTGGCGCTTCTTTTCCCTCATACTTCCTTGCCTTAGCACATACTTCTCCTGTCAGGTAACATTCTTCTCCCACCCTTGTCCTCCCAGTGACTCTCCCTTCATCCTCCGTGGCTTTGTAGCATGTTACCTGCTGAAGAAGCATCTCCTATCTTCTTCTGAACTGGGCTAGGGGTGATTTTACTCTGCTGTATTCACATCTCTGCTTGTCTCGCCAAGTTGAAATTGTCTCATTTTTCTTTGTCCCTCTTCTCCAAACTGTGCACTTTCTAAGGAGTGCATATCATGCTTTTTATCATTACAATTACTTTTATTTGGCTCCTGACATACAGAAGATGCTAAAAGAACACATATGTAGTGAAAATTTCCAACCCCTTCACTTTGCAAATGAGAAAACAGCAGCCCAGAAAGGGAAGTACATTGTTCAAAGTCACACAACTTGTTTGTAGGCATCTAGAACCCATGGATCCTCTCTGGAATTCCCATGGTCCTCCTACACCACCATAGTGTTCCAAACATAAGGCCTGAGTGATGCTCAGAAAGGCCTGCATATGGTGGTCATGAACCCAGGAGCATCTGTGCAGCCAACCTCTGCCAGGGAAACCTCTGGCTTCCCAAACTAATTTGTGATGCTTTTAGACCTCGGAAAAAAACACAATAGATTGAGAGTGGCATTTTACATTTTCAGAAACAAGAACCGATTGTGTTAGTTCATGCCTAATTAGCTTATGCATTTTGGCAGCAGGCTCTGTACTTCCCAGCTGAGATGTGCAGTACAGGCACAACTGGGTCCCTGCATATGTGGGCCAGATGTTTGGCATGCCAACATGCAGGGGGGTTATAGCCAGGAAAAAACAAAAACAGAAAGGTGAGCATTTGTTCCGAAATGCTTTAGAAGAACACTCCGAGCAACTTTCACTTTTCATGAACCTGTCACAATTGCAAAGTAAAACTGTATTATCAAGGAAATCTACATATAAAGAATCTAAACTAAATCTAGATGGTACGCACAACTTGCACAGTTTCTTTTCATAGATGTTTATCAGCAAGCACTTCCGAGAACACGAGGTAATATATTTAACTACTGACCTACTTACTTCCGTTATGTACCAAAGCAAATGAATGTTTTAAAATGTAGGTCCAGAAGAAATTAGTTCAGGAATTCCTTTTCCCTTTTTAATAGTGCATTCTAACACCGATCTTATCCACAACCACCAAAGAGGAAAGCATTCAACTTTCTAACAGTGTAACTATCTCTTCCTGCAGATTGCCCCCAAAATAGCCTGTTTTTTCTGGCCTTAAAATTACCTCAATTTCTAACAAAAGTTCTGATCATTCCCACCTAAATAAAAGTGTTAGTTTACCTTCTTAGTATCCTAGGAACACTAAAACAACAAACAAATATTTTACAAATCCATAACTTTTCATTTAGCTACCTCTTCTAAGAGCTTGTCCTTTTTTTTTTTTAAATCAAAAGAACGTTCCTTGTCTACTACTCTTTCATGTACAGGAAAATTAGGAAAAAACGGAGTGTGACAATAACATGTCTTGGCAAAAATGTGGACAAATCAGAAGTCTCACATATTCTTATCAAAATATAAATTGGTAAAAATTACTTTGGAAAATAATTTATCATGAGCTAGTAGATATTAAGATATGCATTCCTGGGGCTTCCCTGGTGGCGCAGTGGTTGAGAATTTGACTGCCAATGCAGGGGACATGGGTTCGAGCCTTGGTCCGGGAAGATCCCACATGCCACGGAGCAACTGGGCCCGTGAGCCACAACTACTGAGCCTGCGCGTCTGGAGCCTGTGCTCCACAACGAGAGGCCGCGATAGTGAGAGGCCCACGCACCGCGATGAAGAGTGGCCCCCGCTTGCCACAACTAGAGAAAGCCCTCGCACAGAAACGAAGACCCAACACAGCAAAAATAAATAAATTAATTAACAAACTCCTACGCCCAACATCTAAAAAAAAAAAAACAAAGATATGCATTTCTTGGGACTCAGAAATCTCACTTCTAGAGAAACTTTTGCACAGTTGCACTGGGAGGGATGAGCAACAAGGCTCACGGCAGCACCAGAAAAAGCCCACATGCACAGCAGCAAGAGAATGTGTAAGTCAAGGGTATAAAAACCGAGCCTGATCGCTCGATCACCATGAAAGGAGGTGAACTACAGGCTTCGAAAAGGAAGACGCTCACACACATAACATAGTTTGAAACATGCAGATCATGAACGAACATGTGCCATGTGTTCTTATTTACGTCAGTGCAAAACCTTGTAAAACTAAAACCATGTTGCTCAGGAAGACGTAAGTGTCAGCTAAAACTAAAGAACAGCCAGGGAATCATCATCATCAAACTCAGGAGGGTGATTAGCTCAGCTGGGGGAGAAAGGAGATACAACTGTGGTATCGCAAACGTTCCATTCCTCAAGATGGGTGATAGGTACACAGGAGTTTGTTTCATTACATTTTATACTTCTCATAAGTATATACTTTATATGCATGTAATGTTTCATAATTTCTTAAACAAAAAATAGAAGGATTATATGGAAAATCCTTAAAATTTTGCAACATCTATGACAATGTCTTTAATATGCTAAGTGCTCTTAATAATTAATTTTAAAAGTTCAGTAGCTAAAATAATATATGGGCAAAGCCATGAAATGGCAATAACAACAACAAAAAATACCAAATTTTAATCTATGGAATTAGTAGAGAATAAAAATGGTGATAATACCTAAAACTGGGCAGGTGAATGAGGAGACAGGCACATAGCTGGTGGGATGTCCTTAGGACACTTTTTCTTCCAGGTTATTTGCCAACGTGAATGAAAACGCCTCATCTATTGATAGACTTTGACCCAGTGATTCTATGTCTAGGACTCTATCTCAGAGAAATACTTGAAACAGTGGGTACTCAGGGATGGATGTTCAAGAATGTTCATTACAGAATTGTTGATCACAGTGAAAAATGTGGAACTGCCGAAGTGTTTAATTCAAGACTGGCGAGATAAATTATGGTACAACCATGCAAGAGACTAATACAAACACGTTAAAATTATGATATAACTCCATATTTATTGATATGGAAAGATGCAGAGGACATATTGTTGAGTGAGAAGTGCAGTAATAGAACAGAATACATGAGCACAAATTCCCTTTGTTGCAAAAGCGTGTCTTTGTGCGTGTGTGTGCTACCAAATGGACTCCTGCCTTCACCCTCCCTTGCCCGGGGAAAGGTCAGGACCTCCTAAACATTCTTCTGCCATTGTCTTCCAGCAGCCCGTTCTCAACACAACAGCCAGAATGGACCTTTTAAAACACAAGCCAGATCATGTCACTCCTCTGTCCAAAATGCTCCAAGTGGCCTCCAAATGCCAGCTCCAGGAAGGCAGGGATTTTGGTCTGTTTTGTTCTCTGCTGTATTTCTAGAACCTAGAATAGTGCTTGGCACATAGTAAGCCTTCAGTAAATAGTTATTGCATGAATAAGTCACTGAATAAATGGGCAAATGAAAAAGGTCAATTCAGAAGGTGAAATGTAGAATGAAGTAGGTATACAGTATAAGGGGTTAGAGAGTCCCTGTGGGGCAGGCAGGCAGGTTGCTTCTTTAAATCGAGCGGCCACAGGTAGCTTCTCTGACAAAGTGCCATTTCAGCAAGACCTGCATGAGGAGAAGAAGCCAGGCCTCAAAAGACCCAGAGAGGAAATGTTCCAGGAGGAGGAAACAGTGAGGCACAGGTGTCTCACGGCAGGAGTATCTGGAAGTGTTCAAGGAACTAAAAGAAGGCTATACCCCAGGAGTTTATCTTGTTTTCTACAGTGGCAACACTACAGGTGATTATGAATGATTCTTCTTCTGTTTAATGGTTGTTTCTACTGTTTTTAACAATAAACATGGATTGACTGTGCAAAATCAGTAAGCTATTCTACACATCCAACTGGGACTGAGTCCTGGGTCAGGAAACTCTGGTTTTTCTGGGCCCGGAGTACAGCTGTGTGGTTTGTGATCATGCGTAAACTATTGGGTTGGCCAAAAAGTTGGTTCAGGTTTTTCTGTAACATCTTACGGGAAACCCGAATGAACTTTTTGGCCAGCCCAATACATTGCCCTCTGCAAGATAAGGATGTCAGGGCTCCACATCCCATCTCGTTCAAAAAATGTATAATTATGTTTTCCCCATTATCCCCAGAGTGAGATTAGAAACTCCTTTCCCTTGTCATGGAGCACAGACCCTATCTTAAGTTCACACAGAGATAAATAAGGTTGCCCCTAGCAACAGCAGCAGACAGTCTACAAACTGGTTCATAGCACCAGCAAATTCTATTATTTGTTGTTTGTTTGTGGTTCATTTTTATTTTTTTTAACATCTTTATTGGAGTATAATTGCTTTACAAGGGTGTGTTAGTTTCTGCTTTATAACAAAGTGAATCAGCTATACATATACATATATTTCCATATACCCTCCCTCTTGTGTCTCCCTCCCACCCTCCCTATCCCACCCCTCTAGGTGGTCACAAAGCACCCAGCTTTGTTTGTTTTTATTGATGTAAGAACACTGAACATAAGATATACCCTCTTAATCAATTTCTGAGCACACAATAATAGACCATTGTTGACTACATGCAAATTCCTAACATGGCTTTTGCAATTTCCTTCTGTCTCAGATTCACCAGGATAAGTACTCATGTAACGAAGAGCTATGCGAAACCAAGACCCAGCATGGCTGTTTTTATGGTCTAAATGAAGGAGCATAATTTTATTTTTTTTTTTGCAGTACGCGGGCCTCTCACTCTTGTGGCCTCTCCCGTTGCGGAGCACAGGCTCCGGACGTGCAGGCTCAGCGGCCATGGCTCACGGGCCCAGCCGCTCCACATCATGTGGGATCCTCCCGGACCGGGGCACGAACCCGTATCCCCTGCATCGGCAGGCGGACTCTCAACCACTGCGCTACCAGGGAAGCCCTGAAGGAGCATAATTGTTTTGGTCGATGTTAGAATAAATCACTCCATTCTCTCCCCCTCCTCCTCCCACAGATGGGGTGGGGGTGGGGAGGCACATAAAGGAAGGAAATTTTACCTTCTGCCTGTGGGCCAGGGCAGGGCCAACCTGGGAATCCACAGGTCAGCAGAGGTGCCTTAATACTTCTTCAGGGTTAGCAGGTGCTGTGACAGGAGAGAGGGTGAATTTGTGCTCAAAGAAAAGAGAAAGATGCTGAGTTTGTGGAGGCAGCCCAAGAGGGGAAACGGTTTCAAACAAAAGAGAACCAAGCAGAAAACAGAAAGGCAGTGTGTGCGTGTGTCGGTGGGGGGGGGGCGGCAGGGAGTCACTGCTATAGTCCCAGCTGGCACAGGGTGGGCACTCGGTAAATATTTGTTGTTTGAATAAATATGCAGTTTTTTCCAGGGTGTTTCTTTCTCTCCCTCCTTGAGAAATGGTGAGCACGTATGCTGGAAGGTAATTCTCATGGAAGTTCTATTTTACATTGGCTGGGTTTCCCTTGAAGGAAACCTCACATAACCTCTCTGAATTTGCCCTCTTGCTTCACAGGGTGATTTTCATGATTTTCCCCCATCTGTTACCATTTTCCACAACTGGCAGCTATAAGCCGAGGTATTATCTGTTTATCTGTGCAATTCTCCTCTTGGTTGAACAGTTTACAGTTTTTGGATTTACTTCCTTCTCCACTATTTAAAATAAATTTTAAGTGTAGGGGTATGACATAACCTCAGAGAGAATCTGTGTCTTTCGGCCAGAGGAAAATGTGAGCTCAGGCCACGCTTGCTGGAAAGCATCATGAAGATGATACTTCACGTAGCAACAGGTCAGAAAATAGGGCAGAGTTAGATCAGACAGATGATTTGTGCAAAGAACTCCATGGCTTCCCTGAAGCTGCTCTATGTGACAGCCCCAAACTGTTATCCACAACGAAAGAGGTTTGGCACTCTTTGGAGGCAGGGTGGATAGGAGGAGATGGATAATAAAAAGCAAATATCCTACCATGCTTTCAGAAAGTTGGGTCTCTTTGAGAAGATAAGCATTATGAAACGCAAGTTCTTCTATTTTCTGACTCTTGCCAGGAATTTGAAGTTTCTTTCAGAGCCCACTTTCTTGCTTGCTTCTAGAGTACCCCCCCCATTATGGTCCTGATCAAGTCCCTCTCTGAGCCTCTCTTTCCTCATCTGTAAAATGGGAAGAATGACAACACAACCCCCACTCCCACCTCCACACAGGGATTGGAAGGATTCAGTGAACAAGCATGGGAAGGTAGCAACATGACTGCTGGCTCACAGGAGAGATGCAAGAACTACCTGGTGAAGGAATGAGTACTAACTAGTTTTATTAACAACTTTTATTATTATGATCATTATTCTGAGTCTGTCTTCCAAAAAGGATTACATTTAAAAGTTGCCTTCAGTGCTGTAATCCACAAGAGACAACATGAGCTTTGCCGGATCAGTAGAAGATGAAGAGAGCGAGGAAGGGCAGGTAGGGTTTCTAGTGCCCTTGAAGTCAATGGATGGGGTGGCCAACTAATTGCTCTTTTAAAAAAACCCAGCTTATTGAAGTTTAATTGATATACAAAGAACTGCACATATTTAGTGGGTACAACTTGATGAGTTTGGACACAGGTAAACACCCGTGATACCATCGCCACAGTCAAGGGAATATGAGCAACTCTCAAAGTTTCCTTGTGTCCCTTTGGTTTTATGTTTTGTTTTGTTTTGCGGTAAGAACACTTAACACAAGAGCTACCCTCTTAACAAATTCCGAAAGGCACAATGCCATATTAACTCCAGGCACAGCAGATCTCCTAGTTACTCATCTTGCGTAACTGAAACTTATACCCACTGAACAGCAACTCCCCACTTCTGCCTCTCCCCAGCCCCTGGCAGCCACTATTGCATTGTCTGCTTCTGTAAGTCTGACTATTGTAGATGATTCATAGAAGTGGAATAATGCAAGATTCGTCCTGTGATTAGTTTATTTCACTTAACATAATGTCTTTCAGGTTCATCCATGTCATCTCAAATGGCAGGATTTCCTTTTTTAAGGCTGAATAATATTCCACTGTATGGACATACCACAATCAGTCGATGGACATTTGGGTTGTTTTCATATTTTGGCTATTGTGAATAGTGTTGCAATGCACATGGGAGTGCAGATATCTCTTTAAGATCCTGATCTCAATTCTTTCGGATATATATCCAAAAGTGGGATTGCTGGCTCATATAGCATACACAGCTTTGAAGAGGCAGCAGAGCTATGTAGTGGAAGCCAGAGCATGGTAGGGACCAGAGGTCAGGTTCTTATACTGGTTTGGTTCTTCACTTCCTAGAATATGACCTCTCTGGGCATTGCTTTCTGTATCTGCCAAAATGAGGGGGACAATAAGGCCACCTGGCCCAAGGCTGCTATGGCAGTTGACAGATGAGACAGGTGTGATCAGACCCAACACAGTATATCCTTTGTAGCCTCCTCCATTTAGCAGGGGCTTAGATTAAGCACCTGACATTTATGATTTCATTTAAGTTCCAGGCCCACCCTATGAGGGAGGTACCATTGTGATCCCCACTTTACAGATGAGACAGTGAAGTCTCAGAGAAATTTTTTAAAAAATTGCTGTAGGTTATACCCTCTGTCACGGTGGAGCTGGGATGTAAACTCATCAAGTGTGAATCCCGCCCATGAAATGACTCTCAGTCAACAGAAATGGAGTGTTCCTGATTCCCGCAAAGCTGGCTCCTTTAGGGGATTCCATAAGCTCTAGTATAGGCATAGACATAATGAGATGGCACAGCTGTGGCCCAGAAGGAATTTTGAGACCCCAGATGTGGACAACAGGCTCAAGAGACGTGGATCTCCAAGTTGAAGAATGACAGCCCTACATGGTAGCCAAGTTTGTGGATGCTAATGAAATAGGTTCTTGCTGCAGCAGTAGGGATCTTGGTGAAGGGGTCAGGGAGGGGGGTGTCTGCCAGAGCCCTGTTACTCCTTTGTTTTGGGCTCCTTGGGCCAAGCAGATGTCTCACCCTGGGCTGACTGTCATTACCCCTCCCAACATCCCCAAGTGGGGCGCCCTCTTGTGGCTGCCTGGTGAAAGTGGACAGTGGGGCTGAAATCTAGAGCTGCCCTGCCTCTATCCTATGCAGCCAGTGGGGGTTGTGTCTGTCTGGAGGATGGTGCCCACAGGGCAGCATGAACATCCTTGTCTAATCATGCAGAGGTACGCCATGGGCATGGGAGGTCCCACGTACCAGGGAGCTGCCCTTGCCCAGACATTTCCTCTGTCTTTTTTTTGCTGTTGATACAGTCTGTGCATAGGAATGATTAGGGTCTATGACTTTCATCCCTGCTCTCCTTGAACCCAGGTCCAGGTCTCTCAGATTTGAAGCACATGCTCTGATCGCTGGGCCATACTGCCTTTCTACAAGATCAAGTCTCATTAGGTGAGGCTCAGAGACAAAGGACAGCAAGCTGACGGTCATTGCCACTGGCCCAAGTGTCCAACAGTGTCATCTCCAGTAGACATACAGTTCCATCTCAACCTAAGCAGTGTTGACATTTGGGACCGGAGAATTCATTGTTGGGGGAGGGGGCAGTTGCTGTCCCATGCATTGTATCATGTTTAGCGGCACCCCCAGCCCCTTCCCACTAGATGCCAGTCACCCCCCACTACCTCCAACACCCAACCAGAAATGTCTCCAGCAAATGTCCCCTAGGGGGAAAAATTGCCCTCACTTGGTCTAACAAATGGTCTAAAGAACCCCAACTTACTCTGTAATTCACTGGCAAGAAAAAAAGAAAAAGTAAATTTGAACTCTTCTGTTTCCTTTTTAGAGTTCAGGTTCCCGAGCTCTGAGCGCTCACAGAGCTGACAGCAATGATACAGAGAAAATGACACAATGTGAACCAGCCTCCAAGAAGACTTCTGAGGAGCATGGAAAACAAAAGTGATTAAAAATCGTTATTTTGCTGAAGACTGGAGTCAAGGTATCATCTCTGCATGTTCTTGTCCATTAAAGCATATGATCAATTGCCACCTTGAAGCAAAAAACAAAAACATGATTTACTGAAAATAAGGAGTTTTGGGCTTAGTTAAATTTTTTAATTTTGGGGGTGTTGGAGAACACAGAGTTCAGCAATTTAGCGCCAGAAAGAAGAGAAAGCGAGGGAACCATTCATCTGAAATTGCTGGAGAATCTACGGAATCACAGCCAGAGTTTTCATCCAACATGAAAGTAATCAAAATCCCAAAGTCCTTGGCTACCTGGGTGCTCACAGAAGGGACAGCTTCAAGAGCTTGTTTGCCATTCAGAAGAAAATGGTCAGCCTTGATTATGCATTGTTCCTCTGCCCAGGGTAACAAATGCAGGAGTGGAGTTTGTGCTGGTGATTCAGACACATATAAACACTCTAAAAATAATGTTGAAATTGGAAAAGCCCAGACCTTCCATCCTCTCCCCATCAGGATTGAAATACTCCAAACAGAGCAGTCCATTTTGTTTGAAATATGACTGCTGTGCTTGGCCACGCACCCTGTGCGGGCCAGCTGTACTGCTTTAGCAAATGAGATGTGTCCAGAGGGATGTCTGGTTTCCCGTGGGCTGCAGCCATAAAGGCTAAAATTTAGCTTAACTATCGCTCATCTCAGAAGTATGTTGCTGCTTGTTTGTTTGTTATGTTGGCGTGTGGCCGCCAGGCATAATGATACCTAATTTTGAATTGAACCCACCCAAACTAGTCCCAAATGACTCCTGTCAAGTCATTTTAGTTGGCTTGTTATTGGGGCTGGAAAATAAGCCACTAGCTGCTAAGACAGACAGTCTGTCACTCCCATCTGGTAAGGATACCCAGGCAATGGGTCCCCTGTGTTTCTTTTCCCTCCCATTTGACTCCATCACCCCACTTTTTCCACCTTCCGTGATACAACCCCCAACGGCACCAGCAAAATCAATGATCACCAGTAGAAAAATACCTAAGTGTCCCGCACTGAGTCCAGTGCCTCATATGTTATCTTATTTAATCTCCAAAATGACTCGACGCAGCAGTGGTGATTATGGTAATAGCCACACAACTCTGTGAATATACTCAACGCCCTTGAACTGCACACTTTAGAATGGGTGCATTGTATGGTATGTGAATTATATCTCAATAAAGCTGTTAAAATATTATTTTAAAAAAATCTGGAGGCTGCCAAAGAGAGAAATGTAGAGCCTTAACTTTGCATGTCAGAAAAGAAGGAAGGCAGAAAATTAATGAGCCCAGTATCCAACTTTGTAAGCTAGAAAAAAGAACTTTTTGAGGCAGAATTTATTCCTACAGCCAGGGTCACGCAGCTTGTATGTGGCACAGCTGGATCCCCATCCAGGCTTCTCTGGCATCACTGCTGATGTTCTTACAGACCCTGTAGAGTTCACGGTCGCCCACGGTTCTGGCTCAATCAATCATGATCTAGGAGGGTAGTATGAAGCCCAGGATGCAGTATTCATCTTCATATCCCCACAGCCTCACACTTAGTAGGTACTTAATAAATGCGTGTTGAATGAATTAACTGCTTGAATTATTTTATTATACTGATGACACCAACCCATTCTACGGTCATTTGCTCCAGCGCTTTCCTGGCTGATTTATGCTGCCTCATGACAGAGTATCCTCACTCACTGCCGGGGAGAGGACATCACTAAGTTAAAAATATTCAGAGAAAAGCTTCTGCAAACTGAGCTCTCCAAATGCATTTGGAAATGAAAGAGGCCAAAGACCAGGGAATGCCTGAAATGATTTCCTGGGACTAGGAAATGATTTAAAGCAAAAGGTCGGAGCTCTTCGCAGTTAGTTTCCTAAGCAATTGGTACTCAGGGGCTTTCTGGGCCTGGCTCGCTCCTCAGCTAACCATCATGTTAATGGGAAAATACACTGGCCCTTCTGTCCAGGTCACTCCAGAGATTCATTAACATTTCCTCCTCTCTGTTTCTTCTCTCCTGAACCCAGTTTTCATTTTAGAAACAGGAACAACTCCTGAAGATCAGTGAGTGAGATGTTAAAGGTCTCCAAACACGTTCACATCCCTATTTGCTCCCTTCTGAAAACAAATCTTTAAAAGGTTCCCACCCTTGGGCTTCCCTGGTGGTGCAGTGGTTGAGAGTCCACCTGCCGATGCAGGGGACGCAGGTTCGTGTCCCGGTCCGGGAGGATCCCGCATGCCGCGGAGCGGCTGGGCCCGTGAGCCATGGCCGCTGAGCCTGCGTGTCTGGAGCCTGTGCTCTGCAACAAGAGAGGCCGCGATAGTGAGAGGCCCACGTACCGCAAAAAAAAAAAAAAAAAGGTTCCCACCCACCACTCACCCAGTGAGGGAAATACTGCAAAACAGGAAAAGGTATTTTCTGACGACCTTGGGTGTTTTAAATTCAGACATTTCCCCCATTGGTTAGTTTATTTTTGTTGTTTATATGTTATTGCTTATTTTGTTTCTTTCACTTCATTTTAATAACACTTCCTTGTGTTAATACTTAATCATTATAAGATACGACAGTGGGTGGGACTAGCCCCAAACTCTTGAACCCTTGATGAAAAGTACCTGGAAGGGAGCTGGATGAAGCTGAGCAATGTGTTTTCCAGTCTGTTTTCATCCTCTGCATCAAGTAACCTACTTGGGGAATCAGAGTGAGCACACCTATGCCCTCATGGGGAGGGGGAGAGAAGAGATCATCTCTCCTTGGTTATCTTCAGAATTGGCCAATCCTAGTGCAGAAGAGGAAGACACATGTGGCAGATCTTGAACTCGGAAGTGTGTGGGGGGGACCCCTTCTCTCTCGGGGTCTGGGAGTCCACTGGGCCTTTATTGCCAATCATATAAAGGCCTGTAGGCTTCAGATACTACTGAGGGCTCTCCACACCTCCCTACCCCAAATAAAACCATATGAAGGCAGGATGGAAGTTAGGCAGAAGCTGGAGACTAGAAACACTAGGATTCGTCTGGCACAGGGAAGGAGGGGCAAATTATCACCTGCATAGTACTTTTTACCCATTGTATCTAAATCTTAAGAAATTATCTATAAAAGGGGGATTTTTATCTCCACTTGTTATAGGCTGAATTGTGCCCCCAAGCCCAGATTCCTGTGTCGAAGTCCTAATCTCTAGTACCTCAGAATATGACTGTATTTGGACACGGGGTCTTTAAAGAGGTAATTAAGGTAGCATGAAGTCATTAAGGTGGGGCTTAATCCAACATGACTGGTGTCCTTATAAGAGGACACACACCTAGAAGAGAGACCATGTGAAGATGCTGGGAGAAGGTAGCCATCTGTAAGCCAAGAAGAGAGGCCTCAGAAGAACCCAACCCTGCCGACACCTTGATCTTGAACTTCCAACCTCCAGAGGCAATAAGTTTCTGTTGGCTAAGCCACTCAGTCTGTAGTACTTTGTTATGGCAGCTCCCAGAAACTAATACACCACTGTATTCTGGGAAATTAGGAGGAAGATTCTGTGTTATTTTTTTAAAACAATATTACATAGATATCTTTTCTCCTAAGGATAAAACAGTGATGACAGTATAGCTTTTCCCATTGAAGAGACAATCTCAGGCAACACAGGGATGAAACCAGAGTGAAACCAAACAAAGCAAAACCCAGCAAGCTATCCTGGGTCCATGTGAGACAGTGGAAGGATGCTCAGAAAGAGATGAGGTCATTGTGAAGGGGGCTGTTTCCAGCATTAAAGCCTGCAGGGACTCTTGTCACTTGTATGATCATTTAAATGGATGCCTCAGAGTCCATCTGGTGGCTATATCATTTTCTTACTTCACTTGTGATTGACATCTAGATTGTTTCCAATTTTTCACTCTTAGAAAACGTGCCACTGTTTCATCTTTGTGCATAAAACTTTTTCTATTTTTTATAACAGCTTTATTGAGATATAATTTGCATACTATAAAACTCACCCTTGTAAAGTATACAATTCAGAGGTTTTTAGGATATTCACAGCGTTGTGCAGCCATCACCACTATCAAGTTTTAGAACATTTTTATCATTCCCCGAAGACCTTAACAATTAGCAGTCACTCCCCATAACCCCATCCCCCATCCCCAGACAGCCAGTAATCTACTTTCTGTCTCTACAGATTACCTATCCTGGCCATTTTATATGAATGGAACCATACAATATGTTGCCTTTTGTGACTAGCTTCTTTCACCTAGCATAATATTTTCAAAGTTAATCCATGTTATAGTACTTTGTTCTTTTTGTGATTAAGTCATACTCCACTGTATGGATATACTGCACATAATTGAGCCATTCCTCAGATTATGGAAACACTTGTGTGTTTCCATTTTTTGGCTATTATGAATAATGCTTCTGTGAACATTTGTACACAAGTTTTAGTGTGGATATGTTTTCATTTCTCTTGGGTATATACCTATGAGTGGGATTGCTGGATTAAACAGTAACTACATGTTCAACATTTTGAGGAACTGTCAAACTATTATCCAAAGTACCATTTTATAATCCTATCAGCAATGGAGCTTTTTCCATTTTGAGGATTCCCTCCATAAGTAGATTTCCAGATGTGGAATTCTAGACTTTATAAGGGCATGAACATTTTAAAGCCTCTTGATACATGCTGCCAAACTTCTCTGCTGAAAGGTAGCATAAGCAATTCTTTAACAGTTTTCTTTTTGTTTCATTAACTCACATCCATCACCTTCCAAATCTGGCACAAGTTCCATTTGGTCCAGGAACTAAAGTTTATCCCAAGTTGTCTTTTACTCTGCTCTCTGTGTACCACCCACATCTAACATCACCCCCTCCACTCCCACACCCTGCCCAGATCTTCAAGCTCCATCTGTAAATTACTTGGGAATTTTCTTAAAGAGTCTTCATCTGTGTGTGCTTTTCAAGCTCCTTAAAGTCAGGTACTATGTCTTCAATTTATTTTCTTATTTGGCAGAACAAGCAGGGAAGGACTCTGCATATAAAAGACACTGTGAAGGCTTTCTGGCTAGTAATTTAAAAAGCATGTAAGTTGGGCAAGTGGTGCTGCATTTATATTATTAAGAACACTGCCCAGTGGGGCAGACGTTCATGCCTCTGGGTCCTCTGTGGGATCGCAGGACCTTTAAAGGCAGAGAATCAGCCTATTTTGGCTTTGCGATTCCACCAACCACGTCAGAAGGGTGAGGAAGTGATTCTGTAGTAGGCAACTACGATGTGCCAGACGCTTTTGCTATATGCTTTATAACTTACCTCACTTAATCTTCAAAACGTCAATGCAGAACTAGCAACCAGCTACCACTGTTGTCATTTTACACGTGAGAATACTGAGACCAGAGAAGTAGAGAGTCTTGTGGAACACAGGGGTGACCACAAACCTGGATCTCATTTCACTGTTCTATGCTGCTTACAGGTACACACAGGCCCTCGAAAATCTAGCCCCACTGTTAAAATTATAGGAAAACAATCAAATATTCCAAATATAAAAAAAGCTTCATTCTTTTACCTTTTTCCTTTACCTTTTTTAAAAGCTTTTACCTTAAAAATGGTGATCACATTTGCCTGTGATATCATTGTCTCGTTACCTAACTTTTTCTTTGTAATTTATATGAGTCTTGAGAAATTGGTATATTAAATTATTTTTATTTAAAAATATTCATTGTTTTCTTTAAATTAGAAGTACTATGAAAAAAAATTAATGAACCAGTAATATAAGAGAAAAAATCAAGCAACAGCAATTAAGAACATCTGGCAGGAGCATGCACGAGAACAGGGATGATATGAAACATTCTTCTAAGTCAGAGAGAAATGCTTTAGAAAGATGCAGTGAAGAAAGGACCACTGTATCTCAGTTCTGTATCAATTGGGATAAAGCCCTGTGTAAGTAGCCAACTCAAAGAGAATGCCAGAATGTCAGAACATCAGCAATGGAAGGGATGTTGCTGGCTTCTAGGGAGAACTCAAGACGTCCTCTCCAGAGCCCTGAGAACCCAGAAAGTGGGATAGAGTGTCCGTGTCGCTGGTACCAGGTACTAGCAACAGGGGATGGAGCTTCTATGTGCTTTGTCAAGAGGCTAAACCTAAGAATCTACAAGGATGAAAAAATAATTCACCAACTATTTTCAATATTTCAAACACCATAGATAGGCATACACATACACATATACAATCACCAAACTACCTAAAACTTCACGTTACATTGCTTTTGACTATAATAGGAGGTACTTGGTGTGTCAGCACCAATCACCTAATACTAATGAGAGGCTGTGGCAAAGGCACTAGATGTTTACCACACCTATTTCCTCTTCCTCCTGGGCACTCAGTCAGACTACATTTCCCAGCCCCCTTTGCAGCGAGATGTGCTGGTGAGCCTGAGTTCTACCGATGGAATGCAGAATGTAGTTCTCCCAATAGCCTGGCCCATATAAACTCCCCCACCAAGCCGTCTTCCAGACCCTTCCCCCCCCACCCCACCCCCGCCCCCGGAAGCTGGCAACCTTGGAATGAGTGTTGAATACCGCAGGGTCACAAAACAAGAAGAGCCTGGATCCCTGAGTCACCACTTGAGGACTGCTATCTGCCGATCTGGAGCACCTTTTAGACTTTACACGCATGAGAAATAAACTCTTGCCAGGCTAAGCCAGCGAGACTTGGATAATCATCTATTATAGTAGCTAGCATTGCCCTAACTCACCCAGATGTAATTAAATGGCTGTTGATAAAACAGTTTCTGTGTCATGATTGGTGCACTGGACACAGATAACCAGCGTTATAACCAGGTTGTGTGTGAGAATTCCTGGGGTTTAAATTTTTTTTTTTTTTTTTTTTGCAGTATGCGGGCCTCTCACTGTTGTGACCTCTCCCCTTGCGGAGCACAGGCTCCGGACACGCAGGCTCAGCAGCCATGGCTCACGGGCCCAGCCGCTCCATGGCATGTGGGATCTTCCCGGACCGGGGCACGAACCGGCGTCCCCTGCATCGGCAGGCGGACTCTCAACCACTGCGCCACCAGGGAAGCCCCTGGGGTTTAAAATTTTCATCTCACAGATGGATCAACTGAGGACTCAATTAATTTGTATAAGACTGCAGAGCTGGGACTCAGACCCAGGTGTTTTGATTCTGCCATAGGCTTTGTCTGATCTACCATTCGACCTTTATTTTTTTGCATACTACAGCAGCATGGACAGTTACAAGCTAGAGGTGAGTATTGAATAGCCAAGAATCTGGGCCATGCTGGGGAAAAAACTCAGGAAGAGCCTCCTCTTCTTTGTGCATTTTGTTAATTATAAGGGAAAATAGCATTTTCTCAGGGTTTTTTTTCCCCCATTATGTACAAACCAGCAATTCAGGGACTCATTTGACTGTATTTACATCTCAAAAGAGAGAAAAAGTCAACTGACAACATCTCATTGGCTTTGATCCATGTGCTTTCCACTGCCACGACCTCTTTTCCTTACTAGTAAAAATCAGGTAAGAAATTACATCAACACAGTATTGCTGACATGGGTATAGAATAATAATAATAACAATAGCCTTTAACATTTATTGAGCGCTTACTTCATATAAGGCATTGTGCTAAGTACTTCAAATACGGTCTTTCACCATTTCACAGAAAGGGACTCATGAAGTGGGAACTATTATTATGCCCATTTTACTGATGACAAAACAGAGGTTCCAAGGATGATGTAACTTGTCTGAGGTTGCACAATGCCCTGCCCTTATGCATTAGACATCTCTGAGACCGTCATTTGTAACCTAGCACTAAACTGGACTGTCATGTGACTATATAAAAATGCAAATGCAATGTTTTCTAGCACCTCAAATTAGAGTCTCAGGGTCACTATCCACGACAGGGCTTATAATCTTATAAAAGGGTCTCATGTGGAAATAGAACTTTCCAGTAAAAAGTTATGTTTTATCCAGTCAGTAGAGCCTTTGGAATTTCTAGTTAGAAGAAAGCGTGAATTCTGACAAGCTATTTAAGAATGTGAAACCCTGCACACAGGCACTGGACTCAGATCTGAGTTCAAAGCCTCCCTCTGCCCAGAACAAGCTGTGGTCTGAATCCTTCAAAGCCACATTGTTTTCATCTGCAGATAAAAAAAGTGGGGGGGGGGGAGATCATAATGCTTACCTCATAAGGAGGTTATGAAGGTTAACTAAAATAATACAATAAAAATACTACTGCTAAAGTTTTTCCACAACTTGCCTGGCTCTCGGACGGTGCCCATTAAATGGTAGGGTTTATTTCAAGGGTTATTAGTTTCTTGAAAAAGACAACTTTTCAAGTAATCCTAGAAGTTTTATTCAACACAGATTGAGCTGGTTATATTAACCTTTGGGGTTTTTTGCTTTTTTTTTCAAAATCCCTGAACTGCATGGTCAATAGGTCAATATGGTAGTCACTAGCCACACACGAGGCTATTTAAATTTAAATTAATTACAATTAAGAAGTCAGTTCTTTGGTCACATTAGCCACATGTCAAGCACTCAACAGCCACATGAGTCTTGTGGTTACGATACTGGACAGAGCAAATGTACGATATTTCCATCAGTACGGAAAGTTCTGTTGGGTATCATGGGTCTAGAGTAAGAATAGGTTCATAAGGAATTCAGGGAACACATTCACTCGCATAGGGGAGTTTGTGTACAGCTCTGCTGAAGGAAGGTTGATGGACCAGATAAGCCAAAGCGGTCCCTCTGCATCCCTGAGTATCTAATGCTCCTTGGAGAGATAATCAATTTTTCAGACCATCTCTGTGTGTGGATATTTCTTAATAATGACAGTAGGTTCCCCAGGGCAGGAAATCGGAGGAGATGACGTTGGCATCCCCTAAGTACTTGACTCCTGTCCAGGGCTTGGGTCCTGAAAGGATCAAAATGACAACCAAGATACAGCTGAGGACATCATTAGGGGGCATATGAAGAAGATATGCATATATGCTGTGAAAATACCATTCAAGGAAAACACAGAATGTTAGAGACATTGTTTGCCATAGAATTAATGGTCCGAAAGCAAACAGGAGTATGAATTTTCTTTACATCTCTTCATCTTTTGCATTCCCCCCACAATATGACCATATTTTTATATAAAATGTTACATGGGCATAAAATATGTTATATTCAGGCTGTTTCTTTTTAAATTCAGAGAACAACACCATGACAACACTTATTTCTAAAGATGTTGGTATATTTCCAAGAAGCGTTCAAAGACTTTTATAAACACACTTTCATAAAACAGATATGCAATGATAAAGCAGGATATGTTATGTGTCAAAAAAGCATTTATATTATAAATTTGTTTTGGTTTTTAAAAAAGCTAAGAGAGAAATCCAGCTGACTGCAACTG
Source organism: Aethalodelphis obliquidens (assembly GCF_003676395.1). Lineage (NCBI taxonomy): Eukaryota > Metazoa > Chordata > Mammalia > Artiodactyla > Delphinidae > Aethalodelphis > Aethalodelphis obliquidens. Next base: position 42,150,834 of record NW_020837953.1, read on the forward strand.
AATTAAAGAATGGTAAGGTATTTTTCTTTTGTGTCTTTTTATAGTTCACAGTGCAATTTTATTTTTCCCATTTTTAAAGATCATACAAAATAGAGCTTATAAATTATTTTCTTGCTAAACGAAGGCAACTCATTAGTAGATATGCTTTGTATTTTCTTCAGTTGAGTCATAGATGTTCAAAGCTCTTCCACTGGCATGTAATGGTGAGTCACATAGATAATATCCTGAGTGCAGTTCTGGAAATGTGGACCAGTGGAGACAAAGAGGGTGGTCTAGGCAGGGATACCTTGCCCATCTAATGGTATGTAGAAAACATTGCAGAGACCTCCTTGGCCAGGCAACAATGAATAGACAAGTGTGGCGTCCTTTCTCATAACATGATTTGGAATTTTTCATCAGGCTAAAGTTTAAAAGCTCTATCTTCTTCCTTTGGTTCAATTTTAGAACTATGTTTGCTTTATTTTCCAGGACTCCCAAAGATTATGGGTAGGGATTCTGCCATCTCTTCTGAGAGTCTAGGGGGTAATTTATCTCGTCCAGGAGAGCAGGCTAATGTTCTTTTACAATTTCCACATCTATTTTGAACTTCAATCTCCTCTCGTTCATTGTACCAGAGGTGCTGATCACTGTGCCCGCCTGCCCACAGCCGTCTCCTGAGGGAATTGCTTCCAGTTATATACAGGACACCACTTCTTTCCCCTCAGCCAAAGCTGATTGTGTAGAGTCCCGATGTCACCTGGAGCTGTCCAGAGCCCTGAGAAAACACTGAACATCTTGGTTCCCCAGTTTCTAGATCTGTGATCTTGTATAGGTTATTTAAGCTTTCTAAGCCTTAGTTTCTTCATCTGGAAAACAATGACAATGATACCTGCCTCAGGGTTGCTGCCAGTGTACAGTGAGATGGTGTATAACAATATAGTCCCTGGTGAAATGGAAGCACTTCGTAAGGTTAGCTGCTGCTGTCATTATCATCATTATCACCAAGATTAATATCATCATCATCAATATAAATATCATCATCATCACCACCATCACCATCATCATCATGATCACCGTCACTGTCATCACCCTCTGAACCCAGGGGAGTAGGAGGGATAAGCTGAAAGGCTTGTAGATTCAAGGTTGAGAATGACATTTTGGTCCACAAGCAATTTACTGAATAAGCAAAGGGAGCCTGTCTGCAGAAGGAAGATAAATGACCATACTGACAGTACTGGCATTTAATGGTCAAAGGCCAAGGAGACACAGAATCCTGCAATGTGTGGGAGTTTTATATACAACAAGGAAGCATCCTGTGTCCTGCACAACCTTCAAAAGTCCTGCTGGACAATGTGATAAAGGTCAAGCCTAGAACTGACTCCATGTTACATATATACATAACGTATTGTTCACAAGGTTTTAATACATGTTGAATTTCCCAGGAATGCAATTAGTGTATGATTTAAAGAAAGGCACAGTTTGCTTTGTTGGAAGTTTGCTAAGAGCCAGTCACTGTAGTGGTTTCAAACATAGCTGCAAATTCTTTGTCAGTACTTCCATCAAGAGATGGAATCTATGTATTCACATCCTCCCCGACTCTACCCCTACCCCATATGACTGCTTTGACTAGGACTATGGCAGAAATGTTGTGACTTTCAATAAAAGGTTATGCAGCTTCAGCTGGGACACTTGTCCTGGGAGCCCTGCCTGCCATGTAAGAAGGCTGAACACCCTGAGATTGTCATGCAGGGTCACCACACGCAGGCAGCACAGTCTTCAACCTCCTGGCCCCGAGGCCAGGCAAGTGAGTGAAGTATAGCCACCTTGACAGTGATGCTTTAAGCTTCAGCTGTTCCAGGGCCAGTCACTGGAGTTCCCCTGACTGAGGCCCCATTGACATCACAGAGCCGGGTAGAGCCATTCTTGCTGTGCTCTTTCTGAATTCCTGACCTGTCAGATCCATGAGCATCATAAAATGATGGCTTGGGGTTGCTGAGTTTTGATTTGCTATACTGCAATAAATAACTGAATCGTATCGCCAGCACAATCCGACTTTATCAGTTTATATTTGAAGTTGTTCCATTCACGGCGATTCTACACACAGATGCAAATGCAGGGCTGCTTCTTCTTCTTTTTTTTTTCTTCTGTCTAAACGTTTATATATTAAACTATATCTTACTTTTTGCTTTAAATTACTTTCCTTGTCATCTGTAATTTTTCAGTTAAGGCATTGTCTTAATTTTATTTTGAAATTATCTATGAAGTTCATTCCAAGATAGGAAAAGGGATGTTGTAAAAACATTTGTTATAAAAAGGGAGCGTTGGATCCAGGAGGTCAAAGCACTTCTCCCCCCCGCCCCCGAGACCTGGAGAGGGCAGTCATTTTTGTTAGCATCTTTCTTTCTGGTTCTCCTGAGATCTAGCTGTACTTGGCTTCCCCTCCTTCCATTATGTGAGATTCTTGTAGCATTCTTGTAACCACCTTTTCTTAGCTAGCTTGGATAGGTTCTTTCAACTCAAGGAGCCTTGACGAGGACGCCCAATTTAGTTCTAACCTCCATAGGTTTTTCCTTGACAGAGAAAATGAAAGCCCAAAGAGATTAAGCATAGCTGTGTTTTCTCCAGCATCTGTTGGCATTATTCAGTTACATCCAAGAGACAGGTGTCCTCTTCCATTTTTATCTTCTTACTCCCGTAATCTTTAAAAGCTAAATGATATTTCTTTTGGTTCCTCTTAGAATCTTCTACTCTTTGTTGTTTGATTTACTACAACCTTTAAAACCCAAACAATATTTCTTGTGGTTGCTCTTAGCACATTTCTACCCTTCATTCTGTGCTTTGGTCCTGCCTTTCTTCCCATTCATTCCAGGCTTGCATTTATCCTTAACTATGTCCTGCTCCTTTTATCCTTTTTAAGTCTGAGCTTGTGGTATGCATCCTGGGTATTACATTAATATGCCTCTTGACTTTCACAACAAAAGTATTGGCAGTTGGGGTGTCAGAAATTCATTTTTGACAGTCATTCACCCCTGGAGTCTTTATAAAAAACATCTCTGCCCACGGAAGTATATTTTTAAAAAGCCTGCCTTGTTAAAATATAAAAAGGTTGTATACTTTGCTTTAGGAAGTCAGTGCCCATACCCCAGCTGTCATAAATTCTAAATGGCACATGCAATCTCTCCGTGTTTGTTGAGGGTCCTTTTCAGGCTGTCTTCCTATCTGACATGAATTGCTTCCCTTGTCCACCAATGTGGGGTCCCAACCACTCTGTCTGTACCAGATATGACCCTGCCCCTCTGACCATAGCAGATTAGACACAGGGTGGACAAATGACTAAGCGGGACCAACAAGAGTCTTTATTCAGTGAACTTCACATTGATTCTTAGAAATCAACCAGATTTTAGTGCAGTTTGGCCTAGTCAGTTGAGTTAAAAAAAGGAAATGCAGGGACTATGGGTCAGAGACATTCTTTCTTCAGAAAAAGAGAAAAAGGTCAGACCTTTTGCAAGAGGCATAAATAATAGACAGATAGAGGGTCCTGGTGCTTCTGAGTTCCTGTTTTCAGTAACTGGCCAAGGACCAGGGACCTTGCGTTCCATTAGATACTTTATAGATTTCCTCCTACCTTTTGTTCCCTCCCACCACATCAATGATATTTCCCTCAAATCCAAACAGTCTTAACTAATCCAGAGACTTGCATTTTGGATCAGTTTCATGGCCAAGCTTCTTGTATTATCTGAAAAATCAGTTCAAAGAAGTTTAAGAGTAATTTAAGCACAATTTCCTAATATTTGGAAAAAGAATAGCGATTTGGGAGAACATTCAAATTTTGGAGTTTTTCTTAGGAAAAAAAAAAAAGACTAACCAAAGAACAGAAGGGAGGAGAATACACAAAAAGAAAATTGTAGATTACAGAGCTCTGCCACACCAAAAGGAGAATGGGTAGGAAACTCATACTGTGGGTAAGCCGGTATCAAGTGGCACCAACTGGGGTCTCTGTCAAGTGCCTTGCTGATGACAGGGTTCATAAAGCTTGGCTTTATGCGGACCCCAAACTTATGCAGACTGCATAAGTTCCTCAGGTATTGGCACTGGGCTCACGGCTTCTGCCAGGAAAAAGCCTGCTATAGTTTGATTTTTGCAAAGCTCAGGGAAGGAAGCATATTCACAAGATCTTGCTGCTAAGCAACCATTCCAGGCCACCATCTTTGTTTCCGCAAGATAACAAGTGTTCCATGCCTCTGCAGGTTGTTTCCAGTTTTTCTGATGACCCTGTACCAGAGAACTTCTCCGGCATCTAGTGTCTGCAACCACATTTTCTCCAACATGGGCTAAACCCCGCCCCGGGGGAGGGGCCCCCCTTCCATGTCTGTCCTTCCCTGGCACTCTTTCTCATCCTAGCATACCCTTTAGGCTTCTCTTTATAACTTTATAGTCAGTCTTCTCCCATAGCTTAACAACTCTTTATTTTAACTTCTCCAGTTTAAATATTGATGATGATGATGATGACAATAAAAGGCTTTGGACAAGTTAAATACTAGGTCATACAATTATGTCAAGATACCTAGGCATCATGACATTTGCAAATTCAAAACACTGGGGGCATTGGACCTTGGTCAAGTCAAAGACCAAATCCATCATTTGAAGAATGCCATCCTTGGATTTCAGAACAAATAACCTTACATCCCTCCTGAGAGATCTGTGTTTGATCTCCAATACCAAGATTTCCTCTATTTTACAAATTATATTTTAATTTTAGTGATGGACACTGTACCTGCCAGCTAATGTTCCACAGCACAATGAGCTACCATACTGATGTCTAGAAGGTTCTATAAGTATTCGGCCATGAAGCCAAGTCTAACGGCCCCAAAGGCAGGCCTGCGCTATGATTCACAACCATCACCGCCGTCCCCCAAACCCACCACAGACTAAAAGCAGGAAAATGTGCTCCTTTATGAAAGGTGATATCCAAGAAAGGTAATGCTTTAACCAGACCCTAGCTATTGCTAGGCACTTAAGGAGTTAAGTGTGTTAAAACGCAGAGAGGGGAGAGTGGGAAGAGGCTCTCGGTGTCTGCTTCTCATAAAGCGCTGGCCTCCAATCCGTTTCTCTCCCCATCTCCCATGGGCATGGCTGTGACCAGCTGGAACATTAACCTTGCAGGTATAATCTTATCACACAGAGGATGGAATTGGTACCCCCTAAAGAGATATCTGGAGCCAGAAATTCTGAGATTTTATACCTTCAAGGCCTAAATTTGTCAAGGAACCTAGAGGAAATTAAAATTTTCTCTACTCAGAAGACAAAATATTTCCGTCTTCGCGCACAAGGTCTTCTGGCAATTTGGATAAATGAAGCTGAGAGCAGAAAATGATGGATTATGAACTTCCTAAGGAAATGAATGTCAAAAGAAACCCCAAACATCACGAATCACAAGCCGCTTTGTTTTCTTATTCGTGACCTTCATCTACCTTCTCTTCCATGAAGCAAATGGAAATGTGTCATTCTGATTAACGGTGATTGCTTCCTTGTCATACATCACCTAAAATGAGATGTTTTATCGTGACAGATTTAAGGGGATGTGGGCATATATTGAAGAGGTACTTCTAAAAAAAACACTCTTGATTATCCATGGCACTTAAAACATTCCTGTTATCGTCTTCCCATGCTACCCCCTTTCCTGCAGCTCCTTAAAGGTAAAGAAATGACTTGGCGTTCGGTAGCAGCTGATTACTGCCTTGCTTGTGTAGCTGTATGGCTTACAACACGGTGAGCACTATAATCCTGCTTGGCAAGCTCTGCAGAGATCTTCCTATGGAAACAGTACCCAAATTTCTGTTTTTAAGGAGAGTTTTTATGCAATTATTATTTCCCTTCTTACAAGGCAGAGAAAACTAAAACAATTTAAGATTGATCATGGTTACAGCAGTTGTGATTTTTTTTTTTTTTTGCGGTACGCGGGCCTCTCACTGTTGTGGCCTCTCCCGTTGCAGAGCACAGGCTCCAGATGCGCAGGCTCAGCGGCCATGGCTCACGGGCCCAGCCGCTCCGCGGCATGTGGGATCTTCCCGGACCGGGGCACGAACCCATGTCCCCTGCATCGGCAGGCGGACTCTCAACCACTGTGCCACCAGGGAAGCCCAGTTATGATTTTTGAACGTAATTTCGTAGAGGGCAAGGATAGTGTGGAAGTCTGTGAAATGTTAACAGAGAACCATTAGGGCCATGATCATGCTACTGGTTTACTACCATATTCTCAAGTTCTTGCATGGCACCTGTATTAAGTTTGGAACCCAGTAATTATCTGCTGAATGTAGTTGTGAAGGTCAAGAAAGGTATCTGAAACACACTGAAATATCTACAAAGGAACAGTAGCTATTGACATGGGAGAGAAGGAGACTGGAAAGGAAGTGAATGGATGAATGAATGAATGAGTGAGTGAGTGATTACATCCTCAGATCCAATAAACATTAAGCAAGCAGACCGAAGTAGTACAACTATGACCTAGCAAGCAGATAGAAGTAGGACAGCCATGAACTCCTTGGGGGCAGGAGCTACACCGTTCATGGGATTGACCAGCATCAAGCACCAAAGTCAGCTTTCAATAAAGCTCGTTGAATGAACAAACGGATGGATAAATGGATGAAGCTGATTCAACCTAAACATTTACCTCCAGGAACAAACAACAGCTGCTGTGCCTGTAACAAATCTGTTTTGAAAAAATCAATGTAAATTTAGGCTATTCCCTCAGCAGAAAAAAAGAAACTGACAAGTATAAGTATGGTAAGAAACAGAAGCCCTGGAGGCTAAGCCCTGGGACTGTCCATGGTTAACAGGCACCTTCACGGAGAAAGCATTCACAACTTTATTCATTTTAAGCTAGTTAGGTAGTGTTGCTGGCCACAATAACTCTGGTACTCATTGCCCAAGCTCGTGGTATAAAGTACCTAGTATTTGTCTGGAATCTGAGGATGCCATTACCAAATGAGAGGCAGATGCAACATGATCCAGCAGAAAATAAAGTGGATTTTTCCAATTAAGCCACCACAGGGAATTTTCTCACTGGGTTTGGATGAACTCTGTTTAAAGCCTTGAATAGGGAAGCTCCAAAGACCGCATAAGTAACCTTGACGCAGAGAATAGAAGTTGTCCAATTTGGGGACAACAAACATATCCACAGCATAGCTAGGGATGAGTCAAAAAAAGATTCTAAGTCAAGACCAGGAAGGTGGAGAAGCTATTCATTGAATTGGCAAGGTCAGGAGGAGGATTTGGTTCAGGGAAGAAATCGTGTTCAATTTTGGGCATGTCGATTTTGATGTGACAGATGGACATCATGAAAGAAATGATGAGAAGTGAGTCAGAAGTATATGTTTGGGGCTCCCGCAGGGCAAAAATCTGATAGACATTTCAATGTTAATAGCATATGGGATGGCAGGTAAAGCCAAGGGAAGGAAACAGAGAGAGCAGAGACCATACCATGGAGGTAGAAAGAGCAGCCAAAGAACACTAAAGGGACAGTTGGAAGGTAGGAGAGAGATCAGGGTACCCTGATGGTTCAGAAGAAAAGGAAGAAAAGAGTTTCAAGAAGGGTAAGCTCAACAGTGGTGAATCTGGCAGAGTTTTTGAAGGGTAAGAACTAAGGAAAGATCATTAAGAAATGACCAATGGGACTTCCCTGGTTGCACAGTGGTTAAGAATCCACCTGCCAATGCAGGGGACACGGGTTCAATCCCTGGCCCAGGAAGATACCACATGCCGCAGAGCAACTAAGCCCATGTGCCACAACTACTGAGCCTGCGCTCTAGAGCCCACAAGCCACAACTACTGAGCCCACATGCTGCAGCTACGGAAGGCTGTGTGCCTAGAGCCCATCCTCTGCAACAAAAGAAGCCACCTCAATGAGAAGCCCGAGCACCACAACGAAGAGTAGTCCCTGCTCACCACAACTAGAGAAAGCCCGCACACAGCAATGAAGACCCAACACAGCCAAAAATTAAAAAAAAAAAAAAAAAAAGACCAGTGACTCATACAGTGTGTTTCCATTGTGTTGAGTGATGGAAACTAGAATATAAGGGTTAAGAGTGGGTAGTTATTAAGGCAGTGAGTTCTAAATATTCTTTAAATATGGATTAATGTTTTTTTAAGAAGTATGCATTATTCAACTTATAGGATTCAAGTTAAACACTATTGCCCTGTTAAGTTTTTGCTACTCTCCCAACCAGAAATAAACCCCACTCTTCTGTACTCGTATAACATTTTGTCCATTTAGCACCTTTCATAGTTTACTTTGTACCATAATTGCCTCATTTTGGTACAGTGCTTCTCCAATGCCTAGCCACAAGAGTCAGTTGTTCAAGAAATATTTGTGGAATGAATTAATAAAGTCCTACTTGTTTACAAGTCTGCCTGCCCAATGTGATATGGCTCTATAGAAGACTACACGAAAACTGTATGTGAGATGAATAAAAAGGAATATAACAATTTTGCAACCCTAATACATGAATGCATTTAGGTATTGAACACCATTGGCTGCTAACATCACTAAAAGGCATACACCCATACGTCACATGGCTCTGGTAGAAGAATGCAACATCATCTGTACAGTGGGCTTAACCTCTGCTACCTGGTATTTACAACTACTTTCCTCTATACCTAGAATCCTGATTCTTTAGGACACAGGGGATTATAGAATTAGAATATGACATAATTGTTCAGGTGCTTATCTCATATTATAACAATCTGATTTAAAATGAGCAGTTCTACCATAAACATGAGCCTTGAAGACTATTTAAAATCCTCTTCACACTTTATAATTTTTACTTGTCCTTTCTACATTTTTACTGTTATACTGTATCCACACTGCAGGAGCACATAGACATTACATACTATATTTTTTCCCTTCTGACTTATTTGGTCTGAGTTCCACAAGAAAATAGAAAATATATATTTAGCACTTACTATTGAACCACATGTCAATGGCTCTCTCGCTATTTTGCTTGCTTGCAATTTGCTCTCCAGTAGATTTTCCAGGAAAAACTCATGGGAAAAACATTCGCCAAGTCTTTGGGTTTGCCTGTGCAGTTTGTCTGTGCTTTTCACTTGAAAGTCAATTCAGCTGGATATAAATAAATTCCTACCTCACATTTCTCTCCTTATGTATGAATATGCTACTCCATTTCCTTCTGGCAGAAAGTACAGCTGTTGTAGAAAAGTCTGATGACATCTTGAGTTTCTTTTGTTTTTCTTGAAAGTTCAATAAATTTACTAATTTTTGTCTCAGTGTTGGTCATCCTGGGTCAGTTTTCTCAGATCTGTGGTATACACTTTCAACATGTAATTTCAAAAGATAGTCTTAGAAAAAATTTTTCACTTGTAGCTTTTAGTATTTCTTTTGTGCCTTTGTTTCGATTTTCTGTTTTAGGACCCCATATATTTCTTTTAATATTTATGTCAGTTCTTCTTTGCCTGTCTTTTAATTTGTCATTTTCTTTAAAATCCTTTTTTTTTTTTTACATTTTTTTTCCTTTTATTTATTATATTTTCCTGAGTAGCATCAGCTCATTTCTGAGCCTTTCTAATTCTGATTTATATGTTTTCTTTTTCATCTTGTACCACTTTCTTAGCATAGTTTAGCTTTTTAGAAATAGTGATTTATATGATTTGGGGGGGGGTGCAGTCTTTTAGCATTCTTTCATTGTCTGTGGGGCTATTTTACTATTCTATTTTTTTCTTTTAAAAACTTTGTGTGGTGTTATACCTTGATCCTTTCCTGTTGCTCATTTTTATGTAAAATTAGAATAGGGGTGTAGCTCAGGAGAGTTTTTCTAACTTTTCTAAGTTTAGGCTTTAGAACACTGTCTTCTTTTGTTTTCATGTTATTTTCAAAATATATGGCAGCTTGTCCTCTGAGATGCTCTTCTTCAGTCCGTATCTGTACCTTCTCTTGCCCTTGTGTCTGTATTGCTTTGTTTGGGCTCTGCTCTCAGAAGCTTCTCCTCAGTGACCATCCTGGAAGGAAGGTTTTAAGAGGTCAAGGAACCCGTACTATTCCAGAAGCTTCAGAGTTTACCATAGACTCTCCAGCAGAGTATACAAAAGCTTTCCTAGTTTTGTCTACTTTTCAGTGAGTACCTGTTGGAAATTTTGGGATTCTCAGGTATGTCAGCTGCCTTGTTTCTTCCCTCAACTTCTTCTAAACTATTGCTGATATCATGCAGGTCCTTGTAACTTTTACCAGTTCATCCATTGGCGGATACCATGTCAGCTTGATTTCTGTATGATATTTGTGTGTTTTGGTTTTGGTATCTCTTTACTCTGTTTGGGGTGGGGAGGATTAAGGAGATTCAAAAGCTCTGCCGTCACTGCCACAGAATTTCAAGATATTTATACATTTGTATGTTATTGATATAGTAAGAAAAAACTTGACACACATGTATATATGGTATGTTTTAGTTGGAATAAAAGAAATATGATATAGAAGCTGAATGAACATGACTTTAATGAGAGGAAGTTTAGACTACCTGACCTCTCTGTTCTTCTCTAGTTCTGGGATTCTATCGCTCAAGGCTTGAAGGAGACAGGCTGATGTGGGCGAAATAGGGTGGAGCCCATCAGACCTGAGTTTGAACCCAGCCCTATCACTTATTGTTAGCATGCCCTTGAATAAGCTCCTCTGTAAGCTTTAGTTTCCTCACCTGGAAATTGGAGACAGTACACCTTTATAAAGCTAAAGCACTAGTCCCAGAGTCACATCCTTCTCTTTTAGAGAAAAGCTTTCACCCAAAAAGACCAACCGTGTGCAATGAGTTAAGGCCACACAAATGGAACTTAAAATGAAACATTAAAATTCCCTCTTGGGGTGGTGCAGTGGTTGAGAGTCTGCCTGCCGATGCAGGGGACACGGGTTCGTGCCCCGGTCTGGGAAGATCCCACATGCCGCGGAGCGGCTGGGCCCGTGAGCCATGGCCGCTGGGCCTGCGCATCCGGAGCCTGTACTCCGCAACGGGAGAGGCCACAACAGTGAGAGGCCCACGTACCATGAAAAAAAAAAATTCCCTCTTATATGATACCAAGCTGTGACTTCAGAACATCAGTGGGTATTAGAATACTTGGTTAAGATAGATGGGAATGTTTAAGGAATGGTAGTACTAAGGTATAGAACAGCAGGTCCTTCCCACATTCCCTCCAAGCATGTCTACCAGGAAGGATTTAGTGGTCAATGATATAATCATTTTGGCTAAATAAATCCTACCACACTATACTCTGGGGAAATCTGCTGACGTGGCCTAAAAAATGAAAAACATGCTATGACACTCACATAGCTCTAAATTTCTCCATCTCATACTGACCTAATGGGTTGGTGTCAAGTACAAAGAATTATTGGAATGTTTTCACAAGCTCCTGTCACTCCAGATCTCAGCTTTGTCTATTTCTTAGCTTCCAACACTAGAAATGACTTTTACAATGAATGCTTAATAGTGAATTACTAACGAATGAATGAATACTCCAAGAATACTTAAATTAGAAACATGAGATTGCTAGAAGTTTTACAAAAGAAATTCAAGCACATCTCTCTTTCTATATCCCTAAATGTTGCCTCGTCTACAGAGATGTTTCATTTTCCCTTCCACTTGCTGACCTTTTCCAAACTCAGCACAACTTATCATGCTACCTGTGTTTTCTATTGTTCTTTCCCATCCATAAGTTCTTGAGGATGGGGCTGCATCATGTTCAACTTTGCTTTCCCGGTACTTAGCCCAGGGCCTCACACATGATGTGCCTGCAATCATTGCTCATGGAATAAAGGAATAAATCCACTTTTTTTCCCAATTATTCAGACTTCAGGACATCCTCCTTTTTCTCTCCTTTATTGTATTGAGGTCATTCTTCTACATCATACACTTCTGGGAAAAGTTGGGGAAAGTACAATAAAAAGTCATATATTTTGGGGCTTCCCTGGTGGTGCAGTGGTTGAGAGTCCGCCTGCCGATGCAGGGGACACGGGTTCGTGTCCTGGTCCGGGAAGATCCCACATGCCATGGAGTGGCTGGGCCCGTGAGCCATGGCCGCTGAGCCTGCGGGTCCGGAGCCTGTGCTCCGCAACGGGAGAGGCCACAACAGTGAGAGGCCCGCATACCACCAAAAAAAAAAAAAGTCATATATTTTGAAAATAAAATCATACCTTTTGCTACTTATTATTTAGGTCTAATAAGCATTTATTGGAAGGAGGAGAGTGAGAAGGTTGAGATTGTTGATTAAGATAAGTTTGGGGATTACCTAAGGATTTGTTTATTCACTATTTTAACAAATGTTTATCGACCACACAGTGTTTCAGATACTGCTCTAGAGCTGGGGTAGATCAGTGCACAAAACTAAGTCCGCACCTGCATGATCTTGCCTTGAGTTTGGGGAGAATAACGGTAAACAAATAAGCAAAAGCACATATCTCCTCATCTCAGGTAATGATATATACTCGGAAGACAAATAAAGCCAGAGTGAGGTGAAGTGGAACAGAAAGGGCCAAAGAACAGCTATCTAAAGGAGTGAAAATTAAGCACAAATCAGAATGAAGTGAGGAAGTAAACCATACACCTATTTGGAGAAACAGGGTTCAAGGCAGAGGGAACAGTAAGTGCAAAAGCCCTGAGGTGGGAATGTGGGCCAGAGCAAGGTTCTTGGACAATTTTTTTATCCACTTACATTCACAGCTTTTATGATCTCATCCACTCTTATGGTTTCAAGCACCAATTACATATTAACGATTCCCAAATTGAAATTCAGCCTTGCATATCCAATTGCCTACTCCAGCATCTTCCCTTGGCTGTCTAATAGGCATCTCAAATTTGGCATTTCTAAATCTGAACTCCTACCACCATCTTGACTGTCTCAGCCAATGGCCCCCTCCCTCCTTCCATTTGTTCCTGCTCTTTCACATCCCACATACAATCAGTAAATTTTGTTGGTTCTTAAAAAATATGCCTAGACCCCTTCTTCTACTGCTACTGTGCTAATCCAGGTTACCACCATTTCTGCTCTGGATCACCACAGTCTCCCCTTAACTGGTTACCTTGCTCCTAACAGTTAGAACACAACACAGTTAGAATGTTCCTTCTAAAACTCAGTCAAATCATGTCACTCTTTGCCTCCAAACCCTCCACTAGTTTTCTAGAGTAGAAACCAAAGTCCTCATGAGGGCCTAAAAGTTACCTTTCTAACCGGCTCACCTCTGCATTCCCCCCAGCTTACTCTGCTTCAATCACACTGGCCTCTGTGCTGCTCCTCAAACACAACAGCTGTACTTTGGCCTCAGGACATTTGCACTTGCTTTTCTCAGTCCTAAATACACCTACTCATACATCTCCATGAATCACTCCATCTCCTTCTGGTCTTTGTTCAAAAGAGACCTTGTCCTTCATACCTGTCAGAATGACTTTCATCAAAAAGTCCACAAATAACGAATGTTGGTGAGGGTGTGGAGAAAAGGGAACCCTCATACACTGTTGGTGGGGATGTAAATTGGTGCAGCCACTATGGAAAACAGTATGGAGGTTCCTAAAACAACTAAAATTAGAACTACCATATGATCCAGCAATTCCACTAGTGGGGATATAACTGAAGAAAATGAAAACACTGATTTGAAAAGATACAGGCACCCCTATGTTCACAGCTATTTACAGTAGCCAAGATACGGAAACAACCTGAGTGTTCATTAACATATTAATGGATAAAGAAAGTGTGGTGTATGAATATAATGGAATACTACTCAGCCATATAAAAGATTGAAATTTTGCCATTTGCAACAACATGAATGGATGTGGAGGCTATTATGCTTAGTGAAATACATCAGGCAGAGAAAGACAAACACGGTCTGTTATCATTTACTTGTGGAATCTAAAAAATATAACAAACGAATGAATATAACAAAATAGAAACTGACTCACAGATACAGAGAACAAACTAGCGGTTACCAGTGGGGAGAGGGAAGGTGGGAAGGGCAGGGGATTAGGAGGTACAAACTACAGTGTATAAGATAAATAAGCTACAAGGATATATTGTACAGCACAGGAAATAGAGCCAATAATTTATAATAACTTTAAATGAAGTACAGTCTATAAAAATATTGAATCATGTTGTATACCTGAAACTGATATAATATTATAAATCAACTATACTTCAATAAAAAAAGAGGCCTTCTCTGACTCTCCTATGTAAAATTGCAATTCCTACTTCCATGGCATCCTCCACCATGCTCCCTGCCCTAGCTTCCTGTTTAAGCAGGAGGAAATGAGAGGAAACTAATAAGTATATCAGTAGCCCAAGAGAGGGTCCCTTCATGGACCAGCGATGATGGAGCCAGCAACCTGGAGCAGTACAATGAATTCAACTCTGCACGTCTGATACTCTTAAAATAAGATACAAGCGCTGTGAAAACATAAATGGTTTTCTCTATCTACTTAAGAAATTATCTGCTAAGAAGACTTTAAATAAATAGAGAAAATTTACATGTAAGAAAATCTACCCAAGTAGACTGTTAAATACAGGTGTATACCCTGCTTTATAAAATAAACATGCTCCTGAAAAGTAGAGGGGACATTTAATTTCTGAACACCAGATGTTATTTTGAATTTTTTTTTTTTTTTGCAGTACGCGGGCCTCTCACTGTTGTGGCCTCTCCTGTTGCGGAGCATAGGCTCCGGACGCGCAGGCGCAGCAGCCATGGCTCACGGGCCCAGCCGCTCCGCGGCATGTGGGATCTTCCCGGACTGGGGCACGAACCCGTGTCCCCTGCATTGGCAGGCGGACTCTCAACCACTGCGCCACCAGGGAAGCCCCTTGAATTCATTTTAAGAATTTATTACTTGAAAGAATTCTATAAGAATCCTAATATGAAGTGAATCATAAGTATCTTATTTAATTTCATGTATGAAACTAGATTTTCATGTATTCACATTGCATAAAATCGGGTAGATAGGCCCTAGAATTGCCTAGGTGGAGTGGTATGTTTTCAGATAAATTTTAAGGACAAAGTTAATAAGATTTTCTACTAGCGGGAACAAACACGTATAATCTGTTTCAGTGCTGTAGGCAGGAAGTTAGAAAGGGTAAGATTTCCTGATTTGGGCTGGTGTTGGCATCTGACAACTGTTTATAATGGAATTCCTTTGGAGGCTCCTACCTGCTCTCATTTCCCTGCCAGCAGCAGGGATATTGCAAAATTTATCAAACATGTCTCAGAGCTAGCTAATGTCACTTTCCATACAAAGAGAATCATAATTTAGAACTTAATTAAAAACAAACCCAGACAAAATCTCATTTTACCCTTTTTCTCCTTGTTTATAATCTGTAGTATATTGACCTGCAGAAAAAGAGCTAGTCATTCTTAAAAGCCTTCTTTTGTTTTTCTCCAAAATGAAACTTAAAAGAAAATTTGTGATCGTTTAACATAATTTCCCTTAATTTCTAAGGCTGTGAAAAGCAGTGCCTAGAAGCAAATGAACAGATGGTAAGAGAGAGATTTGTAAATCACAACTCCCCACCCACCTCCCGAAAATATGGAGCTATCGTTAATTTCCAAATAATAGTAAATCCTTGCAGGGGATAATGCCAACTGTCTGCGTAAGGTAACCCGTGCCAGGCCCTGGTGCAACTTTGTCTTCAAGAGAAGAGGGTTGGCTGCAGTTCTTAAACCATTTCAATAAAACAACAGAAGGAAACACCACCTCTACAACATCATGGGCAGGAGTGCTAGCCATGGATTTTTCAGAAGAGACCTTCCAGCCCCACACGTAGAAGGGATACCCGGAACCACAAAGAAAAACACAAATGCCTGTGAGGCCAGGCTCATAGGAAAAGGGTCCATACCAATGTGGGAATCAGGCTAGGGGTTAAGACAAAAAGAACTAGGTGAGGGAGCCGCGGAAATACGGAGCTTACCTGCCTATGTTAACTAACTAAAAAAAAAAAAAAGAAAGCCCCTGGAGTGGGTTATGTCCTGGGCTGCCATTTTGAATCTCTTAGTGTAAGATCTGTAAGTGGTGGGCTGATAAACCAGCTCTCTGCAAAGAAAAAGGCCTGGATTTGTAGCCTTGGCCTATTGTCATGGTGTAAATACTCCCGTCATGGCCAATTTCTGGCTACTAATAGTTTAACAACTGGCAAAATTCCTGAACATTCAATCATCAGCCAGCTCCAGGATACCACTGACCCTAGTTTTCTGCCATCAATCTTTTGTCCAATCTCATTGTCCCTGTCTTGGTCATGAAAATTAAAAATAAAAAATAGGTTTGAATTTTGGACAAATATTTGAACACTGTGATTCAATTCCAAAGAACCCTATCCCATGTGGGTGCATGAGTGCCTTCAGTAAATGCACATTTGTAATAGAATTCCACACAACAGGGGTTCTCAGAGTGTCATCTGGGAAACATTAGATGTCCCCAAAATCCTTTCATGGTATCTGTGAGATCAAAACTATATTTATGGTAATTCTAAGATGTTATTTGTCTGTTCACTCTTTATTCTCTCGTGAGTGTACAGTGGAGTTTTGCAGCGCCTACATAATGTGCGATCTTGCAACAGAGCAATCATAGAAGCAGCTGTAAGAATCCAAATGTCTTCTATTTACTACACATTAAGGAGATTTGCAGAGATGTAACATAATGCCACTCTTCTCAATATTTTTTAATAGGATATAGTAAGTTTTCATAAATTATTTATGTTAACATAAAACAGGTTTTATTGTTGCTGTTTTAAAATAAATTAATAAACAATTTTAAAATTCCTCAGCTTTAATTGCTATTATGTTAAATATTGATACATTTAATACACATAAGCAAAAACTTTTAGGGGCCCTTAGTAATTACTGAGTATAATGCAGTTGGTTCGAAGACCAACAGGTTTAAAAACCACTGCCATACAATAACGCATGTCCAATTAACACATTCATTAGAGAAGAAGATTTAGGCTCTCTTGCCCCAGGTGTTTCAGCTCTGCTGTAGCTGGCATGCCAATGCAGGATGATTATAAATGCAAGCGTCTTCTGCTCTCACTACGCTACAGAGCCAACACAACCAATGGCCCAGAGCAGGTCCACAAATGCTGCCGAAGGCACGAACGGGAGCAGGAAAAGGATAAATTCACATCAGAGGGAGACATCAAACCTAAGAATCAGTCACCCATGATTCCAGACCCTGAAAACAGTAGCGTCTCATCTGCAAGGGCAGCCCTCGGTGGGTACCACCGAGGGACTGGCCTCACATGGGTGTCCACAGTCCCAACTTCATGCACAGGCTGCCATCACTTGGGATATAGCATCTCCCTGCAGGCCACCTTTGCCTGGGTATACCCAGCCAGATGCATATTAACCAGTGTCAGACTGCTATACAAGCAACTACAACGATCAACTCTAGGTACACGCACTGTTACCTTGCCCACCAAATTGGAAGTTGGGTCTAGGTCTATAGATAAACTGTTAGTAGTAAATGTATTAGGGTTATACTTGTACTACAGTGATCTACAATAATTACCTACCTATTTAAAGTGATGTTTGTATCTTAATTTATTATTCTCCTTATTGCTATGAAAGAAAACACCCATAATTTCAGAAGTGTTTGTGAACAGTTGGCAGATTTCTTTCAAAAGAAAAAAGTCCAGAAGACCTAGAGTTTTACTTATTGTAAGCAAGAAGGGGATAGAAAGAGATGGGTGTATGATGGGAAAAAATACCTCCACCGATCCTTATATTTCCATGTGGAGGAAACTTCAGGCCTCGTGGACCAGCCCCTTATAGGCTGTACCAGGGAGCAGTGAGCGAGTCACCAGCTACATAGGTGATAGTCAGTGGTTCCTAGTTTTGAAAGGGGTGGAGCTGATCTAGAAAATGTGGAAGCACTCGGGTTGGGTTCTCGTTGTGCTGGGTCAGCGTGAGGCTGGGATCTGGGTGACTACATACAATTCCTGAAGATCCCGTATCCCCTTGGTGACTCACCCCCTGTTCCAGAGTGGGGCAGTGGTGGGAGTTCAGGGGAGGGGAGCAGAGAAGGTAAACAAGCATTTCAGCTGCATAGCAAAGCCGTGTTCTCCAAACAGCTTTGTCCAAAAGGGACATTGTGATGTCCATTTGCTAGGCTCCTGTCATCAACTGTCAGGATAGTTCCAAACTCAAAGGCAGGGAAGCAGGAATGTCATTTGCAGACCTCTTAGGACCTCAAAAGGGAGATGGGGTGGAGGTTGGCTAACAAATGATTGGAGAGGCAGCCCAGGCAGAGATAAGACAAAGGCGCAGTCCCCTGGATATAAACCCACCTCTACCTCCCCCTAGTTCTGGGCAACCCAGGGCATATCATTGGCCTATACCCGCCTTTATTTTCTCATTAGTTAAATGCAGGAAATTGTACCCACGTCGTCAGCGTTACTCTGAGGATGAAAAGACAAAGCACCACTCTACAGAGCATGGGCTGTCAGGAGGTGCTCGAAGGACTCTGCTCTTTTCTTAAACCCGTTACAATCCGTGATCACAAAATGATTATAGCAGTTTATTGTCTCTCTCTCCCACCCAACTGTCAACCCTCTGAGGTCAGAGACTAGTGGTTGTTTGGTTCACCCCTGTTTACCCACAGACCAGCCACAGTCTTGGCATGGGATAATTGCTCAGTAAATTTTGAGTGAGCAAGTTAATGAATGGGAGTTATTACTTACTGTTCCATAAATTACCTTAATGGAGAATTTTGTAATACCTATTTTTTATATAGCCTTGAGCACTGACAACCATGTATATGTTTACATGAGAAACACTTCAGGATTAGAACAAGGTCTTGATTTCTAAATACAGATCGCCAGCACAATATGACCAGCTACCGTTAGCCTTTGCCTCTTCCACGCGGGGGTATGGAGAAGTGTCATTATGGACACAGGAGATAATCCTCATTTTCTTTGTTGTTAAATCAGCGCAAACAGCATAGGCACTCTTTTAGTCTGTGATCAGGTTCAAAAAGATCAAAGCTGAAACTAATAGGGCACATGGCTCCAGTAAATGATATTTTTAAAGTATGGGAGGGGAATGGGTGTCTCGGGAGGAATCTTTGTGAAGTGTTTACATTGGGAGAAGAGAACAGCTTGTTGCTAAAGCTTCAGTGCAAGTTGTGAACTTCCATTCTCTGCCATCGGCCAGCTCAGCCCCTCCTCGGCCTGACCATTTTCTGCCATTTAGATATGAAGTGTGCACACCACCCCTAGGGAGGTCTCAGAAAGCCCTCTGGTATTGGACTGTCCTTGATCTTGGCTTCTGCTTAGTCATCTGGGCACTAAAGTGTGTCTTCTCTGGTGCTATGTCCCTGAACACATCAGAACACCTATTGTATGTCCTGGGTTCAAACCACCAGGGCCAAAATTACAGAGAGATGAATGGGGTAGAAAATGTAAAGGGTACCAGCAACCTCAGCAAAAACAATCCATACGATACAAAATATCACAATTTGAAATAAAGACAGGATCCGACATGGTCAGGATTAGGTGGGGTGAGTGAGGTCCAACTGTACAACTGTAGGTTTGGATCCTGAATTCATTTTAGTTTTGGATATTTTGGTCATCACAATAAAGCTTTAAAAACCATGAAGGTTTGGAGAGGACATTCACAACTGCTACCAGCAAATGCATTTGGTATTCTAAAGGTCAGGAACTTGGCAATAAGCAATAAAATTCTTTAAAAGTGTTCATCCCCTTTGACCTCCTCATAACACCTTTAGCAATTTATTGTAGGGAAAGATCTAGAAATGCACACAAAGATTCATTTACAGTGACATTTATCACAGTGTTATTTATAGCACAGAAAAACCTGGAAAAAACCTTAGTGTCTAGAT
Organism: Aethalodelphis obliquidens; assembly: GCF_003676395.1. Classification (NCBI taxonomy): domain Eukaryota; kingdom Metazoa; phylum Chordata; class Mammalia; order Artiodactyla; family Delphinidae; genus Aethalodelphis; species Aethalodelphis obliquidens. The sequence goes on from NW_020837953.1 coordinate 42,170,672, forward strand.
ACATGGGAGTGGTTAACTAAATGCTGATACAGCCACATGATGACACGGTATGCAGCTATAATACTAGAAAACACCTACAGTTTTCCTCCTGAATAGGGAAAAACCCAGTTCTTCCCTACTGTATTTCTCTCTTGTGAGTCTCCTTTACTACTTAGAATACTTCTGACACTTCTGGTCACCAAATGTGTGCGGGTTTTTCCCCACATCAAGCAATTCTCTTCAATGCCAGCTGGGTGTCCTACAATTTCATCTACCTGGAGACAGTGTCAGATCTCACAGGTTAGGGGCTCAGTCCTACAAGACTGCTCCCACCCCGCTTCAGATGCCAACTGCATAGTAGGTCCCCAAGTAACCCACAACTTCTGTCCAGTTTGGCTACAAATTGGAGGTTCTCCACCCCAACCCCTTCCTTGGTTCAATTAACTTGCTAGAGTGGCTCAACAGAACTCAGGGAAACACTTACTTATGCCAGTTTCTTAAAGGATATGGTAAAGGATACAGATAAACAGCTAGATAAAGAGATACATAAGGAGGGTTCCGAGCGCAGGAACTTCTGTCCCCATGGAGTCTGGGTGTGTCACTCTCCCAGTGTGGATGTGTTCACCCATCTGGAAGCTCACCCAACCCTATATTTCTGGGATTTTTTGTAGAGGCGTCATCATGTAGGCATGAATGGGGCTGGGAATTCCAAGCTTCGAAGCATGGCTTGGTCTTTCTAGTGACCAGCCCTCATCCAGGAGCCACCCAAGAGCTCACCCAGAGTCACCTCTTTAGAACAAAAGACACTCCTACCACCCAGGAAATTACAAGAGTTTCAGGAGCTCTGTGTCAGGGATGGGGGTCAAAGACCAAATATTAGAACAAAAGATGCTCTTATCAATTAGGAAATTACAAGGGTTTCAGGATCTTTGTGCTAGAAACAGAGGACAGAGACCATATATTTCCTATTAACTCACAGCAGCCACTAATAATCCAATTTTGAGGAATGCTTAATGACATGGGAAAATCTCATGAAGTTATGTTAGGCTGGAAAAGGACAGTACAAAGGATATTTAACTAAGGTGCAAAGGATGATGTCTAATCACTGCAGACTGTACAGCAGTTTCCATGACATTCCAAGTGGTGGTGGTAGGCGGGGGAGGGGTGGAGTTCACACCAACTCACCAAACAGCCCACAAAGAGAACTGCACGATTTTGCCCAAGGTTTCCTTTCCTCTGCTGGTGTGTGGCAAGGCTACTGCAATGAACAGTAAACAGGGAGACCTATAACTTTTTCTCTTATTATCCACTGAGAACCAAAACTGCAGTATCCACTGAGAACCAAAACTGCAGGTAAGGTATAAACACAGCCACATGGTCTCTGTTTTGCAGACACTTATATTCCTTCAGAAGAACAATAAACACCGAACTGACTATACGGACTAGAAAACAGGTAGGATAAAATATTAACCACTTGTGAAACTGAGTAGGACCCTGAGGGGCCTTCCCGAGGACAGACACACCCCCATGGCCTGCATCTCTTGCTTGTAGAAAAGCTTTACCTTCTAGCTCTCCCTGAGTTCCAAACAGCAAATTCAGTCAGAGAAGTGAGAAAATACAGAAACAAAGGAAAACAGTCAAGTAAGACAGACTAATAATTGTTTAGCCATAAAACAAAGTCAAGGACCTTGGGTTCCTCCTCAAGGTCTATAGATAATATCCTGAGCTATATCCTTGTGTTGTTTTGCGGATACTAAAACCCCCAACAGGTGGAAGGAATTAACTGCTGACTACCAGCACATAGACCCCAGACTGGTTGGAACCAGAAGGTTAATGACTGAGATTCCTGAAACATCATCCTGTTACCTCACCAACAACCAATCAGAGAGTGTCCATGAGCCAATCAGGCACCCTGTGGCTCTCTCCCTCACACCGTCTTTAAATTCTTCCCCAAAAGCCTTTGGGTCTTTTGAGCATGATCTGCCCATTCTCCTTGCTTGGCCCTGCAATAAATGATGTACTTTCCTTCACCACAATCCAGTGTCAGTAGATTGGCTTTGCTGCATATCAGGCAAGTGGACCCAAGTCTGGTTCAGTAACACTTGTATTTTCCAAATTTTCTTTTACACAGTTACAGCACTGAAAAAAAAAAAAAGAAAACAGAGGGGCTTCCCTGGTGGCGCAGTGGTTGGGAGTCCGCCTGCCGATGCAGGGGACATGGGTTTGTGCCCCGGTCCGGGAGGATCCCACATGCCACGGAGTGGCTGGGCCCGTGAGCCATGGCCGCTGAGCCTGCGGGTCCGGAGCCTGTGCTCCGCAACGGGAGAGGCCAGGCCACAGCATTGAGAGGCCCACGTACCCCCCCCCCCAAAAAAAAAAAAAAAAAAAAAAAGAAAACAGAGGTGGATGGGAACTGGATTCTGTAATTATTCCATTGCTTTCTCATTAATTTTAGGTATGAATATATACTTCCCATGCAGCAATGCTTACTTATCTTTGAATGGAATTTTAATTAGATATACATGCTCACCAATAGAATAATGTGTTCAAGTAATATTAGCTATAGAGAAAATCCTGTTTTCACCGCTACAATGCATCATTTCCATTAAAAAAAAAACTTTACAACAAATTAAGTTGGAAATTTCTATTTAGAAAGAATTAAAATGCTGGCTGGGGCCATAGTACAATGGGCATTGCTATATATTAACTGCATGACAATGCTGAATATTTTAATTTACTTTTGGCAAGTCCCTCTTCCATTGTAGCTTGGCCCAACTCTTGGATCTTTCAAACTCCGATTTCTCATTCCTAATCCGGAAGAACTTTGTTCCCTGTGGTGGAGACTAGGCTAGCTGACTATTAAGCCTACTTCCTCACAGTCCTGAGAACACAGCTGTACTACATTTTCCAGTCTCTCTTGCAGTTATAGCCATGTGGCTAAGCACTGGCCAATTACAAGTAGGTATAAGTGATGGATGCCCAGGCATGGTCCATCCAAGCCTCCTGCATGCATCCAGTCTCTTTCCCCTCTACTGCTAAATGCAGAGTAGGCAGCCACGAGGTGGAAGGAGCCTGAGTCCCCTATGAATGACCATGAGGAAGGCCATGCATTATTTTGGATTTCCAAGAACTCAGGAACACCTGTTTTGGACTTCATGTCGGCAAGAGATGAGCTTTTATTGGTTAAGCTGCTGAGATTTTAGGATTTGTCTGTTAGAGCAGCTAGCATTTGCTGATACACCTCCCTCTTCTCCATTCTTGTGGGTCTTCAAAAGGCTATTAAAACTGACCTCCAATGTTATGTTTTCCCACGAAGTCTCATCTATTATGTGAACTCGTGTGAGCTATGTCAGCTTAAAAATGCTTGTACATGCCTTGGCAAAAATTAGTCAATGCCTTGTCCATTCTGTAATTATGGAATTCTACGTGGACACAAAACAGTCTTTTCTGTTGCTCCAGAAGTTGAACCATTTTTTACATCTGTCACTTTTCAATAATTCTAAGCTCATGTGACTAAAGACACATACACTTTTTTCATTTACAGGAACAGAGCATAGGACAAAGAAAAAATGGAAGAGACTGAGTGAAATGTAAAATAAGTTTCTGTTTCTCCTTGTGGCACATGAAAAGGATTTACATCTTGCCCCATTTTTTTTTTTTGCCCCATTTTTAATATGCCATAACTTAACCTCAGTTAACTTACTATTTAAAAGTAAGACTTTAGCAGTTTAAAAGCCATATAATTGGATCATCCTCTCTTGAAGATTAAAGTCACCTGTGCTAACCCTTTCCCTATGCCGGAATTTCTTCCTCAGAGGGCAGGTATGGCAAATGTATCCTGGCATGTCCTATACAAGGTAGAGAACAGAAGTGTTCTATTTGTTTGCGAGGAGGAAGAATAACAGTCAAGAAGTAGTTTCTGGTGATTGTTTGGAAAATAATGAGGAAACTAGAGCGAAATGGGAAAGAAACCTCAAGTTTAATAAAACATGCAAATATTTCAAAAGGAAAAATTTCAAGAATGGCTCAGCGAGTCTTACCTGCACTATTCTACTCCCAACCTTTCTCCTTCTCCAAAAGAGTGACGGCATTTAAGTTTACAAACTCGTAAGGAGTAGTAAACAAGCCATAGGGATCTAATGCACAGCGTAATGAACGCAGACAATATTATACTATAATTATCTAATGCGATAAATATTACTACATCGGTAACCATATTACTGATACAACATATAAATGTATCAAAGTAACACACTGTACACCTTAAACTTACACAATGTTACATGTCAAATGTATTCAACTTAATAAAAAGTAACAACCCATAAAATAAATGGGCAAAGCTTCTTTCTTTGGTTTTCTATTAAAAGCTTAATTTGCAACACATCCAAATATGGGTTCTGTTGCACTCTGTGGAGAAAACTGATGGACCCTTTGTCCTAGAAGGAGCACAGGCTGGTGGTTAAGGAGAGGGCCATTCATTTCCCTCCGAGACAGGAGGCAGACCACAATGGCAGCTGCAACCATGCTTGCTATTGTTGCTATGAACATTTGGGACACTAAAATAAATTCATTGCACCAAAAGATTCTTTCACTTTCCCCACCACATCATCTTAATGGAGAAGTCATACCATTTTGAGCTGCATTTACTGCTGAAATGGAATAATGGCTTCTAAAATTACTTTAGCACATAACGAATTGTACCTAAGTTTATTGGGTTACGGGACAACATTTTGGTTTTAGTGAAGGCCATCTTTCCAGAAGGCCCTGGACTCCGAGTCAATTATTCATTCATCAAATTCAGGGAGGTGAATCTCTGTTTTAGCTTGAAATCTCCAACTATTTCCTCTGCTTGAAATAACTTCATTTCTTAAACTCGCAAACATGTTCTTATATCCAAAGCTAAGACTGAGAAACATTACAGATTCTGGAATTGAGCAATTAATTCAAATAAAATACAAAAGGAAGGATAAAGGAGCGAAGCCAGACAATTGCAGGGTAACAAGGTATAGCCTTCAGTCCTAAGTACACGCTCAGACTGGAAAGGTCTTACAACTTAATGGCCGCACACTGAAGCTGTTCCCTGTTATCCATTTTAAAATATTTATTGATCCCCTACTGTGTGCCGGTACTGAACATTTCCTCCTGTTCTCTATTCTCCCAAGAAGATCTGCTTGGTGCATTATTTAGTATAATACAACATGTTTCTATCAGAATAATTCCTTGTATTGGCAGAGCACCAAATTTCATAAAATACTTTCCTATTTACGATCATGACTTTCATCCTCACGTGGTTATTGCAAACTTCAGGTGGAGAAGTGTGAAGATACCTAGCACGCTGACTTGCACCGACGCAGATCCTTCATTAATGTTAGCCGCCTCCTTCATTACACTCTTGAGGCTGCTACCTAAAATAGTGGTGTCCCCATTTTTGCAGACATGAACACCAGCCCTGGAGATTAAAGGACATTTCAGAAAGTCATCTAGCAAGTTAGTCATTGGACCGACCGAGAGCTTGTTCTCCCTACCCCACCCCTACTCTGTCCGCTGCACTGGCCCCAAGTGCCTGGGGCATCCCGGAGCTCTGAAACAACAGGGGAGAAGCTTCCCTACTGAACAAGCTTATTCAGCCATAACTCCCTGCATAGGCAAGATCAGGTTAGAAGTACTGTCTCAGCAAGTTGCACATTTAGAATGCCTTCTCTAAAAACCGCAGGGGAAGAACGAGTGGAAACGGATGGCTGTCCCAAAGCAGCCCCAGCTGAAGCAGAAGACAGCCAAGTCTCTGGTGGTTCTGACCAAGCTAAAGAGGACCTAGGGGTATAGCGTGCAGGGTAAATGCAGGAGCTTCTGAATCCAGTGTCCTGGTTCTAATCGTGCCTCCAGCACTTGCTACGTAGGTGGTGTTGTTTGCACAGGTCACTAACCTCCCTCTTCCTCTATATGGGAAAATTTTAATATAGACATACATCATTTTATTGTGCTTCACAGACACTGTGTTTTATACAAATTGAACGCCTGTGGCAACCCTGCATCAAGCAAATCTATTGGCGCCATTTTTCCAGCAGCATCTGCTCACTTCCTGTCTCTGTGTCACATTTTGGTAATTCTTGAAATATTTCAAACCCTCCACCAGCAAAAGATGATGACTTACTGAAGCCTTAGATGGTTAACACTTTTAGCAATAAAGTATTTTCAAATTAAGGTATGTACATTTTTCAAGATATAATACTCTTGCACACTTAATAGACTACAGTGTAAACGTAATTTTTATATGCACTGGGAAACCAAAAAATTCATGTGCCTTTCTTTATTGTGATATTCACTTTATTGGAGCAGTCTGGAACTGAACCTGCAATATCTCTAAGGTACGCCTGTACTCACCACATTGGATTTTTAAGAGGATTAGATAAATGTGCTTAGAACAGACCGTGGCATTTAGAAAGCTCTTTGTATTCGTGAAAACAAAATAAAGTAAAATAAGAGAGGAACAATGTTCCAGGGCAAGGAATCTCACTTGGCTTTCTTAGATCAAGTGAGTTGCTGCTAAAGGGATTTAACTATGGAATAAACTTATGCTGGGGCTTTGTCCATGGAACCCACACACAAAGGCCCCTTTCAGAAGCAGGCCAGGCCAGCCCAGGTGGGGATGTCGGTAGGGGAGGGTGGCCTGACCTGCAGGATAGCTGCCAGGCTCTGCCAGCTGCTCCAGGGCAACCAGGGCCCGATGCCAACCGGCCGCCTTGTCTGAATCGCTAGGACTTTCCAAGGCCCCTGAAGTAGTGAGCTGGGTACCATCAACAGCTCACAGATTCCTCAACTGCTGAAATCAACAGATAAGCACTCCCATTTACTCTCTTGAGAAAGAAAGAAACACTTGGAGATGGAGTTGGAGAGATGGAGAGGGAAGGAGGAAGGAAGGGAAAGAGAAAAAAACCAGAGCTTTACCTGAAAAACAAAAGGCTCAAAAGAAATGTCTATTACAGGCATTTGGGAGCCGGGAATGCATTATCAGTCAAGATGCAAAACCAGATCTCTAAAGGCTATCTTTGCTCATCATTCGTTATCTAACCCAACACCCATCCTTCCTCTCCAGATTAATTGGGTTGAGAGAGGCCACGCACTAAGCAAATGAGAGAAGCACAGGTGTATTGGGGGCATTCTTAAGGAAAGCTTGTGTCTGAGTAACAAATACTAATGATCCCGCCAGGAGCTCCCTGGTCCTTGGTGGAGTGAGCCAGCCAGCTGGGTACATTATCTTTCAAAAAGGTCTCAAGAAGCAACGTAAGACCATTGGCAGGCGTTTACTTCCAGCCCAGGTGTGACAAGAAGGGTTAGAATATGAATTGATTTTCTGAATCGGATATGCATTAAGCATTTCCCTTAGAAAAATAAATTCAGCCAAACAATATACTGACTAAAGGACCAGATATATGTGCAAAAATTGTATATACTATATAAATTATACATAATATAGATATACGTATACAAACATACTATGTCATGAAGCATGTACCATATTAAACATTTTAAGTGTTTTCTGCGTTTACGTGTATGTGGTCTGAAATGTAGTACAAAGAACATATATACAGCATATACTTATATACGTAGATGAACCAGGCTCAGCCTGAATCCTTAGGAGACTAACATATTGTAGAATAATAATGAGACACATTTTTTTCTCTTAAACTTGTTTTCAGTTTTTCCATATTGGGAAGACCTTTCCCCTACTGGTTATGAAAATGATAACATGCTCACTGGAGAAATTCAGAAAAAGAAAATGAAATAAAGAATAGAAAAGTGTTATCTCGCTGTTCACAGATCGTGCCTGTGAACATTTCTGTGTATTTCCTTGCTTTTTCTTTTTACTTACCAATTTATCATGGACACGTTTCCTTGTCAGTAAACATAGATCTACCTAATTGTGTTTAATGGTTGTAGAATATTCTATTCTAGAGATCAGCCAAAATTCATTCACCCAATCAAATATTATTGGGTTCACGTCTGGTTTCCAATTTTTTCACTCCGTGAACAAGAGTTAAGTGGTAAATAGTGCAAAGACAAGTCTACGTAGGACATGCATGTATCAAAAAACCTGAAACCGTATATTAATACTACCCACTTTTATCTGTGATGTGAATGGAACAGAGTGGTCACATAGGTAACTCCAAACAGTGGCTTCCCCCAATTTCACTCATGCTGTCTTCAGCAGGGATAAGCAAAAGGAAATGTTGGGTATAAACAGCAGGCAGAATTTATACTCTGTCCTGTCACCAAGCCCAAGATCCATGTGGGACTCTGAGTTCTCTCCTTCACTGGCACTAAAGCTGGGCAGAGGGCAGGAGTAGAGGGAAGAAGTGCTAAGAACATAATTACAAGCCTTAATTTCTAAATGTGGTTTTGCTGCAAGCTCTCTTGGTAACCTTTTCTAGGAGCTTCCAGTAAGGAAATCTTTCCTCATACCCCCATAAAATGTCTCTTGTTCCACTTATGGTCAATTTCTCTTATTTAGTCCTCAGAGGCCTCCCTTCAACCACATGCCAAGCACCTGCTTTATACGGGTGAACAAGACAGACACAGGCTCCGCCCTTATGGAGCACAGGAATACTGAGGCTTCAGTAAAGTTGCTGAATCTGTGGTAAGTTCTGGGGGTAGGAGGAGTAGCTGGTGGTGGGCTACATGAGATCGGGTGGTCAGGAAGGCCCCTTTGAGGGGTGACTTTTTAGCTGAGGCAGAGGACAAAAGGAAGGAGCTGCGCGTGTACCCTGCAGAGAGCTCTTCGCATGCAGGGCAGGGTGACACGTGCAAAGGCCCGCGGGGGGAGAGGCCCACCCACCTAAATGAAGCCCAGTGTGGCTGGGCAGGACGTGGACGGAAGAGAGGCAGGAGGGTGACCAACTTATCTGGGTTTGCCTGGGACTTTCCCAGTCTTAAAACTCAAAGTCCCGTGTCCTTGAAATCCTTCCGTCCTGGGCAATGTGAACATTGGTCACCTTTTTGGCAGAGTTTTCAGCAGAGACTTACAAGCCAGGGAGGAGAGTGCAGATTTATTCTAACTTCAGTGGGGGAGCAATTAGAGTTTTAAGCAGGAACAGGAAATGATGTTTGACCACTAACTACTCAAGGCAAAAATACAGGGATCATCTTGATTCATTTCTTACCCTTAACCCCACATCATCAGCCTTTCAATGCTGTCTCCAAACTCTCTCAAACTCACCAATGTCTCTACTTTCTGTTCTTACTACTCTAGTCCAAAGCCCTACAGGGTATTGATTAAAAGCGTGGGCTCTGGTACTGGCTGTGTGATCTCCAGGAACCTCCTTAACCTCTCTGTGCATCAATTTCCTCATCTGTCAAATGGAGATAATAGAAGGGTGGTAGGGAAGATTGAAAAAACAAGCATATGTGAACTGTTTAGACTAGTGCTGGGCACTTCACTAGCCCTCAGTAAATGCTGGCTTTCATACTAATAGTTTGAACATTCATTTTTTTTGTTGTTGTTGTTATTGTTTATTTGTTTTGTTTTTACACAGCAAGATCCTTTTTGACCCACCTCCTAGAGAAATGGAAATAAAAACAAAAATAAACAAATGGGACCTAATGAAACTTCAAAGCTTTTGCACAGCAAAGGAAACCATGAACATTCATTTTTGATGGCAGGATTCTGGTAGCTCCTTACCCAGTCTCCCTGCTTTCACTATCACCCCCGACCCTCCAACCTTTCCACCATCTATTCTCCGTTAGCAGCCAGAGACATATTTGTAACAAATCAGATTTTTGTCAGCATCCTCCCACCCTTCTTCAAATCCTTCAGTAACCTCCATTTAACTCTTGGAATAGAATTCAAACTCCTTCCTTGACCTCCAGGACCCTTGGTGACCTGAGTTATACCAGCCTTTCTCTAGTAGCTTTTCAAGTTTTGTCTTTATTCTTGAAAACTGAAATGTCACTACAGTATTTCAACATATGAGCTGTTGCCACTACTACTACTACTACCCCTTCTACCACTGTTACTATTCTCCAATTCTGGGAGGAAGCCAGTGAGCCAGTTCAGTCTGAGGACACATGACCTTATTCAGCTCTATGAAAACTCCAGCTATTAAGTCTTCACATGTTGACTGCCCTTCATCCCCTCCATTCTTTCTCCTGCTTCTCCTGTTACCTCTGGTCCACACCTCTTAACTTTGCTTTTAGCATTTGCATTTTTCTTCCCCTATGCTGCACTCTGGGAGAATCTCAGCCTGACATTCCTGTGCTTGCTCTTCATAATTGTTCATTCTTCCCATCTGCCCCGAAAATGAGTTGGTACTGGTCGTCTGAATATTTGTATTTTTTATTTCTAAGATCCCTAATTCATTCTTTCTTAAACTCTCCCTCCTTGATAACCTACTCAGGGACATCACGGCTGCCACAGTCCGACTCATTCCTGCACTGTCAGTCTTGCTTTTTCTACTTGATCATTCTCATTAGCAAGATGTAATATACCACCGCCCCCCCTTTTTTTTTTTAAAACAAACGAACGAACAAAAAGCCCACTTATCTTGATTCCATAGTCTCCTCTGGCCACTACACTAATTATCCCCTCCTTGGTAAAACTCCTCAAAGAAATCACCTCTACTCCCTACCTCTATGCCCCTCCTCCATTCTTTCTCAAACTCACTCCAGCTGAGATTTTTGTCCCCAGACTCCACCAAATTTGCCCTTATCAGGGTCTCCAACGACCTCCACGTTGGCACACCCAGTGATCATTTGGAGTCCCATTCTAGTTCATCTATCACCAGAACTTCTCACACAGGATCACTTCCAGGCTCTTAAAATGCTTTCTTCACCTCACTTATGGGCCAACGCGCTCATGATTCTGCTCTAACTTTACTGGCCATTCCTCCTCAGTTTTTTGCATTGTTCCTCCTCCTCTCTCCAGCCTCTGAAGGTTGGACTTGTCCAGGGCGCAATCCTGGGGCCTCTGCTCTCCTCATTTATACTAACTCCCTAGATGAACTCACTCAGTCTCAGGACTGTGTGCCTGCAGTCTGGTTCTTTCTCCTGAACTCCAGTCTTCCACTCAACATCTCCATATGGAGGTCTCCTAGACAACTCAAGTTCATGTCCAAAGCCAAACTCTTGGTCCCATCTTCCATGATGCACCCCTTACCCTCTGTCCCTCCCTCCCACTGGTCATCTTTATTCTTCCAGGCCCCTCGACTATTCTCTATCTCACCTCACATCCAGTAGGGCCACAGATTTTGTTGGCAACCCCTACAAAAGATTTCCAGATGTTAACCATTTCTTACCACCTTTAAGATGCAATGTTCCAAGTCACTTTGTGTCTTACCTGGGTTATTGAAACAGTCTCCAGTTGGTGGCCTCGTTTCCATCCCTCATCTGCCATGCTCGAGTCTCTCCACGACAGTCCAAAGTATTCCTTTTGGGATGTTTACTCAAATCTTACCAGCCCTTTGCCCAAAACCCCCATGGCTTCCCCTGTTGCTCAGAGAAAAAGCCAGAGTCCTTCAAATCCGTAAGTGATCTGCCCTGGCCCACATCTGATTTATTGTCTAAGGCTCTCACCCTTGTTCAACCATATAGGTCTCCTGGTTGTTCCTTGAAGAGTTTAGACATCCTCCTGACTCAGGGCCTTGGCACCCGCTGTTCCTTCTGTCTGGAACGTTCTTCCTCCTGCTACCCATTTGACTCATCTACTCCCTCTCTTCTTTGAGGGCTTTTCTGATTCTCCTGTATAAATAGTAGCCCCTCCCCATTCCTGTACCTTTGAAACCTCTTACCCCACCTTATTTCTCCCCAAAACACACATTACCTGACATATATAGTTACTGGTTTCATTAGTTATTTTTTGGTCTCTCATAACTGGACTTTAAACCCCATGAGGACCGAGCCTTAGCCTTCTTGCTGTGATTCCCCAGTGCTTCAACTGTGCCTAACATATAGAAGGAACTCACTCAATACTGGTAGCATCAATGAATGGGCAGATGAAGGACCTTGGTTCTGATTTCTTGGATGCAATATTCCATGTTATCTCTCTAAAGATACTGACTCTACTTATTTGAAAATTCTGTTCTAATTTCTACATTGACTATTTTCTCAGATGTAAGTTTTCAGTTTATTGAGTCTGGAATTCTATAATTTCTGTCTCATTTTGTTGATGGTTTTCAAATGTTTGGTAATTTTTTTTATTATTATTGTGAGTCATTTTTGTAGTGAAAATCCCTAACAGATAACTCTCTGGTTTTGTTTAGATGGCCCACTTTGGACAAGCCCACTTTTCCCTCCAACCTCTCCTCTTTGGGCTTCTGGGATTAAATCCTGAGGAACACTTGGGCACAGACAAGGAGCTGTCAGCAATGTAGGGTAAAAATGAGGTGTGTGAGTGAGGTCCCCAGAAGCCCAGAGAAGAGAAGGTAGAGGTACAGTGATGCTAAATGATGCCCATCACTTGGCTTTGGAAGAGTAAATCTGTCCATACTGATGAATAAAGAACAGCCTTATCAATGAATTAGAAACATTCCATTAGTGAAAAAAATTCAGAAAAATTCTTTTTCTTCTATAAGAAATCATTGTGTCTACAGAAAGTTTCTATAAAACAAATCATTGGTCCTTCATTGAAGGGCTGGCCTCTTTGGCCAAAATGAATTTTCCAGCCAACTGTGTCAACAGCTTAATTGTGCTCCCTTGAAATAAAGCTATGCTTGAGTCAAAAAGACAACAAATAACAAGTCTTGGTGAGGATGTGGAGAAAAGGGAACCCTCATGCACTGTTGGTGGGAATGTAAATTGGTACAGCCACCATGGAAAACAGTATGGAGGCTTCCCAAAAAAATTAAAAATAGAGCTACCATACAATCCAGCAATTCCCCTCCTGGGTCTTTATCCTAAGAAAAGAAAAACACTAATTCCAAAAGATATCTGCACCCTTAAGTTCACTGCAGAATTATTTACAATAGCCAAAATATGGAAGCAACCTATGTGCCCATCAGTAGACAAATGGATAAAGATGTGGTAAACACCCACACACACACACATACACACACACACACACACACACACACACACACACACAATAGCATATTCCTCAGCCACAAAAAAAGAATGAAATCTTGCCATTTGCAGCAACGTGGATGGACCTGGAGGGTATTATGCTAAGTGAAATAAGTCAGAGAGAAAGACAAATAGTGTATGATTTCACTTATATGTGGTATCTAAAACAAATGAACAAACACAACAAAACAGAAATGACTTATAGATACAGAGAAGAAACAGGTGGTTGCCAGAGGGGAGGGGGGATGGAGGGATGGGGGGATGAGAGAATAGGTGAGGGAGGTTAAGAGGCACAAACTTCTAGTTACTAAATAAATGAGTCACAGGTATGAAATGTACAGGGTGGGGAATATAGTCAATAATTATATAAAATCTTTGTCTGGTGACAGATGGTAACTAGACTTACTGTGGTGATCATTTTGTGATGTATAGAAATACTGAGTCACTATTTTATATACCAGGAACTAACACAGGGTTGTAGGTCCATTACACATCAAAAACAAACTCAGAAAAAGAGATCAGATTTGTAGTTCTGAGAGGCAGGAGTTGTGGGGAAGGGGAATTGGATGAAGGCAGTGAAGAGGAACAAACTTTCAGTTATAAATAAGTAATGTATAACATGATTAATATAATTAGCACTGCTATATGTTATATATGTAAGTTACTGAGACAGTAATTCAGTAAACTCTTAGTAAATCCTAGGAGTTCTCATCACAAGAAAATAAATTTTATTTTTTAAAAATTTAATCTATATGAGATGATGAATGTTCCGTAAACTTACTGGGGTCATCATTTCATGACGCATGTAAGTCAAATCATCATGCTGTACACCTTAAACTTATACATTGTATCTCAATAAACCTGGAAGAAAAAAAGCTATGCTTGAATAACTCCAACAAAATCTGGAAACCGGTTGACACAAGAGAAACAAGATTGTCCTACAGTTAGACAAAGAAGGCAGTCACTTAACAGGATGGGATTTCTCAACCCCAAATCTTTACCTCCAACAGACCTTAATGATGCCCACACTGCTTGGGTTCATGCCTCTTGGGAGTATTGGCCAGCATCCTTTTCCCCTCCTGTCAGCTACTCTGACTAGGGCTCATTATTCTCTTCCCCAGCACTACACACTCTTCCCTTCCACACTTCTCTCCACATTGCTCTGCAGGACTGGAAAGAAAAGGCGACCACACTGTTTAGCACAAGGTGAGCATGGAACAAACTCTTACTAGAAGACTTCCATTTGCCCTGAGCCTTCCCTCCTTCAAAATGCAAATGTAATAACAGCCGAAAAGCCTTCCCAAGGCTTGGTGGGAGAGGATATGTCTGGGGATACAGAAAACAATGTGGAAGGGATAAGCCTGATTGAGGGAGGCTCACTGAGAGACAGAAGAGACAGAAACCTGATGGTGGATGAAGGGGGTGACAGTCAGGGGAGGTGGAAAAGTCCTGGGGCAGAGATTGGTTTTTTTTTTCATCTTTATTGGAATATAATTGCTTTATAATGTTGTGTTAGTTTCTGCTGTATAACAAAGTGAATCAGCTGTACATATACATATATCCCCATATCTCCTCCCTCTTGCGTCTCCCTCCCACCCTCGCTATCCCACCCCTCTAGGTCATCACAAAGCACCGAGCTGATCTCCCTGCGCTATGCAGCTGCTTCCCACTAGCTATCTATTTTACATTTGGGAGTGTATATATGTCCATGCCACTCTCTCACTTCGTCCCAGCTTCCCCTTCCCCCACTGTGTCCTCAAGTCCATTCTCTATGTCTGCGTCTTTATTCCTGCCCTGCCACTAGGTTCATCAGTACCATTTTATTTTTTTTGCAGTACGTGGGCCTCTCACTGTTGTGGCCTCTCCTGTTGCAGAGCACAGGCTCCGGATGCGCAGGCTCAGCAGCCATGGCTCACGGGCCCAGCCGCTCCGCGGCATGTGGGATCCTCCCAGACTGGGGCATGAACCCATGTCCCCTGCATCGGCAGGTGGACTCTCAACCACCGCACCACCAGGGAAGCCCAGTACCATTTTTTTTAGATTCCATATGTGTGTGTTAGCATATGGTATTTGTTTTTCTCCTTCTAATTTACTTCACTCTGTATGACACACTCTAGATCCGTCCACCTCATTACAAATAACTCAATTTCATTCCTTTCTATGGCTGAGTAATATTCCATTGCATATATGTGCTGGGGCAGAGATTTAATCCACGCCACATTTCTCCAAAGGCAGAAGATGCTGGAGGAAGAACGCCAATCAGATTTGCCATGCTGAGCCAGGTGCCGGATCCTGGGAGAGAGCCAGCGTGCCGGTCTTGGGGGAGCAGCAATACTCTGAGGGCAACGGTGCCAGTGAACTTGCTAAATCTCCATTTCACTTGCTCATCTGCCCCCACAGTCCTCCTAAAGTACCAAAGTTCAGCTGAGTCTGATTAAGAGGCCCTCGTGATGATCTGAAATGTCAAGTGCTCCTACATCCTAATAATATGCATCTGGAATACTTCCCAGATGAGAGAAGACATGCTTCCCTTTGATTTAGAGTTGGAAGGATGACAGAGTGGAGGCAGTAAAGATGATGAAAAGAAAAGCATAAGCCAGGTGACAACTCCCATGACACAGAGAAACCAACAATAGGGAATCAACAAATTATGTGAGATGTTGGCATCTGTGGCATAAACAACAGTGATACCACCTACAGTCATCGGTGATAAAACACAGCCACCTGCTATGGTACACCCAGGTTCTTACAGGACCCTTTCCTTAGATGAAATACAAGCTTCTAGGTCCAGCATTCAGGACCGTTACTCTTTGGAGAGGAAGGAAACATGCATGCTGGTCTTTAATAGCGATTATTTTCCTGCCATTAAACAAATGAAGAAAAGAAATACATTACTACTGAACCACACTGTGCCTGGTATAAAAATGTCTCATTCTTTCTAAGTTTGTGATCTTCTCATGAGTAAGGATGTATTAGTTTCCTGCGGCTGCCATAACAAAGTATCACAAACCAGGTGGCTTAAAGAATCGCAATTTATAGTCTCACCAAGCCCCAAACCAAGGTGGCACCAGGTTTAGTTCCTGCTGAAAGCTCTAAGGGATAATCTGGTCCATGCCTCTCTCCTAGCTTCCTGTAGCTCCAGGAGTCCTTCGGCTTGTATATCCATCACTCCAATCCTCCCTCTTCACATGGAGTTTTCCCTCTGTGTCTTCACGTTGTCTCCTCTCTGTGCGTGTCTGTCTCTGTCTCCAAATTTCCCCTTTTTATGAGGACATCAGTCATATGGGACTAGGCTCCATTCTAATGACTTTATTTTAACTTGTTTACCTGGATAAAGACCATATGTCCAAATAAGTTCACATTCTGAGGTTTTAGCGGGTAGGACTCCAACATACCTTCTTTTGGAGGACACAATTCAACGCATAACAAAGGAGTTGGTCCATTTTGATGAAGCTAGAAAAAACTCAGTGTGGGCCATCCATGTGCAAATTGTGTCCTGCATAACTGTGGTGTTTTGTAGAGGTATGCCTAAGGTTCTACAAACATTGATTCAACTTTCATTTAAAAATACATTGAAAACCCACCACAGACATTCAAACGTGATACACGTCACTCATGAACACCAGAGTACAGCTTGTGCTTCCTTTATAACACATTTGGTTTTGTTTGGTTTTGTCCAGGCCCAGGAATAAAACCCCTTGTGCCACGTCCGTGCATGTATTCAAACTTCAAACTAGTAGGTTACTGATTTAACACAATTGTCACTTTATAATGGTCTTCTTGGAATTCAAGCCCTGTGCTTGACTGTATAAGTGTATAAACAAAGTGTATAATACTGCATGAGTTTGTAAGTGTATAGGCGAGAAGCCTCCTAGAGCTTAATTACAAGTGTCTAGATGCCTCTGCTCACAGAGGGTCTTCCCTTGGTTCTGTGGTTAATCATGTAAGGGAACACATGGCATATTGACAGGATGACACTGGGTATGAAGAATGGCATTTCCGTAAAATGTGGGTACCCTATTAGTAAAGCCTCATTAGGTTGCAATTGACAGAAACCTATGTCAATCTAGTTTAAGTGAAAAGGGGACTCCGTTGGCTATTCCTCAGAGTGTTTCTTCTTCTTCTGTTCCTCACTGTAGAATTTCCCATGTGATTTCCTCCACGCTTCTGTTGGGGGTACAATGCATTGGCTCACCCATACACATTCCAACACTAAGGCCCACTTCTTTGGACTACAGAAAATGGAAATCTAAAACTACATTTCCCAGATTCCCCTGTGGCTAAGGTTCTCAGGTGGTCTAGGTTCTTCCTGAATGAGGTGAAAGTGGACAACTCCTTGGGTGAGCTGGAGGCACAAGCACTTGGCTCTTCAGGACAGCTCTTGAGGAGGTTCTAGTGTTCCGTGTCATGGGTGCTGTGTTGTGCGACGCAGTAGCCGTGGGACAGCTGGATGGTGTCTCCTGGCTACTGTTATTCCTGGCTATGTAACCTCCAAACCTAGTTGTCAAGACCTTCTGGCGATTCTGTGAACCGCCAAAATATCTCAAAAATTTTTGGTTTTTCTTAAAAGGCCTTTCTACTTAAGTTAGTTAGAATAGATTCTGTTGTCTGCTACTGAGAAGTGTGACTGACACAATGTAACTCCAATCACCAGTACACACACTGATGACACCAGCTCTGTTTCTTCAGCCCACAACTCCCTCTGAAGCTGAAGACATATTTGACTGTCTCCTACACAGTCCCACCCAGATGTCCCATAGGTCCCTCAATCTTCATAGACCCCAAACCAAACTCCCCCTCCAAGCTTACTGTTCCTCTGTTTCCTTTATCAGATACCACCATTTTCCCAAGTGCCCAAGCCAAAATCTAAGACCCATCCTAGGCATGTCTCTCTTTTTCACCACCAAGTGTCAATTAGTGAGTCTTACTTAAATTCCTGAATATGTTCCTTCTTCTTGAATCTTCCTGCCCCATACCACAGTTTCTTATCCTACCATCCCTTGCCAAAACAAACTGTCTCCTGTCTTCTATCTCACTCCAATCCAACCACCCATCACACCTCCTCCATAGTGATCTTTCAAATACCCAAATATAACCATGTAATCCCTTTGCTTGAATGCATTAAAGATTTTCCTCACCATTATTATGGTTTCAGGTTGGATGAATGATGTGAAACCAGAGGGCATGTGTGGCAGAAAATGGCTAAAGACTCACCAAATCCATTTTCTCTTTCTCCTGAGAGCATGGCTAGACCAATTTCCAAGCCTCTCTTCCAGTTATAGGGCTTAGTTATCAGTCAGATCTGACTTCAAATACCAGCTCTGCTATTGTAGCAGTTAGCTCCTGCCATGTAACAAACCACCTTGAAGCTTAGTGGCTCACAACCACCACCATTTATTATATCTTACAGGTCTACAGAAGGATTAGTGATTTTGCTGTTCTGGACTGAGCTTGGGTGACTTTTAGCTGGGCTTGCTCATATATTGGCACTTTAGTGGGTCAGCTGGGGGTTGCCTGGTCTAGGATGGGCTCGGCAAGGAGACTTACCTCTGCTCCATCCTGGAGGAGATTTCCTCCTCCAGCTGGCTAGCCTAGAGGCAAGGTTTCAAGAAAGAGCAGAAAGAAGCATGCACACACCATCTTGATGTCTAGGCTCTGGACTGACTCACCCTTTAACCACATTGTTTTGGCCAAAGCAAATCACAGGCCAACTCAGATTCGAGGGGGTGGGGAAATAGACTCTCCCTCTTAATGAGAAAGGCTACAGACTCGTATTGCAAAGGAAGAAAGTAAAGAACTGCAGCCATTCTTACAATCAAAGTAGCACAGCTACTCACTAGATGCGTGACCTCTCTGGGCCTCATTTCCTCATCCATAAAATAAGGGAAATAACATATACCTCACAAATGAGATAATGGAGGTAAGACAAAGTCCTCAGTAGAGGGTCTGACACATAGTAAGTACTCAATGATCCTTCATTACTTTTATTTTTCACATCTCCCTGCAATGTTTACCATTGTGCCTTTCTCATGGTTGGAAGCATTTGTTGAACAAATTAGTCATGCACCTGGCTCAAACGACCAGCTAGAACAATGGTCTTTTAATGGCTCATCACATTTCTAGAGCTAACACAAACCCACACTTCTCACACTTGGTCACGGGCCCATTTGAAATCATCCTGTCCAAGCTTGACATAGATCCCTTTTAAAATATATCCTCCAGCTGTCCAAACACAGTCTGTCCTCTGTGCATGTATCAGAACAGGAGAGCACAATTCATGTCCCTCTAAAAAAACTGACTGCAGCAGTCTTCCAAAAGAGAATGTGCATGAAGCTTGCTAATTAGGACACTTCAAACTCCCATTTCCAACAGATCAAAAATCATCCAGAATTACGCTAAGAAATCTTCTGATTTGCTTTACGTGGTAGACTTACTACACTGATGGCCCATGTTTCACTCCTCCCTTTGGTGGTGTCTTCCCACACTGACTCTGGATTTGCTTTGGCTAATGGAATGGTAGCAGACTTGATACAAACATAGGCTGGAAACGTAGTTGCTTTTGTCCATTTCCTCTTTTTATGGACCCCCCCGTCACCACTATGAGAACATTCCAGATTTAGCCTGCTGGAGGGATGTGAGAGGTTGCAGAGGAAAGCTGAGGCCATCTTAGACCAGCCAGGCCCCAGTGACCACAGATGTATGAGTGAGACCGGTCAAGATCAGCCACCCGTGTCATTTCAGTGGAATGCCCCCATCAATCCATAGACTTATAAGAAGTAAATGAATAGTTGTTGTGTTAAGCCATTCAGTTTTGGGATGGTTTGTTATGTGGCAGTAGTTAACTGATTCAAATCTATGTCATGATTCTCATCAATTCTATCATGAATGTCTTCTCTTTGCCTTATACTTTGGGGGGCGGAGGAAGAGGAATGAGGTTCCTATCAGTAAACCGAGACAAGAACATCCACTCTGAAATTAAATATCTGAGCCTACTAAGCTGGTCAAAGTGAGTGCGTTTGTTTCAAGCTCCCCAGGAATAAGTGAGCATTTGGAATAGCCAGTCACCATCTCACATTAAATCACTTTTCAGTGTGATTGACTCCAAGACAAGAAAGTGAAGGAACATGGAATCTTGGCTTGAGTTGGTGTTTAGGAGAACCTGCTGGCTCTACTCCCAGACCTAACATCGGATTTGAATGATAACGCTTAGCAATACCATGCCTCAATTTACCAGGCTGCTCTACAGGAAATATTTGAGTTTAACATGAATGGGAGGCCCCAAGAGCTCTGTATAAGAATTACTGTTCTAAGTGTAAGTTATTTTAGGATTACAGCTATCTGGCATACACTAGACTTTCTATTATCTGACTAATGGATGGGAGCCGCAGCATAAAAAAATACCAAATAACCGATACTAAAAGTCTGTACTGAATTCCATTATGGTGAAAAAATATATTGGCAACAAAATTACCTTTCTAATTATGTCTTATTCAGACGAACATCATTTTACATTTCCTGAGTGCATGCCACCAGGGAAGAAATGCTTTCTTTGCCCATAGGCGATCTATAAATTTGCTAATCTATAAGTATCTAATTGAGAATTGACTGTTGCCCAGATTCTATACAGCAGCTCTTCAGTTTAGTAACTGTGGCTTCCCCTCTTCATTTTCTTGTCCAAAATAACTCAACGTTTTCCCTGCTTTCTCTTCATCCATTCTGACTCCTGTCTCAAGTAGCTTAAAGAACTCCTGCTAGCCTTCTTTTGTGTGTGTCTCTATGTCCACAACATCCAGTAAGAAAAGACAGAGATTCTGGTTCCTCTGTGGACACCCATAGGCAGAAGATGAAAGATTCTCTGTTCCCGAGGGACTAGTAGGAATTTTTATAATCCCTAAATTAAATGTAAATTTCTGGAATAAATAATTTGCTTAGATCTTTTGCAACACCCCAGTTAGATCTATTTCCAGTTACTCATGGAGTAATGCTAAACACACACAACTAATTTAAAGTACAGATATTCACAATGAAACACGAGAATAGGTCGTGCTCTCTCTTTCTCTCCCTCTTTCCCCCTTTCTTTCTCTCTCTCCCCCTCTCTCTCCACAGATCTCAGTTTAAATGTCACACTCAAGAAAGAAAGCATTTGAACGCTTATCTAAATTAGGTCCTAATACATCTTTAAGACAAGTATTGAAACTCTTTATTATTTGTTTACCTACATATTTAGAGTTACTTGCCCCCACTAAAATATAAGATCCATTGAGAACAAGGGTCACTTTTGTTTTCATTGATGCTCCTCACAATGTAGCACAGTGTTTGGCACACTGTAAATGCTAAATGAATGAATGAGAAAATGAATAAATGGACAACTAAGATATACCTTCAGGACCAATTTTTTTTAATTAATTAATTAATTAATTTATGGCTGTGTTGGGTCTTCGTTTCTGTGTGAGGGCTTTCTCTAGTTGTGGCAAGCGGGGGCCACTCTTCATCGCGGTGCGCAGGCCTCTCACTGTTGCGGCCTCTCTTGTTGCAGAGCACAGGCTCCAGATGCGCAGGCTCAGGAATTGTGGCTCACGGGCTCAGTTGCTCCGCGGCTTGTGGGAACTTCCCAGACCAGGGCTCGAACCCATGTCCCCTGCATTGGCAGGCAGATTCTCAACCACTGCACCACCAGGGAAGCCCAAGGACCAATTTTGATCAATTGTAGGGCTTCAAAAAAATGATTCTGAGCCTGGAAGAGTTCTGTGATCAATGAAAAAGTCAGCCTTGGGTCTAAAAGCAGGCTTTCTCAATGTCAACACTATTGACATTGGGGTTGGATGATTCTCTGCTGTGGAAAGCCAGCCTGTGCATCATAGGAAGTTTAGCAACATGCCTGGCCTCTACCCACTAGATTCCAGTAGCACCACTACCCCTCTCCAAGAACCCACCCTAACTGTGACAATCAAAAATACCTCTAGACGTTGCCAAACGCACCCAGCAGGGCAGAATTGCTCTCCTCTCTCTCATTTGAGAACCTCTTATTTAAAGGGGAATGGTGGGACTGGGTATTATTTGGGGAGCCAAATATTTGCCAATGTGACAATAGGCACCATGAAGAGGTGATGATATTTTAGAGGGAAAGGTAATACCTTTATATTCTATTTAAAGATTTTTGAAAACCGTGTTCTTGGAACCCTAAACCTTCTAGAATTCTGAGAGGGTGGAGTTTAGCTTTGGGAATGTATATTTCTTATAATTGTTAAAAACACTTGAGTTATGAGTGCTGTTGTATGTCTGAAGCCATGTTTTAATCTTCTGTCCCCAAATTACACCCTCCCTTTCACTCTATTTAATAACCCCTTCAGGAAGCAAATACTCTGAGGGTCACCACCTACAAGTAGGAAATCAATTACGCTCACTTTGTGATGGGCTGGATGGAACAATATAAAAAAGGCTATTTTATTAAAGCTTAATAGCCAGTTTGCCAAACAGAGATGATAGTAATACCTAACCTCCTGTACCTCTCATGGCTGAGTGAAAAAGGTGAGAAAATGCTGGCAGAAGTGCTTTGTAAACAAGGAAGTGATCTGCAAATATCAGCTGGGTGCTTCTCTGAGCTTCCGTAGCCACACGTGCCTTACCACAGGACTCTTCAGTGTCTGGTTATCTACCCCACTGTATCCTGAGTCCCTCTAGGGCAGAGCCAATGTTCCATCCCTCTCGGCCTCCAGACCTTAGTGCAATGCCAAGCTCTATGCTGGGACACAAGCACCAAGTTCACCGAATGCACGGTCAAGTTATTATTGTTTCCATCTGCTCCACATCCACTCTCCCTTCTTGTAGTAATAATGCCTCCCCAAAATGCATGTGGTATTGGTGGGACCATCCATCAACATGCACACCCTCCCATGTCCGAGAAGGAAGAGGACCCAACGACCTAAGACAGCTCAGTCAGACTCTTCTAGGAACTTGAGTCTTGATCAAAGTGACACAAAGACAGAAAATGCTCGGGGCCAATGTATCCCCACACAGCACCCTGAAGCAACCGCTCTTTAGTTCTTGATAGCCAGATCTCCATAGCTAACCTCTTTCCTGTCTTCTCTGAGAAAGAGTTCTTCAGTTTTTCCTAACAGCTACCCTATTTGCTTCTGTTAAATTTTGCCCTTGTTACGTTAACCAGAGCTTGTCTCTGCTGCTGACCAAAGAGCTCTAGCCCATTGCTTACCCCTAACCTGCCATGATTTTGTTACTATATCAGATCCACCTCATTATAACATGAACCATCAACTATGAGACCAGCATAAAGTCTATTTTCTTACCATTTGAAAGGTATATCATTAAAATAACCAGTTAGTATCTAAAAATGTAACATAAAGGTTCTATGATGTGAAAATAAATTCCCAAATTGCTCTTTAGCACTACACAGATTGTTGGAAACTATACCAGTTTGATAGAGACTATTCCATTCAAACATTACCCATCCTGAGAGATGCTGTCTTCTATTAGAATATAGCAATGGACAGGAGTCCAGTTTTTTTGAGTCTCATTTCCAATTATACCTGGGTCTTTGCATGGTGAACACTGAAAACAATCTTCAGCATTTCAGAATTTCTCCTAAAATTCTGCCTCATGGCTTTTGCAAGGTGCCAGGGGTCTCAGAAGAGGCTACCTTTCTCTATTTTCTTTAAAAAATACCTAAACACAAGCTTAACAGAGGGTCAGAATTACAATTTCACATCTCACCCTCCATTTCTTCTGAACAGGGAAGGTGATTGCATAAGCTCTATAACTGATGGGATCACATCTCAGCCTGGCAATGCCTGTAGGTTAAATTGTATTTAAAAAAAAAAAAAAAAGGATTTTAAAAGATCAAAATCACCATGGCAGGATGGAAAGTGGGCTTGTGCTCATTATGTAAGAAACTGCAAACTTCAGACCTGCTAATTTTATAGTTTTGCATCTGAGATGGAAAATAGCATTGCCTTTTCAAACACGCAAGGAAAGGATGGGTTATGGAGCACACGGATTAATGGAGGGGATAAGCTAAGACTCCTTTGAATAATCAGCTTACCATTGTAGCTTTCCTGTTAGGTGAACTCAATTCTTCAGCTTCCATTTGAGTATTTCTTTCTTCTCTGACCTTTAAGAGGTAGAAATCTGATGGCATAAGTAGACTTAAAAATATCCCAGGGTAATTTTCTTAGGATGAAAACTTTGCCTCTTTGCCCTCGTTCTAATTTCAGAGTTTCTTCTCTGCTTGCTACAACACTGGGGAGTGTTCCAGCTCTTGCTTCAGCCTGGTGTCACATTTCTGAAGATAATAAGAAAAAACTACACTTGGGGTGCTCCTCATAGCCACAGCCAGTGTCTGTGACCTTGAGAAGTCAGGCATCCATCTGGTACCTCAGTTTGTGCAATGTGAGGACAAGACATTCTCCAGGTCTGTCAACAGGGTCTCACTTATGACTGTGAAGCCGGGTGTAGCTATAAAACACCAGATAAGTGCACTAGTAATAACCGCAGGGTCCATACCGTGAGTACGGGTTGAATTCAGAGAGGATGGAAAGTGCTGCTAACAGGAGAAATCACTTTGATGTATACGTCTGTAGTGAGTGTGTGTCAATTATCTGACTCCCGAAGTCCCTTCCCCCACACACGTTGATGTCCACTGTACAGACCTGACCCTCCTATTTGCCAGGAGCCTGAGCCCACGTTTGCTCTGGTTGAGCCTCTGCTCCAAACCACACTTCCCACACTCTGAGGCCAGTCTAGAGAGGGAGAGTGCACAGGCGGCTCTAACAGTCAATCTATTCCTGTTAAATCAGCCTGATTCTTGCCGGAAATTAATCAGAAAGCATAATCAACCAGGGCAGACTGCTCTAGAAAACAAAACAAGAAAGGAAAATGAAGCCACCCAAATTATAGCGAGTCTCTGATGCTGGCAGGGACCCCATCAGCCTCCTGAATGCCAGGTTTGCCTCCTGCCAGTTGCCCCCTCCTGGTGTGTTCCTTCTTGTTTGGCAAGGGGAATATAGGTCTTTGTCAAATATGCTTTTGAGTTCCCTGAACACAAATAACAGAAAGACAGATAAGAAAAGAAAAGAAAAGAAAAGAAAAGGGAAGAAGAGGGGAGGGAAGGGGAGGGAAGGGTAGGGAAGGGGTGAGATAGGAAGGGACAAAAGGGGCAGAATCTCACTCCACATTTCCACTAAGATATATTTTGCCAACAGAGAGATGAGGAGGCTGGAGAGGGAGGAGAGAAGTGAAAGTTGAGAGAAGGAGAAGACAGAAGGGAAGGAGGGAATATTCTGGGGTGTGGGGAGAAAGAAGGAGAAGAAGGAAAGCGAGAAGAAAAGGGACAATGAGGAAAGAGCAGGGGAGAGGAGAGTCCAAAACACACAGCAGATTTCATTTCTCTTCTGCCTAATATTTGACTTCCGCCAGGTTGTACGTGCAGACTTGCTTAGAGGTGACGGTTGTACAGTTTATTTTTGTTTTTAAAGGCTTGCTTACTTCATTCCTAGAGATGGAGCTCTGGGAAAGGTGTACCAATGACTCAGCCTCACTTAAACTGAGCTCTCCCTCCAAACTCGGACAAGCCATGTTCCAGACAGAGAAGCCTCACTCCCTGCCAGGCCTGGACAGAGCCCGAGGGTCAGTGGAGCACAGGCCCTCCTTGGTCACTCCATGCTCCATGGCCTGCAGAAGCTGCACCGCCCCCTGCCACCATAAGGCACAGAAAGCCTCTGCCTTTCAGTACGCGGCCTTCCAGAGGAAGACCTTACTGCCAACAAAGTGATCTTATTGTTTTCGCAGGCATTTGTTCACCCCTTAATAAATAATGAAATTAGGTCTTTGGGGAGAAGAAGGAGAGAACTGCCAATAGGAGATTTAATTTGCTGTAATCAACCTCTCTTAGCATGCAGAGTCACACAGTACGAGTAAAAGAATTAATCTCTACCAGAAAGAATTGCCTTTCGGTGTTATGAATCTAATCATTTATGAGGCTGAGTCGGCAGTCTGGGTTTAGACAGACCTCTCAGGAATCAAAGCCACAAGATCAGGTTTCAAATACCATCTGAATGGTACACTTCATTGAATTTGGGGGCCTTTGGATTACAAAAGGAACGGAATGCAAATAGAGGCACTTGGCCTCTTTTAGACACCCCTTAAATGTTCAGAAAGACGTTTAGGGAATGAATAAATAATTGTAGGCCTCTGGGCTGCCTGTGTGAGATGTTCCTTCTTGATTCTATTCTCTAGGATGGATTGTCAGACCTGCCAATCATCTCCAGCACCCCCATTATACTTGGGAGATGTGTTTGCTCTGTGCATACTGTTCTACAATCCTCCCAGGTGGAATTTCATAGCCCAGCAATGCTTTTGCCTTCGACATTCTCCTAAGCGGGATTTATTGCTTCCAAGACAGATGTGACTTGAATCGATTATGCCTCTTAAGCAGGCACTCTGGAAGCAGCCTCTAGGTTCTCTGCATTCCTTTTTGCCTGACTTCATTCAACTTGCAAGCTGATGTCAGAGTATTTCATCATAATCTAATACTGTTAAGAGTCCTTTGGGTATGCAACTGAGCAGGCTATGTTACCAACCAAATTCCAGATGTGGTAACTACTCTTGAAGAACTTACGTTTTGCAACACACAAACATCTATTAATATCACAAAATGCAGCCAGAACAGGAGGAGGTACCTAGACGTTATATTTACATGCTGCTGACCTCTCATTACTGATGAACTTAGAAGATGAAGTAAGTGCATTCATTTGTCTTTGGGATGGAGTCAAGAAGAAGCAATGTCAAAAACTGAACGGAAAATAACCGAATTTCCAAAGATGCTCAATAAAGATTCTCATTATAAAACACATATCTCTGGTTGTCTATTTCAGAACTCAAAACTACATATTACCCATGGCCATCCCCAAAATGTTGGGGTTCCTTAGCATTTCATAAGTTTGACAACACTAATCTTATAGAGAGTTATTTCAGAGGTGCTCTGAGCCCGGGGGTACTAACATGATTCTAACTGACTTCAGCCATGGACCTAGACCATAACCACAAATAATGTTTTGAAAAGTTTAATGGTTTTGGAAGAAAATAAATGAAGGTGGTATTTTTAGATTAATCACAACCCACCTCACCCTATATTAGTGCAAAAGAAAAACAGGAGGCAAAGAAATAACATTTCCAGACACTGTACCACTTTCCGACCTGACTTTCTATGATTATTTTTCTCTGGAAGAAGACCCGACTGACCTTCCTTTCAGAATGCATGACTTAGCGGAATATCCACCATACCTTGCTCCATTTTTTCTATCTATTTAATTGAGAGAATTCTAGCAGGCATTGATTTGGGATCAGGAGAGAATGAGATAATAAAATGTTCCCACACAGTAACCACATTATAAGGGATATCTGAGTCCCATTGGATAAATAAGGGAAAAATTGTGATCAAAGTCACGAAGGATAAAAGTTGTTAAATGAATTTGGTATTTAGGGGGAGGAAATATTTCCTTAAGCAACATTAAACATTCTCGAAATCCAGTTCTAGGCATTAGTAAGCTCATACGTGAAGGAGAGGGAAAAGGTGAATGGTTTTTTACTCGGTTAGATTTTGCAAACAGGAGTTTACAGAACATCATTAAGGATTCATCTAGATGGTTCCCTTGGCTGTTGTATGATCTATAGGATTGGGTCTAGGCACTGAGGAAAGCTAATCCTTTCAAGACCAATTTGCTCTCTTTTATTTGGTCAATTGTTCTAAATTTCCCTTTTTTCTGAGTTTTAAAATTGGTTGTTGTAGCTTCAGAATCTTTCCTTTTTCCGCTAGACAAGGCCTGGGGAGAAAGGAGAGGCTGAATGGGCTGCTCATAATAAAGGGGAAAAGGGAGAACAGTGAATAAAAATGAAAGGCTTTGCATAATGTGGGCCATCTCAATATAGGGGCTCAAAAATCCCGTGGGGCAGCTTCAAGCATTGACAGGTGAGAAATACACAAAAACCTTGCCAGTTAAAGTCTTATTGGTACAAGATCCAGGCTTCAGGATTGATTTTAAAAATAAAATGTAAAACAGCACCATGATAGAAACAAAAGCAAAGAAACCACAGTGCAAAATCTGATACAGAGCGGAACGCGGGAAACCACCAACCATTCTGACCTCACTGCCGTTGAACAGAAAACAAGCTCAGGAAGAAAGCCCCAGGACAAACTAACACAAAATCACCAGACCCAGAGGACATTGTCTGAAACGTTTCTAGATACTGAAGAGGTGGAAACAACAAAAAAAATCTAGTTCAGCTTGGCTTCACAAACACAGAGAACCATCAGTTCTCTTAAAACACCTGGTGTTTGCCTATCAACATATCTGGAGAGACCCACCAACAAAACCAGAAGGAGTAGATAAATTATTTTCTAAATATTTCAGTAAAATAGTGCACAAGGAGAAACCTTGAAGAATCACATCTCAACAAAGCATGCAACGAGCTAAGCATCTTCTGTAATTAATTCATTGCTAGCCTTGCAAAGAAAAAAATAAGAAAAAAAAACAGTGCTGATTCGCTTACTGGTGGTGCATCAAATGTACCAAAATATTCATTAGTTACTCAGTGATGCTGTTTGGGATAAGTATTGCTCCACTCCAAAGCCTTTGCCAGCTCTGATGCCTGCCAAATTTCTATGTAAATGGGTTTTCACTTTCCAAGGCTAATGGGAGATCTGTTAAATTCTCAGAGACAACACGTATATTATTTTAAGCCCTATTACTTTGACTTAAAAACAAGCTATTTTAATACTAAATCCAAAATAATACCTAATTAGAAATCCAATACTCAAATATCAGAATGTCTGCTCTTCATCGCAAAGGCAGTTGCAATGAATGTGATAGATGAACATTTTTGAACAGCTTATACCAAGAAGAAAACCAAAAAGGTTACCACCTACTCTATATAGAATTTATTTACTGATCTCTGTACCTGAGCATCCATTAAGAGGTGCCTCATCAGCATCATGGAACTCTTCAGAGTCTCCTTTTCAGTGGGCAGAAACGGGTCTTGGTCCTCCTCCAGCGCCTTCGACTTGGTGACAATAAAATGGGATATCTGGTCATTGAGGGTGTGCAACGATTGTACAGCTGCAAAAAGAGAAAGAGCGAAAGTGGAATCACAGCAGGTAACTTTCAAAGAGAAACTGGCTACCAATTTTAAAGGGAGAAGCGAGGGTGTACACATAAGGTATGACCCAGGCAGGTGTCAAGAAGCATTACATCCATGAATCTCTTCAACACATGTGTTGAACAGGTAACAGATTGAACACCCTCCAAATGCCAAGCCTATATGGAAACGCTTGGGGGATACAGTTGTGAGCAACACCAAACAAGATGCTTACCCTCGTGGAGCATCCAGTCCTGTGGGGGACACTGAAAAGAAACAAGTTAACAAATACTTCTATGAAGATGACTTTGAGTTAAGCGTTTATAAATTACAGAGATCAGCAGGCAGGAGGGAGAGCTCTAGAGTAGATTTACATTTATGGTAATATAGTTGGCTATGTTACCTCTAAACAGATGGCCTCTATCATTAAGTTTTGTGAAAGGACAGTGGCCATGTTTTCCAATCAGTACCACATGTGTGCTGGGAAGATTATTATTTCTCTATGATTCACGTAGCACATCTGACATGGTACAGATTTTACGATTTCACTTATTTTTTTGTGCTTGTTGCCTCTTTCTCCACTTTCTCCACAGTGCAGCTGGTAAGAGCAGAGATTTTAAGAAAAACCTCTTTGTTTATGGTTGTATGCCCAGCAACTAGGAAAGTTCCTAGAAAGTAGAAGATGCTCAATAAATGTTGTTGAATTAATTTCCTTACATTTCCTTGAATTAAAATTTCTTTCCCTATAGAATTTCTCTAATTTTCAGGTAAATCTATCCTTTCAAACCAAGCATAAGTAAATCTTACACATTCTCAGGAAAACCACTGCACTGACTGCAATTCTGAGGATGCAGCGTATTCATCAAAAACTAGTATCCAGGGCTTCCCTGGTGGCGCAGTGGTTGAGAGTCTGCCTGCTGATGTAGGGGACACGGGTTCGTGCCCCGGTCCGGGAAGATCCCACGTGCCGTGGAGCGGCTGGGCCCGTGAGCCATGGCCGCTGAGCCTGCGCGTCTGGAGCCTGTGTTCCGCAACGGGAGAGGCCACAACAGTGAGAGGCCCGCATACCGAAAAAAAAAAAAAGAACTAGTATCCAATAGAATCACTCTGAGGGCATCTGCCTTTGACCATGAGGGAGTAAGAGGATTCAGATTACCCTCCTGCTATAAATAACTAGAAAACTGTACAATATCTCAGAAACAAATATTTTTAGACCTTGAACAATAGCACAGAACTGTGATCCTTTAGAAGAGAAAAAGTTGAGTCCTATCATCACCAGCAGTCTGCAGAAAAGGAATGTCCAGACCTCAGCATGGGAAGAGGAACCCAAGGAGAGCCCAGCACTTGACACTGAATTGAGGAGACAGAGATTGGAAAGGCTAAGTTTGCTATAATTTGCAAGACAAAGTACTGAAAAGGAGGGAATTATACAGAGATCTCTAGAAATGTGCACAGGGGTCTCTATGAGTTGTTGGCTGAATATCAATCCTATGTATGGGTAAGATAAAACCCTACATGATCTGGCAAGAAAAAATTCCAGGAGAGAACAGTTACCTTTTGGGGAGCTGTAAGCCCAATAATTCCAAGAGATCTCACAGGGCCACAAATTGTTTGCACGCTCACCAGCCGAAGTAGAGGGGCTTTGTTGGAATTCAGGGCATATTCAGCAGAAACTCCAGAAGGATAAAGCTTTAGAAATGAAACTAAATGATCCCTAGAATAAAGGCAACTCTAGGCCTATCCAAAACGAGTTTAAAATTAAGCCCTGAAAGGATCAAACTGATCTGCAAGTAACTAAAATACTTGTCAGGAAAGAAAAATGAGCATTTTTTTTGTAGAGGTGTAACAAAATCTAGCACCCCAAAATGCAAAATCCGTAATGCTCAGTATTCAATAAAAAATTACCAGACATGTAAAGAAACAAGAAAGTATAACTTGTAGCCTCAAGAAAAATCAGTTTATAGAAGCAGACCCAGAAATAACAAGCGATAGCATTCGAAAATACGGCTGTTAAGACAGCTATTATAGAGACATTTTGAATGTTCAAGGTTGTAAAATAAAACATGATTATAATGAGGAAAAAAATATAATATTTAAATCAGAACCAAGTGGAGCTTCTAGGGATGAAAAATGCACTTCTGAAATAAAACTGTTATTGGAGGAGATTCATAGCCGATTAAAAAATGCAGAAGAAAAGATCAGTGAACTCGAAATTATAGTAATAAAACTATCTATAATGAATAAACAGAGCCTCTTTGACAATATGAAGCTGTCTGACATACATGCACTTGGAGTCTGAGGGGGTGGGGTGTGGGCAGGGACAGAAACAATGTTTGAAGAAATGGTGAACAAATTTTTTCCAAATTTGATAATATTATACACCTACGGATACAAGAATCTCAATAAACTTCAGGCAGGACAAACACAAAGAAAACTATAACAAGGCATATTATAATCCAATTGCTAAACAAATAAACACACAGTGAAAAAGAGAAAATCTTAAAATCAACCAGAGGAAGGAAGCATATTGTATTCAGAGGAACAGAGATAAGAATGATGTCAGACTTACCAGCAGAATCTATGCAAACCAGAAAATAATCTATGCACTTTGAAAGTACTGAAGAAAAAAACTTGTCAACCTAGAATTCTATAACCAATAGTAATGTCTTTCAAAAAATGAACGTGAAATAATGACTTTTTTAGATAAACAAAGGCTGAGAGAACTCATCACCAACAGACTTTCATTAAAAGCAATGTTAAATGTCTTCAGACAAAAGGAAAATGGCATTAGACGGAAACCTTTATTCACAAAAATGAAAAAAAGAGTGCTTAAAAGGAGCAATATTTGAGTAACGTTAACATATTTTTTTCTCACCTTTTAACTCATTTAAAAGATAATTGGTTTAAAGCACGAAAAATAATGTATTGTGGATTTGATAACATGTATAAAAGTAAAACATATGACCACAGCACAGAGAATGAGACTGGCAAATGGAAATATATTGTGATAAGTTTCATATATTGTACATATATGAACAATATGTGAGCAGTTTGTTATCTGAAGGTGGACTGTGTTAAGTTAAACATGCATATTGTAAATCCTAGAGTAAGCTCTACAAATAATAAATAAACAAATGATGATTTTGAGCCATGGAGAATCAACCTTGGACAACTGAGCATAGAGTTACAACTACAAGCCATGAAATAGGAAGAATACAGAATATGACCTCAGAGCAGTTTCTCACTACACAGGAAGACTCTAAAATCTTTTCCTGGACTGGGGAAGGAGCTTGGCTAAAACAGAGAAAGATGAACAAGAAAGTATGGGACCTGATCCCTGCCTAACCTGAATCCTCATCCTACAAAGGAGATGGTAAAAAACACCCAGATAAATTTGGGGATCTGAAAGCAGAGTGACTTAACATCTTATGTCCTACCCTGGGCAGCTGGGTGGGGCAGCTTCTCAGTGCACACACCAATAGGAGGGTAGAAACTATAGCCACATGGAATTTTAAGTCCATGTGAGATAGCACAACTGCCCTACCACCCTCACTCTTCCACCTCCAGTCTCCCTTAGCATCATGGGGGCTGAAAATATCTCCAGTGAATCCAGAAGTGTCCAGAGAGAGATTCATGGACCAGATACGCATCCCCAAGATAGGATAATACAATATATAAGTCTCCCAAGAACCCAAAGAGAAGGGAAAAATAATGGGTAGGGGAGCAATTTGAATTTATTTGATATTTATCCAGAAGGTACTAAGTTTTCAACCAGAAGTGACTAAATTATATCATCAGTGGAAATGCTGGCTCCAGGTCTAAGTTGAATTTCATTATACGAAGTTGAAAACAACAAAAACAAATGACTTTTTGGAGTTGTGACTATACATTTTTTAAACCCTCTATATATCTTCTCTCTCTTACTTGCAAACAGGAAGGTTGGGGCACACTGAACTATAAGGAAAACAATTGAGTAGGCATCCAAATAACCTACCAGAATCTAGGACCAATCTCTGCATGATTCATGCCCCATTTCCCACCACCATCGTGCCTTCCCTTTCCCTACCTCCGAGTACATGGACATAACGTTCTCACGAACAAGCCTTTCTCCCCAGGTCATTCCAGGGATACCCCAGTTCCCAAGTCCTTTGCTTATAGACACAAGAGACACTGCTGTCAACAAAACTCACGTCACTTCTTAGAAGGGAAGAATTACCGTCAATGCTTTTCACTCTAACCAGGCTAGTGAATTTGGGGTTCTCAAAATGCATCTATTACAGGCTTTCTCTATTCTTGTTCCAGAAAATTGAGGCTCAGTAGCTAAACTATGCTCTAGGGCTTCCCTGGTGGTGCACTGGTTAAGAATCCACCTGTCAATGCAGGGGACACGGGTTTGAGCCCTGGTCCAGGAAGATCCCACATGCCGTGGAGCAACTAAGCCCGTGTGTCACAACTACTGAGCCTGCACTCTAGAGCCCGCAAGCCACAACTGCTGAGCCCACGTGCCACAACTACTGAAGCCTGCGTGCCTAGAGCCTGTGCCCTGCAATGAGAAGCCACCTCAATGAGAAGCCTGTGCTCTGCAACGAAGAGCAGGCCCCACTCGCCGCAACTAGAGAAAGCCCGCGTGCAACAATGAAGACCCAATGCAGCCAAAAGTAAAATAAATTAAAAAAATAAAATACGCTCTAATTTTTACTTTGTTGTAAATTCAGGACACATTAAAAGTGTTAACACTCCCCTCTCTTCTCAAAGAGTAGACACTTTCATTAGAAAACTTACCATATTATATTGTAATTGCTTAAGAATTCATCTGTGGTAGATTTAATTATTGGTTCCCAAACTACTCCTCCAAAACCTGTTCCTATAGAGCCCTCCCCAGTGACACTCCTTAGTGGAGAAATATACCTCCTGTCTTAAATGACGTCAGGCTTTGCCATGTGACTTGCTTTAGCCAATTAAATGTGTGCAAACATGAGTCATGCCATGTCCAAGTAGAACGTCATGTGGTTCCACTATTATTCTTTCCCCTTTGCCAGAATGTAGAAGCCATGCAAGTGAAAAGCAAACCCTTGCTACTATAAAGCACCAAACTTTGGGGACGGGGGAGGCATTTGTTACCGGAGCTTAGCCTCTTGAATGCTGACTGCTGCACAGTCTCCGGACTAGATGGTGACGCCCCTGAAGGCAAGAATGGAATTTTGTTCACCAGGTATCATGGGTGTTTAGCAAAGAAGAGCCACTTGGGAAATTTTTAATGGATAAACAAATACAGGTGTTTTGAGAGTACAGATCCTATATAATAAGAATGATAAGGATTACAGTTTATTGAGTGTCTATCATATGTCAGAGGCTTTCAAAACCTCTGTGCAGAATGAAGAGGCACTAATAATGTGGGTTCTAGGGCTAGAAGCCTGAGTTCACACCCAGCTCTGATATTTACATAACTGGGTGAACTTGAACAAGTTACTTTACAGCCCACAGTGCCCAGCACATGGTAAGTTCTCAGTAAGTGCTGGCTGTTACTATTGTTAAAGATCTATCAGAGATACAGAATCTGAAGCTCAGAGATTTACACAACACATGAAAACCAAGGCCATGACTCTCCAATGCCCATTCTCACACCAAGTGGGACACAATACAAGTAAAGGCAGGGAACAAGTCTAGAATTTTATTTATTTATTTATTATTTATTGGCAAACGTAAAACAAGCAGATGGCAGAGTGCCTGGCACATAGTAAACTTTTCATGTACTAAAAATAGCTAGGATATGAAGCCCTTCACTGATGATTCCCTACCTATACTTCTTGAAACTCCTCTCTCCATCTCATAGCTCCTTCACTGACAATAATAATTATTATCAATAGTATTATGATAAATATCTATGGGGACTCAATATTCACAAGCATGGTGCCACATGTTTAACAGGCATTACCTCACTTAATCACCCCCCAAATTCTACTGAAGTGTCATTATCATCGTTCCTATTTTCCAAATGAAGAAACTCAGATTAAGTGACCCACCCAAGATTATGCACCTAAGTGAAGGAAACAGGATTCATATCTAGGCGGAGCCTGCACACATAATTCCTGCATTATACCACCTCCACCCTGCACACCACTCGCTGCTCCATCCTGCTCTCCTTTGGGCAAACTACCCTCTGGTCCCCTACCTCCGGGGGTACCACACAGAGCAATCCTAGGCATATAGAATGTCAGGCTGGCCATGAGGTATCACCTGGTAATATACTCATACTTTTAAAGGTGAGAAAACTGAGGCCAGGAAAGATGATCCAGCTCCCTGAAGATGCTGTAGCAGTCAGTTTGAGAGTATGGACCCTTGAAGACAGTCTGCCTGGGTCTCAATCTTATCTGCCCCTCCCACTAGCTGTATAACCTTGGGTGAATTACTTAACTCCTCAGTTTTCCCATCTGTAAATGGGGATAATAATAGTAACTACTTCACAGAGTTGCTCTGAGAAATAAATGAGACCATCTGCATAAGGCATGTGGCACAGTATCTGCCACATGTTAAGTATGTAAAAAGCATTCGCTATTATGATTATTCCACAGTTTGTACCTCAAGCCTTTGACTTACTGATATTAACCAGTTGCTATGTTTATAACCGAGGGTACTTACCAAATCTTTGTTATATAAGTAAGCCAAGATGGTCTCTGTGTATTAGCCAAGGTTTTTTATTTCTTCACTGCAGGCTGAGACCCTTTAGCTCAAAAGCCAGCAGGTGCCAAACTCAAACGTTTTATATCCAAATATTTTAAATATAGCCCAAGTAAGCAGATTGTTAGCTATTTAGGGCCTGTCTGCTTTGCAAACCCCACAAAACTGTGCCCAACGTTTGCTAGCCATTGATAAGATAAGCCCTGGGACACAAAGACCCCAAGACCCTGCTGGTCTCTGACCCAGACTCCTCACTGTGCTGGTGTGTGACATCACTTGGACACAAAAGTTCCCTCCAGGACCCCTCTCTCACCGAGGAGTTCCTTGCCGTCCTCCCCTCTGAGTATTGACCCCCTGCACTTCTGGACAGTGTCCTGCTGTGAAAGACTTCCCAGTATGCAAACTGCCAAAGGGTCATCCGATAAAGCCCGTGTGTGCTACTGCCACCTAGTGGTCATATCTTTTCCCTTGATGAACCCCAAGATCCCTTGAATCCCCTACATTACCCATTTGTCTCTTCATTTTGTATCCCAGTTACAACTAGTCCAGTGCTTCATACAAAATGAAAACATAAAAGCTGAAAGTTGATAACTGGAAATAATGACACAAGGTCCTCCTATATGCTAACCTACTCTTCAAGGCAGGTCACTCTGTTTTCAGGCTTGTGTAATGGGTACTTTATGTATTTGTCTGGTTACATCTATTTCCCTCTTCTTCTAATAAAAGAAACTCATTCCCTTTTGTGCAAACACCCATCCCCACTTGTGGTTCATGTAGGGCCGATCCCACTCCCAGGTCCTAGAGGTGAGCACATCGTCCAGACCTGGCCATTCTAAGCACTTCATCTCCCTGGCAACAGTGGTTGGTCCAGGAGAGGGCCTGTGACCTAAACACGGCCAACAAGATTTAATTCCAGAACCACCTGATAGAACTATTAAGAAAGAGAGTCTCTCTTTTTCAGTTGAGTTCGATAAACTGGTAGGAACGCGGAGCAGCTGGTGGTCCTTGTAGCCATCAACTAAGGAGCCCCAGCCTGAGAATAAAATCAACTGAGTAAAGAGGCAATTCGCATCCACAGACAGGGAAAGATTCTTGACCATATCATTACAGCATCAGGATTCAGCCACAGACTTCAGTTAGGTGGGTCGTTAAATTCCCTTCTTTTCATTAGACCATCTGGGTTGGATTTCTGTCGTTTGCAGTCAAGAAGTCCTGATTGCTGTAAAGAAGCCTGTACTTTGTCCTCATTGTAATAGTTATTTACGTGAACACTTCTTTAACGTCTGCCTCCCTCTGTGGCAGATTAAAGAAGATCTTAAACGTTGTGAGAAGAACCAAGGAATCTAGCCATCTGCCACAAATGAGGCTTTGGACACGTGGTCCCAGCCATCTCAATTCACCCCAGATGAGAGCTCAGTCACTCTGGAGCAGAGGTGAACCTCTCCTCTGTATGATACCCAAACTTCTGGCCTACAAAACTGAGCGTAACAAGGTGTTGATTTACACCCTCTATTTGAAGATGGTCTGTTATACACCAATAGATAACTGTAAGTTCCATGAGGCCAGCAACCATGTTTTTTTGGTTCTTCCCTGTATTTCCATCTCTAAGCACAACACCTGGCACACAGTAGTGCTTGGAAAGATAAATATCTGTCCAAAAGAAAAAAATGAATAAATAAATGAAGGAAAAAGCCGGCTTCACTCCACTTTGTCCCCTCCACCCGCCCATCATTCTAGAATCAGGCGTTAGGCACATTCTTCTCCATTTGGCCTATAAAAATCTCAACCAAATAATACTGTTCTTAAAGTGGATGATGGATTATGGAATGAAGAACCATATATACGCTTTCTTATTTACCTGAGTTTAGGAAATTGAAGCATAAATTTATTTGGTTGGTGGTTCCACATGTGAAATGATGTTAAATTTATTTCATGTTATTCTGGTCTACAAATTTGAAGAAATATGTATTTCTATAGCAGGCTTATTTATATGAAGGGCTCATTTGAATTTCACCATATATTAATAAGTATTTATTTAGGTTTCAGATAAGGGTAGCACATCCATGGGTTGGCAGAAGAAAAAAATAACAAGTTTCAATATTTTATGTCATTGGCAAAAATTGAAGGTACACATAAAATTTGTTAACATTTTCAGAAGAGGAATAACAGCTTAGCATACTGTGCCTCTGTTTTTATAGATCAGATGAATTATAGACATGAACTAATAATAATATGACACTAAATACTAATTTTATGCAGATGAGACCAGATGTCACTGTGATGGGCTATTGTACATTTTTACAGAAAAATATACCAAATGAATCATATCATAGGGCACAGCCTTGACGCAAGAAGCTCCATGGATTTTATGATCTTGCCATTTATATGGTCCATAGATATGAACTAATGATCAAATCTATCCCTACATGTTAAACAACCTTTGCTTTTCATGTATCTCAAATTCTTTGATGTATTTTGCATTAAAATGCTCACAAGTTTCCAATTCTTGCTTTAATATAGTCTCATTAAATAAATGAAGCCTAAATAATTCAGGTATTTCCCCCTGTTGTTGTAATAAAACTCATTCTGCAAGTCAAAAGTTGACGCTGGAATCAAGGATGTAGAGAAGTTGAGACCCTCATGCATTGCCGGTGGGACTGTAAAATGGTGCAGCTGCTCTGCAGCAGGGTGGCAGCTCCTCAGTAAGTTCAACGTAGAATTTCCACGTGAACCAGCAATTCTAGTCTTAGGTATATCACCAAAAGAACTGAAAACAGGTGTTCAAGCAGACACTTATCCATGAATGTTCACAGCAGCACTAGTCGTAACAGCCAAAGGTAGAAACAACCCAACTGCCCGTCAACTGATGAATGAATTAGCAAAATGTAGCATATTCATACAATGGAACATTATTCAGACTTTAAAAGGAATGACGTTCTCATACATGCTACAACATGGATGAACCTAAAAAAACTATACTAAGTGAAAGAAGCCAGTCACAAAATGCTGCATATTTTTTTACACAGCAGCTTCTTATTAGTTATCTGTTTTATACATACTAGTGTATACATGTCAATCCCAACCTCCCAATTCATCCCACCAACCCCCGTCCCCGCTTTCCGAAACCCTTTGGTGTCCATACAATTGCTTTCTACATCTGTGTCTTGATTTCTGCCTTGCAAACCTGTTCATCAGTACCATTTTTCTAGGTTCCACATATATGCGTTAATATACGATATTTGTTCTTCTTTCTGACTTACTTCACTCTGTATGACAGTCTCTAGATCCATCCACGTCTCTACAAATGACCCAATTTCGTTCTTTTTTACAGCTGAGTAATATTCCCCTGTATATATGTACCACATCTTCTTTATCCATTCATCTGTCGATGGGCATTTAGGTTGCTTCCATGTCCTGGCTATTGTAAATAGTGCTGCAGTGAACACTGGGGTGCATGTGTCTTTTTGAGTTATGGATTTCTCCAGGTACACGCCCAGGAGTGGGATTGCTGGGTCGTATGGTAGTTGTATGTTCTGCTGTTTGAGGACCCTCCACACTGTTCTCCATAGTGACTGTTATCAGTTCACATTCCCACCAACAGTGCTCCACACTCTCTCCAGCAACAAAACGCTACATACTGTATGATTCTGTTTATTTGAAATGTCCAGAACAGGCAACTCCACAGAGACAGAAAAAGCAGATTCGTAATTGCCAAAGACTAGGGGGAGAGAGGGACGGAGGGATTGCTGAGTGGGTACAGGGTTTTTTTCCACAGGGATAAAATATTATGGCACTAGACAGCAGTGATGGTTACACAACATTGTGAATGTACTAAATTCTGTTGAATTCTACACAGTAGGATGCTTAAATGGTAAATTTTATGTTATGTATAATTTACCACAATTTAAAAAACATTGGGTGACCAGCTCAAGATTGCAGACATTAAAAAAATATATATGCATTGGAACATCCTCCCAGAATCAGACAATTGAGTGGTCCTTGATATGCAAGCATAACACTTTGGACCCTTCAACTGCAGTTTGTCTGACAGCAAAATGCAGACAGGACCCAGTATGCTACACTGGCACCAATGGAAAAGACATAAATTACATACCTGGTCAGGTATAAAAGCAGACAATAAAATCAACCCTTAAAACCGAGGATTTGACATGCTGATAATGAATCTATCACCAACTACTTTAAATGAATACATTTGCAAGAGGCCCAGAGTTACGTGGTGGGTGCTGAGAAATACATGTGTATTTAGATGCAGAGCAATAATGCAGCAGAAGTGATAACTCAGGACCAGACAAAGGTGCAATTACATGGAGGAAGTCCAGGCAAGGTGGTGACAGAATCAGGCCCTGATGGAGCCTGCAGGGCTTGAGAGCAGATGGACAAGTTGAGGGGGAGCTGGAACAGGTCCCAAGGTGGGGGATGTGTTTAAGGCCACGCCATGGAAGATAAATGTGGCCCAGGGCCACACCCAAGCGTGTGGCCAGAGAGAAGCATCGGGGAGGTCCCGCCTGCCTCCCATTGGAGGGGGGCCTTTTAAGAGCCTTGGGTTTTGGAGTCAGAGAGCCAGAATCTAAGTCCTGCCTCCATCTGTTAGGAGCTGTGTAAAGACTTCACCTCTCGGGGTATCGCTTTTCAAATCTGCCACATGGAGATAAAGCCATTTCTACTCCACAGTCATGGAGCTTAGACTAATTAATGCAAATAAAGGACTCAGACAGTGCCTGGTCTAGAGTTAGTATTTAGTGACAGTACTCAGCTCTCATCACCATGATTATCACCGTGACCACTGCCTAATTCCCGTGAGCCTGGAGCAGGCCTGGGCCTGATCTGACCCTCAGAGTCTGCCCTACCGCAAAGGGCAGTTCTCGGGGATCGATGCCCTGGCAGCATCGAAGGCTCCCTGGGAGTCAACCCCTGTCCCACAGCCCAGTTTTGCCCCCGACATCATGACCCCCTTTTTATTTCACTCCCAGACACTGGACCTAGCCAACACTGCCCAGCGGTCTGCAACAGGGGCTGAGACATGGGGTCAGGTGAGCTGGCTGGACATATAGCGTGGAAACTCTGAATGGGCGACCATATTCTAGTGTATGATCTGGTTGTCGGAAAGGCAGCTAAAGAGGCAAAGAAACAAGAGAGAGAGAAATGGTCAAGACTCAGAGCAGCACAGAGCAGAGGCAGGCCTGACACATTTCTTTCTTTTTTTAAAAGTTATTTATTTATTTTTGGCTGCATTGGGTCTTCGTTGCTGTGCGCGGGCTTTCTCTAGTTGTGGTGAGCGGGGGCTACTCTTCGGTGCGTGGGCTTCTCATTGTGGTGCCCTCTCTTGTTGCGGAGCACGGGCTCTAGGCGCACAGGCTTCAATTGTAGCGTGTGGGCTCAGTAGATGTGGCTCGCGGGCTCTAGAGCGCAGGCTCAGTAGTTGTGGCGCACGGGCTTATTTGCTCCGCGGCATGTGGGATCTTCCCGGACCAGGGCTCGAACCCGTGTCCCCTGCATTGGCAGGTGGATTCTTAACCACTGTGCCACCAGGGAAGTCCCCACCTTTCTTATCTGTGGTTTCAGTCCATCCTGAGACCAAGCTGCGTTTGCCCTGATCCCTCATGATAAATTCCCTCCTTTTCCTAGTTAGCTTCAACTGGTGTCTGTACCAAGAGAGCCCTACCTAATACAAGGCCCACATCTGGACTTCTCTGTACTCCTTACACCATTTGCCCTTTTTTTCGCAAGGCTTCCCGACTACACAGGAACTATGCTAGTTTCTTAGGTTGGTGCTGCCCACGCCTTGCTCAGAGGAGGGTGGAGTTAACAACAGAAACACCAGCGCTGTGGAGGGGGGCCGCCGCTGTTTATTAAGTGCTTCCTGAATGCCAAGCACTACGCTAAATACTCTGCATGCGTCCTCACTTCGCAGCGTCACGCGACTCGTGTTTTAGGTACTACTGGCTCCATCCTTCTGTTGAGGAAACTAACTGCTCTCTCCATCCACCACTGCAATGCGAAAGCTCTGTGCCGGCCCATCCTGCCCGCTCCCTTCAGAGTCCGCACAAAAGGCTACCTTCGGGCTTCCCTGGTGGCGCAGTGGTTGAGAGTCTGCCTGTCGATGCAGGGGACACGGGTTCGTGCCCCGGTCCGGGAGGATCCCACATGCCGCGGAGCGGCTGGGCCCGTGAGCCATGGCCGCTGAGCCTGCGCGTCCGGAGCCTGTGCTCCGCAACGGGAGAGGCCGCAACAGTGAGAGGCCCGCGTACCGAAAAAAAAAGAAAAAAAAAGGCTACCTCCACTGGAACATGGCCCTGGGCAGGCTCAGGAGACAGCAGACAAGCTCCAATTTGCACAAAGATAATAAATAGGTGCTTTCACTTTCCATGTCTCCCTCTTGGTCCCCAAGCTCCAGCCAGAGCTAAAGAATTCTCTATCACCCTGCGGTCACACCTAGACGGGATCTAACCAAGCATTGTTCCACCGGCCTTCAAAACATGCTCCTCTTCTCTTTATGTGCAGCCTCCCAGTGTTACCAAGGCCAACTCCGCTTCAACCTAATAGAAGCTGCAAGGGAATAAATTACAATAAAGTCACCCTGCGAGAATGGATTATGACAAAATCATGGAGCCAGAGGACTTGCCCAGGCATAATGCAGATTTTCATTTGAACGTCATTATCCAGGCAAAGACTGCAATGAGAAAATGGACTTTGGCTCAAGGAGGAGGAATTGGGGCCAAGGACGTGTCCACCTTACAGTGACAGAAGCTTGAATATGGTAACTGTGTTCCTGATGGAATGTGCTCTCCATTGGCGGGAGGCTCACATCACTCCTGGACCGATTAGTTTCCTGAAAGGAAGCCGAGAGGCCATCCTTGTTTGATGGTTTGGTGCGGCTCACACCCGATAGACGCCCTAAGGTGGGTTTAGTGGCTCAGTCTTGGCCGCCCTATTTCTTCCACGCCCCGATTCCGCTCTGGAACTTCACCCCAAGACCTTTCACCTCTTCCCTCCCTTATCCTCCCTTATTTCTCTAAATTCCACTTTCCAGATGTCCTTGGATTCTACCTTTGTGTTCAGTGTAAGGGCTTGGCCTCACTTTTCCCATTAACTACTGGTCCCCCCCATGCTGGGATGGAAATGACTATGTCCCCCCACTGCCCTTGGTACCCTTTCAGGGACTGGGGGTTGGGGAGGCCATTCTTTCTATCATAAAACAAACACCATGAAATATGGAATGGAATACAACATTCACATGAAATTTTAAGACAAAACATAAGATTTCAAGGAAGGCTTCCGCTCCGTCCTTTGATTTGGGTTCCTTCCCTCTCCGGTAGCTGTATATTGAAGGCAAAGTTTGAGACTCCCGGAGATTATAACCTGAAGTCCTGGAATATCTCAGCCATTTCCCACAAGGTCCTTGGGTCCTTCACACAGAAACTGCAACCTACTCTTCACCTTCTAACTGAATCCAGCAAAGATTTTCTACAAAGTCTAAATTAAAGAAATTGATAAAGCAAATATGTTCGCAAGTATATAAAACTGGAAATAAATCAAACACATGTGTATAAAACCCAAGGACCTGCTTTTAATAACAGATAGTATTTGCAATTAGTATGTCAATGATACCCAAATAAGTATCACTAAAATCCTGGGGAGTGAAAAAAGAAAGTTGAATTCTGTTGCAATTCAGATATAGTAGCAATTTATTTACTAACCACTTTCTAATAAAAATAACTCTTATTTACCCATAGCAATCTTATCATCGTACCAACTTCCTGTCATAATAAAAACAACAACTCTTGTTTGTTAACACCTTCTGTGTCCCAGAGGATCCATGCTTATTTTGTGTAATGTAAGAATTCTTACAGAAACATGCTGAGGGTCTGATGACCTGTGTTTTGCAGATGAGAAACTTGAGGACAGAGACATGACCTGCCCAGTGTCACACAGGCGATCAAGGGCAGAGCCTGCACGCAAACCTGGTTTGATCCAACTCTAAGGCCCTGGGCCAGCATCTGAAAGCATCACCAACATTTAAGTTGTTTTTAATTGTGAAATGAGATGTTCCCTGTTAATTTGTTTTACTGTGGGATGACGAGTATCCTTCCTCTGGCCTTACTACATTCCACGCTGATGTCAGCTCTCAGTACCACTGTGAAAATATCTGTAGGAAGGTATTCGATATCCTAACACAAGACGGTAGACACCCTTCGTGAACAGCTTGTGTGGCAGTCACATGACTCTCATCTTCCAGCACTGACTGTCTGCCTGGCCCGTTTGCAGAGCCCCGTCACGAGCTTTCCCCTAAGATGCTGAGCTGTGAACGAGGCAGACAAACCCAAGATTTCAGGCAGCTCTAAAGGAGCAGTGCTCACCCAGAGGCGAGGAGGACAAGAGGGACAACTCCAAGTGCAAGGATGTGGGTGACAACAGACTGCTCTTTTCGGAAAGAATCCAAAGAGAAGCCACCCTGAGCGGCTTCCTTTGCTTTCAGGGGCAGCACAACTTCAACACCTGACGTGCAGTGGCTGTCGACATTTTATTATGCAGGTCCAGATGCAAAACTGCGGAGCTCAAGGACATCATCTGCATGCAGATGCGATTTAGAAACTCCCAGGGACCTGAGCGCTCGGTGGATGGGAGGCTTCCTGCTAACAGTCTACGCTGAGGGGAGGAGCACAGACCTGGGGAAGCAAGTTACACGTTAAATAGATCCTGTGATTCTGCTTTTGGTGGGAGACATGCTACTGGGGTGGTGGTCCTACGCACAGCAAGGCAAGGGGCTGGGGGCCCACTGAGAAACAGGAGCCTCCCGATGTCCCGAAGTGGCAGAAAG
This sequence comes from Aethalodelphis obliquidens, assembly GCF_003676395.1. Classification (NCBI taxonomy): domain Eukaryota; kingdom Metazoa; phylum Chordata; class Mammalia; order Artiodactyla; family Delphinidae; genus Aethalodelphis; species Aethalodelphis obliquidens. The sequence continues at coordinate 42,215,364 of NW_020837953.1, forward strand.
TTTACAGATTGAAAGACACATTCCGGGACTGTCAGAAATACATAAAACCAGCTATGCTGATGTGACACATAACTCCTGGTTCTATGTGTTCAGTGACAGATTTAAAATTGCATAGACGGGATTAAGACAAACAGTTTTAAAAGGAAAAACTACGATCCTTTTGCTGTAATTTAACATGTAATTATGATTCCATTGAACCATCAGACCAACAGCATGAGAAAAGAATCTACAACCTTCCCTGTCAATATTTTACTTCAGGGAGAGTTACTTGCAAAAAATCAAAATAAATATCCTTAGAACCAAAATGTTCCCAGCAATGCGTCTCTCTCCTTTATTTTAAGAGGGAATTCATGGACCCTGGAAGGCAGGCTGTGGCAGAAAGCTTGCACTGTCCATGTCCATCTGACAGCGTGAATTCTAACACCACGAATTCTAACACCATGTGCTTTGAGACACGCTTTCCTCTCCCCATAAATCATTTTATTGTAATGGAGCAGCCTCTCTAAGAGCCCAAGCAGAGGTCAATCTAGCAGTGAATCAACTAATCAAGTTTCTGTGCAGCATCAAGCCCTGGGCCAAGTTTCAAGGGCTGCAAGAACCAATCTCATCCACAGAACTTTAAAGTCTCAGTAGGGGTCACGCTAATTGTTCCTAAGTAGATGAGGTTTGGGTGTGAGACTGGGGGTGGCAGCATTCAAAACAATGTTGTAATCACTTTAAGGAAAAAGAAAAACAACAGCTAATGGGGTTTTCCCTTCTCCAAACAGAAGGTGCAATTCATGGGCCCATGACCCTTGGAAAAAATACCAAGTGTAAGCTAAATTAATACATTTGGAGACCCTGCAATATTTTATTTAAGCCCTAGAAATTGTTCTTAATTCTTGGCTAGCAGCAAAAGTTTATCGAAGAAAATCTTGTTGTTTCTTTTTTTTCCTTGCTCTTGATTTTAATTCCCATCTATGCCATTTAATTACATGTGGTCTGTTAACATTTTAAATGGATTTTGTCTTACTATAGCCTTACCTGCATTCTAAATCTCAGCAGAAAACCACTTTGAATCACAAATAAATTTTATTTTTAGCATAGAGTAACCTATAGATCTATGGAAGGGATAAAGAAACCAGTTAGCTTGGACTCATATTTTTTTCCCAGACAAATGTTTTGTTTGAAAGACTCTACATTTAGTTATTTAGTCAACAAACACAGTAGCATCGTGGTTAGAAGTCAGGCTTTGGAATTTAAAATTATGGCTCTTCTACTTGCTAACTACAGGCCTTGGGCAAGTTAGCAAGTTTTTCTGAGCCTCAGTTTCCTCATCTGTAAAGCGGAGATTATAATATTACCTATTTCAAGGATTGTTGTAAGGATTAAATGAATTACTATACTAAAGAGCTTACAACAGTGCCTAGTCCATGGCAGGTACTCAGTGACTATAGTTTTGTTTTTATTACTACTGTACTTCTACTGCAATAAGGGTGATGATAATGAATACTACTGTTGCTATTTTTGAAGTTCCAAATCTATAGCAATGGGCACAATAAAGACATTGTCTGCCCTCATGGAGCTTACAGTGTAACAGGAGACTGACTGTGAACAAGTAATTCACTGTAAGGAGTTCTCTGAATCAGAGTACAGAAGGCCATGGGAATGGGAGACACGCACACAGGCAAATACAGATTGGAAACATCCCATGGGCTCACACTGACAATTTTTTATTACCTACCATGATGGTGTACTTATGCATCTGTGCCCTACCACAGTACTAAGAAATCCACACTGAGCATGAAGCGTGCTTAATTTTTATTGCTTTTGAAAATATTTCTTTAATAAACCTGTTTCAGACTTTCAGTTAGAGCTAGATGGTTGAACCCATGAATTGACCTCCTCTCTCTCCCAACATCCAACTAAAATGATGGTAATTGTGTTGCTTTAAAAAACAAAGGAATCCACAGGACAAAGGAAAAGGAAAAAAGGTTACAAAAACAAAATTTTAGAGGCTTAAAGCAGAAGGACAAGCAGACCTGAAAAGCCAGAACCCTGAGCCAGGGGAGGAGTAGGCTGAGAAGCAACCTGGTTGACAGCAACCAGAGTTGATTCAGGGCTGAGAACAGGAAACCGAACTCAAAGTCAGGCTCCCTCCCCACGTCTACATGGCCAAGTGGCTCCCCTCACCACCCAGGCTGAACACTGGGGACTTATTCTCTGAAAAAGATAACAGAGTGAGTCTCTGGACTGGGGGACACCCCACACAGTTGAAGGCAGAGTGCCTTATAAAAAATAAGGCTAAGTTGGATGATATATTGAATGTTGAGATACTCCACCTTATTCCCTAATGCATCTGCTGGGTTATTCCCATCTGAGGAGGATGAGGATGATGACATCACCTACTCAGTGTTTATTTTGCGCCAGGGACTACTCTCAGTGCTTGATGTAGATTCAATCATTTAATCCTCATGACGCTATTGTTAGGTAGAGGTTGATTCTACAACTTTACATATGAGGAAATTGTCCTCCATTTTACCTATGAGGAAATTGAGGCACAAAGAGGTTAAGTTACTTCTTCAAGATACACAGTAGGGCTTCCCTGGTGGCGCAGTGGTTGAGAATCTGCCTGCCAATGCAGGGGACACGGGTTCGAGCCCTGGTCTGGGAAGATCCCACATGCCGCGGAGCAACTAGGCCCGTGAGCCACAACTACTGAGCCTGCGCGTCTGGAGCCTGTGCTCCGCAACAGGAGAGGCTGCGATAGTGAGAGGCCCGCGCATCGCGATGAAGAGTGGCCCCCGCTTGCCACAACTAGAGAAAGCCCTCGCACAGAAACGAAGACCCAACACAGCCAAAATAAATCATAAATAAATAATAAATAAATTTAAATGAAATGCTGGGAGTTATCACCATCACTAAAAAAAAAAATCCTCATCTTTCATTAAAAGAAAAAGAAAAAGCTATACAGTAAATGTTTGAATCAGGGTTTTTTTTTTTGTTTTTTTGTTTTTTTGTTTTTTTTGCGGTACACGGGTCTCTCACTGTTGTGGCCTCTCCCGTTGTGGAGCACAGGCTCCGGACGCGCAGACTCACGGGCCCAGCCGCTCCACGGCATGTGGGAATCTTCCTGGACCGGGGCACGAACCCATGTCCCCTGCATCGGCAGGTGGACTCTCAACCACTGCGCCACCAGGGAAGCCCTGAATCAGGGTTTTAATCCAGGTCAATAGCAGATAGGATGAGTATACCCAAGGTATGAGACTGACAGTCGTTCTGGGGACTGAACCAGCCCAACAGACATTAGCTGGAGATGCTGACATAATGGATTCTCCAGTAGAATGGCACAGATTACCTTACAAAAAGAGGCCCACCGTCAACAAGCTGCCCCTATGTGCTTAGAAATTCCAATGACCTATGTGATGTCTTCTCAGAAATATGAGTGGGCAACAAAGGACTACCAGATATATGAGGAAAACCTTTGAGAAAGGAAGGAAAATGGAAAGAGGGAAAGGAAGGGAGAGAGGGAGGGAGAAAAGAGAAGAAAAAGAAATGAAACAGCATGGAGGGAAGAAGAAAGTAGGAAGGAAGGAAAGTGGGGGAAATAGAGATTTCGCAGGGTGGTGAAAATGTTTTACAATTCCTGCTAATATCCATACAGAGTATATCATTCTCAGATATTGTAGGAGAAGGGAGTAGGAGGTACAAACTACTAGGTATAAAATAAACAAGATACAAGGGTGCAATACACAGCACAGGGAATATAGCCAATGTTTTATAATAACTTTATATGGAGTATAACCTTTAAAAATATTGAACTACTATGTTGTATACCTGAAACTCATATAATATTGTAAGTCAATTATACTTCAATAAAAAAATAATAAATAAAGTAAAATTAGGAACTGTTTCCCAAAAAGCCATGGGGAATTATTCCCAATCCTTAAATTCCAATAAGGAACAGTCAGCCTGTGCCTGCTGTGTTTTAGAATCTGCATGGTCCAGGGACTCCCCTGTGCTTTGCAATCCCCCGCTTTATGAACAAGAGTGTCTCCAGCACTTTTCCTATGCTTGTCCCATCCTTGTACATGTGGGAGGAAGATAACTTGCTTCCTCAATTCATAGGTCTTTAGACTGAGAAGAATGACACTCATAAAACTGTACTTAAGAAATTATATCTGGACCTGATTTAGATGACAGATTTCAGACTTTGAGCTAATGCTAACGGGATGTTATTAAGGGGGGTCTTTGGAGGGAGACAGTGTAGTGTGCACTTGAATCATTAGGGGCAGAAGGTGGACTACAATAGCCAGCCTCCCAAATAGCACCCAGTGGTTATCACTTACTGGCATTCACACCCTTGTCGGGTCTCCCCCCATACTGAACAGGGCTGGCTTGTGTAACCAATAGGATATTGAAGAAGTGTCGGAGACTGACTTCCAGAATGGGATGACAAAAATCACTGTGGTTCCCACCTTGCTCTCTCTTTGATCACTCAATGTGTGGGAGTCAGCTGCCCTGTTGGGAGGAGTCAAACAACTTTATGAAAAGGTCCATGTGCTAAGACACTGAGGTCTCCTGCTAAGAGCTAGCACAAACTTGCCAGCCATGTGAGTGCACCATCTTGGAAGGAGACTCCTCAGCTCCAGTCAAGCATCCAAGGGCTCCAGCCAAGCCAGCCAACACTAGGACTGTATCTTCAGGAGAGACAGTAAGCCAGAATGACCCAGGTAAGACACTCTAGAATTCCTGCCCTGTCGATAACATGAGACAATAAAGATTTGTTATTGATTTAAGCCACTAGTTTGGATGTGATTTTTACACTGTAATAGATAAGTAATACAATGATTTCAATTCTTTTGTAGTCTGCAGTTTTGATTTTGCTCCAACAGCCTGACAAAACCCCATCTTCTGTGCAACTGTACTCTTAAAGCCTTATTTTTCAGAAGCACTTAATTCTGCCTATTCTTTCTTCATCTTCTTCCAGAGTAAAGAAGGAAGGTTCCATCTACCAGGGAAATAGTTTCGGCACTTGTATGCTTGAAGGACAACTCATAACACAACCACCAAGATTCCACTAAGACACAAAGATAAGTCCTCTTATCAGTGAGGAATCATTTCCACTGATAGATCTGGGGAAAGATATAGCTTTTTATTTCTCATCAGATACAACCTTCTAAAAAAAAAACAAACTCATACAGAAAAACAATGCAGCTTCAAGAAATGGTAGCAGTTGAATAGTCACCCATCTACTGAGGATCATTTAGGAGGATTTATCGTCCATGGGAAGAGAAAGATAAAATAAACTGGGACCCCTGAATGAGCTCACAAATTCACTTACTGCCAGATCAGCAACAGCTGTAAGGCAAAAACTTTATTAAAGGACTTAAGAAATGGACAAAACCAGAAAACAAATGAATCAACCTCTCTTTCTTCAGGATGTCATTATACTTTCATTCATCTGTCTTTCCACAACTGACTCTGTAACATTTACCCCACATCAACAACTCCATCTTGCCTCCAAAAAGAAAGTTTGCCATTAGAGAGTTCTTCAACTTGGGACAGCCAGGGTGACAGAAATGGGTTACAGGTGTGATGAAGTATTAAGCTTTCAGCCCTCAGGGTGGCCAAAGCCCCAGGCAGGTCACCTCAGCCTTCTTTCAACCCTGTCTACTTATCCCAATTTTCCATAAAAATACGATCACTTTCTCTGTGTTCTAGGAGCTGGGGAGCACTGGTCCACAGACATCACTGCTGATTTGTGCATTACACTAGAAGACCTGTGAGGAAGGGGATCGTGTTTCGCTTTTGTGGTTGTTTGTTAATTTTCTCCATGTCCAGAGTGCCTAGCACAAGAGTTGGAGACTCAATAAATGATAGTTCAATGAATAATTTAACCTGCTACAAGATCAATATGAGGAATAATTTAAGCCAATTCCTGACAGCCAGGCATGAAAATATCAGGCTGATCATTTTCACTGCTTCTAGGGCCACACACTGTTGCTTCCTTTTAGAAAAGGAATTGTAACAGGGCAAACATCTAAGACCTTTCTGGGCACTAAATCATAGAGAATGTGTCCTGAAAAAAAAATTAAAGCATGTTTCAAAACTACTAGTTTAGTGTCTTGTTGAGGATGATATTGAGACCATCGAAATTACTTTATCTTGACCACCCACATTCCTTTAAAATTTATTTTTCCTCTGTAATAGGGGACAGAATTAGTAAATGAGATGAAACACTACAATGCCATTAAAAATGATATTGTAGAAGAAGACTGTATGTCATGGAGAAATATTTCAAAACAGTGGGAACAGTGTGACCTCGATATGTAGTTAAACTGAATGGAGGCCACACCATGCACATGGTTTTGTAACATAGGTAAATATACATATATAATTGAGTATCTCTATACATCTATATTTCTAAATATAAATATGTATAAACGTTACAGGGTTTATCCCTACTTAATGTTATTACCTATGGCTTATTTCCTTCCTTGCTCTATCTTTTAAAAAAATGTTCCACATTGAATATACATTGGTTACGCTATGCAATTAGATTATAGTTATTGCGTGACTGTATTAAAAATAAAAATGAAGCTACTGCCAGTAATTACTAGAATGAGTATAAGCCTGTCTACATCTGGTGATGTCTCCTTAGTTATCTCCAAGTGAGGTCAAAAAGCTGCTGTCGCATTTCAGTGGTTTGAGGATCGCCAATGGGAACGTGGAATTATCTCTCTCCAGACACGGATTCTAATAATAGGTGCATGCTGGTCTGGTACTTGATACCATCTTTTCACAGGCCCAGCTGTATTAACACACAAATGGACGTGCAAAATATAGGAACTGTTTCTCAGGGGATAATTCAGAGGAAAACGCAAAAGCACAGATTTGAAAGTATAGATTTCCGTGGCACAATGGACTTGGAAGTTCAGGGGGCGTACGGCTCTTTGTTGCAAGGCCAAGCGAAAGAGCATAGGTTTGGTTCACACAGAGACAACTCCTATTGTCTCTGGAAACCTTCTACCATAGAGGAGTATTAAATTGCCCCTGAGACACTAAGCTGATACTAAGATTTCAGGTTGTATAAAGTTATACAGGTTACTTGGCAGCAACTTTAAGCTAAGCGACTCATGGTAGTCAATGCTATGCAAATCATTAACAAATAGAGGGGTGGGATTATGGTACAGTGGGAATCACACAAGAGCAGTGGTCAACAAGGCCTGCTGTGTGACCTTTGGCAAAGCCTTAGTTTCTGTAATCCTGGATTTCCTTAGCTGAAAACTGGAGATAATAATGCTTACAGGTAATATGGTGTCTGTAAGATGAGAGGATGCTTGTGAAAATGCTCTGAGAAACCATAAAGTGCCGGGAAAATACAAAATACTATGTGGCTGCTGTTAGGACTACAACTGCTGTTGGTATCATCGTTTTCTGAATCCACAGAGAAATATTTGGCCCAGAAGATTTCAGGATACAGTATTTTAATCATTAGAGAGATGAGTTTTCCTCTAATGGGCCTGTGAGTTTCTCTGAATGCAAATCACACAAGTGTGAATCTTTGAAAACAATATAGTTTCATCCCATGTTATAGTCTTGGCTCTTCAATTAGACTTTAAAAACATTACGGTATTTGATCAAGAGGATGGGCTAATATGTATTTATCTCCTTGCCTTGCTCATTAAAATGAGGGTAGGGAAATTAAATGAGCCCAAACCCACAGTCATGAAATGGAGGCTATCAGCAGCTTAGAGATGACAACAAATTTCTGCATGATATCAATCGGGTGATGTAGTGGTGACTAAAGAAGGTTGCTCCAGGAAATGCAGCATTGAATAGGCCAGGAAATGGTGGCTAGGAAAGGGAGGAGACACTGGGCCAAAGCAGGAGCCCCTTTGCTCTGTGGATGTCTGTAAGGACTCAGGACTGGGCAACATCACAACAGAATGAGGATGTACCTGCAACAGGGAGATGAACTGAAAGATTATGTGTGGAAGCGTCAGTTCCCACCCACTCCCAACTACAAACACCCTGCAGCTAGGCCTTAGGTGATCAGACCAAAAAACAAAAGCCAAAACTATATCCAATGAAACAAACAAGAAGTGGACGTGTTGCTGTCAAAGGAATGAATTTAACTCTCTGAAGAGAGTAAGTTCATCTGACATGGATGTTGGCACCCTAAAGCAAAACTGCAGAAATTCTGGCATCTGGGGGGACTCTGGCATAATGGTTGGCCCCACCTGTTCGCCATAGAGCAAAGCCTGCCACCCACATATCCATAGTTCCCCATCTGCTTTTTTACCTCTTTATTCTTCAACATAAGCAGACCAACAAGGGTTTCCTGACATTGAAGGACAGCCTGAAACATGAAAGAGACACACACAGAACAAAACAATATGGCCCTAGGGGAAACATTTTAGGAACAGAAGATGACATACAAAAAAACCCCCCAAAAAACCAGAGATTCCAGATTATATTTTGTCCATAAAACAAGAAAAGGTACTGTGACAAAGGGACAATCGAGAATAAGGAAAAGCTCTTGGAAATTAAAACTGTTATTGCCAAAATATAAATTTAATATAGTGGCTAGATTTTGAAGGCATCTCCTATCAAGTAAAACAAAAAGTCAAGGAAAAGATGAGGGAAAATGTAAGCAACACAGAGAATATGCCAAAAGTCACAGAGAAAGAGAAGAGGGATGATGAGAGAAGCAAAGATGAAGAAAATCATCAAAGAATAATGCAAGTCCACATCACAGAATTGAAAGTTATAAAGTCTTAGGTTTAAAGGGGTCCTTACAATAAATGGCAGTAATAGTAACAATAGCCAAAGGTTATTGAGAACAACTACATACCAGGCACCACTTTTAAAAGTTTTAAATGTAGTGACTTATTTTGTCCTCTGAATAAATCTAAGCAGTAACTACTATTTTCATCCCCATTTTACAGCTGAGAAAATAGAGGCACTGACTGGTTAAGAAACTTACTCAAGCTGGTAAATACAACAACTGGGATTTAAACTCAGGCTTGCATGATCCATAATCTACATTCTTAACTATTATACTATACAATCTAAAACACCCTCACTCAGACAAATCATTTGTAAATTTAAGCAGACTAAAGATGAGGAAAATATCCTAAGATCTTCTGGTGGAAAAAAAAAATTAAAGGTTACCAAAAAAAGAATGAAAATCAGACTGGTATTAAATCACTCTCACCATCCTATAATGTTAGAAGGCCATGGAGCAGTGATTTCCAAGATATGAGAAACAAATAATTTCAACCTAAAATTCCATACTCAGGCAAATTAACAATAGACTCTGAGGACAAAATAAAGATATTTTTGGACCCACAAGGGTTTTAGAAAATTTAGTTCAACATCCTCTTTCTTAAAAAGTTATTGATTTCTCTAGTAAAAGATGACTAAAATTAGAAAGAAAAATACATGGGATTCAGGAGGAGTGACTACACCCAGAGGAGTGTTAAAGGAAAGTCATGATCCCACTACGAAGAACAATATGAAGGTTCCTTAAAAAACTAAAAATAGAGTTACCATATGAGGCAGCAATCCCACCGCTGGGCATATATCTGAAGAAAATCATAATTCAAAAAGATACATGCACCCCAGTGTTCAAAGCAGCACTATTTTACAATATCCAAGACATGGAAGCAAACTAAATGTCCATCAACAGATGAATGGATAACAAAAGATGTGAGATATATATGTGTGTGTGTGTGTATATATATATATATATACACATATATACACACACACACACACACACACATATATATATATAGGCAGTGGAATATTACTCAGCCATAAAAAAGAATGAAATAATGCCATTTGCAGCAATACAGATGGACTTAAAGATTATCACACTAAGCGAAGTAAGCCAGACAAAGACAAATATCATATGATATCACTTATAAGTGTAATCTAGAAAAAATGATACAAATGAACCTATATATAAAACAGAAATAGACCCACAGACATAGAAAACAAAGTTATGGTTACCAAAGGGGAAAGGGGGTGAGGGATAAATTAGGAGTTTGGGATTAACATATACACACTACTATATATAAAATAGATGATCAACAAGGACCTACTGTTTAGCACAGAGAACTATTCTCAATATTTTGTAATAACCTATAAGGGAAAAGAATCTGAAAAATAATATATATATATAACACAACATATATGTTATATATATGTATAACTGAATTACTTTGCTCTACACCTGAAACTAACAGAACACTGTAAATCAACCATACTTCAAAAAAAAAAAAAAAGTCATGATCATCAAGGTGACCCAGAGAGATTTGAGCAAGAAAGCAGGAAAAAAAAGAGGTCCTCAGGAGAATCATATCCAGAAATAAAGATGAATCATGAGATTTGATACTTTGAGAAGTAGAAAAATGTTAAGGATAAGATAAAGTCAGACAATTTTTTAAAAGACAACTAGTAATTGCAAAGGGCTACGAAAGACAATGTAAATGAGATAAACTATTTGTTATGTTGTAAAGCTATAAATAAGCAGAGTTAATTATGTTTATAGAGAAAGTTTTTGACTGTAAAAGTAAAAACAAAATCAAGAGAACATTGTAAAGCAAGAGAACACTGAAGTTAGGAGGATCACAAGTGATGTAGGGAAGGGTAAGGGTAATAACCTTAAGGTAATAATTTTATCTTACAAGAGATATGGTCTGGAATTGATTTAAAAAGATGTACAGACACGCCCCGAGCTGAGGTGTTGGCTCAGCCATTTCATGAGGAACTCTGGTCTGAAGGGCCGGGGGCAAGGCCTCTGCACAGGAGCCATTCTGAGCAAGTGAAACAGACTAAGCACAAAGGGAAAAACGGTGGATGGGCTAGGCCTGAAGTGAGATTGCCAGATTTATGTCCTTTCCAGATGAAATGTAGATCCTCTAGCAACAGGAGGTGTGAAGAGAGAGGACCTTCAAGATGACGGAGGAGAAAGACGTGGAGATCACCTTCCTACCCACAAATACATCAAAGATACATCTATATGTGGAACAACTCCTACAGAAAACCTACTGAACGCTGGCAGAAGACCTCAGACTTCCCAAAAGCCATGTGGCTGACAGGGTCCTGGTTCTGTGGCTGGCTGTCAGGCCTGAGCCTGTGAGGTGGGAGAGCTGAGTTGGGGATACTGGACCACCAGAGACATCCCAGCCACACATAATATCAATTGGTGAGAGCCCTCCCAGAGATCTCCATCTCAATGCTAAGACCCAGCTCCACTCAATGACCAGCAAGCTCCAGTGCTGGACACCCCATGCCAAACAACTAGCAAGACAGGAAAACAACCCCACCCATTAGCAGAGAGGCTGACTAAAATCATAGTAAGTTCACAGACACCCCAAAACACACCACTGGACACAGTCCTGCCCACCACAAAGAAAAGATCCAGCCTCATCAACCAGAACACAGGCACCAGTCCCCTCCACCAGGAAGCATACACAACCCACTGAACCAACTTTACCCACTGGGGGAGACATCGAAAACAATGGGAAATATGAACATGCAGCCAGCGAAAAGTAGATCTCAAACACAGTAACTTAAGAAAAATGAGAAGACAGAGAAATATGCGGCAGACGAAGGAGCAAGGTAAAAACCCACCAGAACAAACAAATGAAGAGGAAAGAGGCAAACTACCTGAAAAAGAATTCAGAGTAATGATAGTAAAGATGATCCAAAATCTTGGAAATAGAATGGAGAAAATACAAGAAACATTTAATAAGGACCTAAAAGAACTAAAGACCAAACAAACAATGATGAACAACACAATAACTGATATTTAAAATTCTCTAGAAGGAATCAATAGCAGAATAACTGAGGCAGAAGAACGGATAAGTGACCTGGAAGATAAATAATGGATATAACTACTGCAGAGAAGAGTAAAGAAAAAAGAATGAAAAGAATCGAGGACAGTTTCAGAGACATCTGGGACAACATTAAATGCACCAACATTCGAATTATAGGGGGCCCAGAAGAAGAGAAAAAAAAAGGGACTGAGAAAATATTTGAATAGGTTATAGTTGAAAACTTCCCTAATATGGGAAACAAAATAGTCACGACCAGGAAGCACAGAGAGTCCCACACAGGATAAATCCAAGGAGAAACACACCAAGACCCATCTTAATCAAACTATCAAAAGTTAAATACAAATAAAAAATATTGAAAGCAGCAAGGGAAAAGCAACAAATAACATACAAGGGAATCAGCATAAGGTTAACAGCTGAACTTTCAGCAGAAACTCTGCAAGCCAGAAGGGAGTGTCAGGATATATTTAAAGTGATGAAAGGGAAAAACCTACAACCAAGATTACTCTACCAAGCTAAGATCTCATTCAAATTCAACAGAGAAATTAAAATCTTTACAGATAAGCAAAAGCTAAGAGAATTCAGCAACACCAAACCAGCTTTACAACAAATGCTAAAAGAACTTCTCTAGGCAGGTAACACAAGAGAAGAAAAAGACCTACAATAACAAACACAAAACAATTAAGAAAATGGTAATAGGAACATACATATCGATAATTACCTTAAATGTAAATGGGTTAAATGCTCCCACCAAATGACACAGACTGGCTGAATGGATACAAAAACAAGACTCGTATATATGCTGTCTACAAGAGACCCACTTTAGACCTAGGGACCCATACAGACTGAAATTGAGAGAATGGAAACAGATATTCCATGCAAATGGAAATCAAAAGAAACCTGGAGTAGCAATTCTAATATCAGATAAAATAGACTTTAAAATAAAGACTATTACAAGAGACAAAGAAGGACACTACATAATGATCAAGGGATCAATCCAAGAAGAAGATACAACAATTATAAATATTTATACACCCAAAAAAGGAGCACCTCAATACATAAGGAAAATGCTAACAGCCATAAATTGACAGTAAAACAATAATAGTACAGGACTTTAACACCCCACATTCTCCAATGGACAGATCAACCAAAACGAAAATAAATAAGGAAATATAAGCTTTAAATGACACATTAAACAAGATGGATTTAATTGATATTTTTAGGACATTCCATCCAAAAACAGCAGCATACACTTTCTTCTCAAACTCTCACAAAACATTCTACAGGATAGATCATATCTTGGGTCACAAATCAAGCCTTGGTAAACTTAAGAAAAAGTAAATTGTATCAAGTATCTTTTCTGACCAATGCTATAAGGCTAGATATCAATTACAGGAAAAAAACTGTAAAAAATACAAACATATGGAGGCTAAACAATATGCTACTGAACAACCAAGAGATCACTGAAAAATTGAAAGAGGAAATCAAAAAATACCTAGAAACAAATGACAATGAAAACACAATGACCCAAAAGATTTGGGATACAGCAAAAGCAGTTCTAAGAGGGAAGTTTATAGCAATACAATCCTACCTCAAGAAACAAGAAAAATCTCAATAAACAACCTAACTTTACACTGAAAACAATTAGAGAAAGAAGAACAAAAAAAACCTCCCAAATTAGCAGAAGTAAAGAAATCATAAAGATCAGATCGGAAATAAATGAAAAAGAAATGAGGGAAATGATAGCAAAGATCAACAAAACTAACAGCTGGTTCTTTGAGAAGATAAACAAAATTGATAAACCATTAGACAGACTCATCAGGAAAAAAGGCGAGAAGACTCAAATCAACAGAATTAGAAATGAAAATGGAAAAGTAACAATTGGCACTGAGAAATACAAAGGATCATGAGAGATTACTACAAGCAACCATCTGCCAATAAAATGGACAACCTGGAAAAAATGGACAAATTCTTAGAAAAGCAAAACCTTCCAAGACGGAACCAGGAAGAAATAGAAAATATAAACAGACCAATCACTAGCACTGAAACTGAGACTGTGATTAAAAATCTTCCAACAAACAAAAGGCCAGGAACAGATGGCTTCAAAGGCGAATTCTTTCAAATATTTAGAGAAGAGCTAACACCTTGAGCTATTCTTCTCAAACTGTTCCAAAATATAGCACATGGAAGAACACTCCCAAATGCACTCTATGAGGCCACCATCACCTGATACCAAAACCAGGCAAAGATGTCACAAAAAAAGAAAACTACAGGCCAATATCACTGATGAACATAGATGCAAAAATCCTCAACAAAATACTAGTAAACAGAATCCAACAGCACATTAAAAAGATCATACACCATGATCAAGTGGGCTTTATTCCAGGAATGCAAGGATTCTTCAATATACGCAAATCAGTCAATGTGATACACCATAATGACAAATTGAAGGAGAAAAACCATATGATAATTTCAATAGATGCAGAAAAAGCTTTTCACAAAATTCAACACCCATTTATGATAAAAACTGTCCAGAAAGTAGGCATAGAGGGAACTTACCTCAATATAATAAAGGTCATATATGACAAACCCACAGCCAATATCATTCTCAATAGTGAAAAACTGAAAGCATTTCCACCAAGATCCGGAACAAGACAAGGTTGCCCACTCTCACCGCTATTATTCAACATAGTATTGGAAGTTTTAGCAAAAGAAATTAGAGAAGATAAAGAAATAAAAGGAACCCAAATCAGAGAAGAAAACTGTCACTGTTTGCAGATGACATGATACTATACATAGAGAATCCTAAAGTCACTACCAGAAAACTACTAGAGTTAATCAATGAATTTGGTGAAGTAGCAAGATACAAAATTAACACACAGAAATCTCTTGCATTCCTATACACTAATGATGAAAAATCTGAAAGAGATATTAAGGAAACACTCCCATTTACCACTGCAACAAAAAGGAAAAAATACCTAGGAATAAACCTACCTAAGGAGACAAAAGACCTGTATGCAGAAAACTATAAGACACTGATGAAAGAAATTAAAGATGATGCAAACAGATGGAGAGATATACCATGTTCTTGGATTGAAAGAATCAACATTGTGAAAATGACTATACTACCCAAAGCAATCTGCAGATTCAATGCAATCCCTATCAAATTACCAATGGCAATTTTCACAGAACTAGAAAAAACATTTTCACAATTTGTATGGAAACACAAAAGACCCTGAATAGGTAAAGCAATCTTGAGAAGGAAAAACGGAGCTGGAGGAATCAGACTTCCTGATTTCAGACTATACTATAAAGCTACAGTAAGTAAGACAGTATGGTACTGACACAGAAACAGAAATATAGATCAGTGGAACAAGATAGAAAGCCCAGAGATAAACCCACGGACATATGGTTACCTTATGTTTGATAAAGGAGGCAAGAATATACAATGGAGAAAGGACAGCCTCTCAATAAACGGTGCTGGGAAAACTGGACAGCTACATGTAAATGAATGAAATTAGAACACTCCCTAACACCATACACAAAAATAAACTCAACATGGATTAAAGACCTAAATGTAAGGCCAGACACTATAAAACTCTTAGAGGAAAATATAGGCAGAACACTCTATGACATAAATCACACCAAGATCCTTTTTGACCCACCTCCTAGAGAAATGGAAATAAAAGCAAAACTAAACAAGTGGGACCTAATGAAACTTCAAAGCTTTTGCACAGCAAAGCAAACCATAAACAAGATGAAAAGAAAATCCTCAGAATGGGAGAAAATATTTGCAAATGAAGCAATGGACAAAATATACAAGCAGTTCATGCAGCTCAATATCAAAAAAATCAAACAACCCAATCCAAAAATGTGCAGTAGACCTAAATAGACATTTTTCCAAAGAAGACATACAGATTGCCAACAAACATATGAAAGGATGCTCAATATCACTAATCATTAAAGAAATGCAAATGAAAACTACAATGAGGTATCATCTCACACTGGTCAGAAGGGCCACCATCAAAAAATCTACAAACAATAAATGCTGGAGAGGGTGTGGAGAAAAGGGAACACTCCTGCACTGTTGGTGAGAATGTACATGATACAACCACTATGGATAACAGTATGGGAGTTCCTTAAAAAACTAAAAATAGAACTACCATATGACCCAGCAATCCCACTACTGGGCATACACCCTGAGAAATCCACAACTCAAAGAGATACATGTACCACAATGTTCACTGCAGCACTATTTGCAATAGCCAGGACATGGAAGCAAACTAAGCGTCCATTGTCAGATGAACGTTTAAAGAAGATGTGGCACATATATACAATGGAATATTACTCAGCCATAAAAAGAAACAAAATTGAATTATTTGTAGTGAGGTGGATGGATCTAGCATCTGCCATACAGAGTGAAGTAAGTCAGAAAGAGAAAAACAAATACCATATGCTAAAATGTAAATATGGAATCTAAAAAAAAAAATTGTTCTGAAAAATCTAGGGGCAGGACAGGAATAAAGATGCAGACATACAGAGTGGACTGATGAACATCAATGCAAAAGTCCCCAACAAAATACTAGAAAACAGAATCCAACAACACATTAAAAAGATCATACACCATGATCAAGTGGGCTTTATCCCAGGAATGCAAGGATTCTTCAATATACGCAAATCCATCATTGTGATACACAATATTAGCAAATTGAAGGACAAAAAACCATATGATCATCTCAATAGATGCAAAAAAAGCTTTTGACAAAATTCAACACCCATTTATGATAAAAACTCTCCAGAAAGTGGGCATAGAGGGAACCTACCTCAACATAGTAAAACCCATAT
Source organism: Aethalodelphis obliquidens (assembly GCF_003676395.1). NCBI lineage: Eukaryota > Metazoa > Chordata > Mammalia > Artiodactyla > Delphinidae > Aethalodelphis > Aethalodelphis obliquidens. The sequence continues at coordinate 42,232,040 of NW_020837953.1, forward strand.
ATGACAAACCCACAGGCAACATCATTCTCAATGGTGAAAAACTGAAAGCATTTCCACTAAGATCAGGAACAAGACAATTTGCCCACTGTCACCACTATTATTCAACAGTTTTGGAAGTCTGAGCCACAGCAATCTGTGAAGAAAAAGAAACAAAAGGAATCCAAACTGGAAAAGAGGTAAAACTGTCACTGCTTGCAGATGATGTGATACTATACATAGAAAATCCTAAAGATGCCACCAGAAAACCACTAGAGCTAATCCATGAATTTGGTAAAGTAGCAGGATACAAAATTAATGCACAGAAATCTCTTGGATTCCTATACACGAACAATGAAAAATCAGAAAAAGAAATTAAGGAACCACTCCCATTTACTATTGCAACAAAAAGAAAAAAATACCTAGGAATAAACCTACCTAAGGAGGCAAAAGACCCGTATGCAGAAAACTATAAGACACTTATGAAAGAAATTAAAGATGATACAAACAGATGGAGAGATATACCATGTTCTTGGATAGGAAGAATCAACATTGTGAAAATGACTATACTACCAAGAGCAATCTACAGATTCAATGCAATCCCTATCAAATTACCAATGGCATTTTTCACAGAACTAGAAAAAATTTTTTTTCACAATTTGTATGGAAACACAAAAGACCCTGAATAGGTAAAGCAATCTTGAGAAGGAAAAACGGAGCTGGAGGAATCAGGCTTACCAACTTCAGACTATACTACAAAGCTACAGCAGTCAAGACAGTATGGTACTGGCACAGAAACAGAAATATAGATCAATGGAAGAGGATAGAAAGCCCAGAGATAAATCCATGCATATATGGTCACCTTATCTTTGATAAAGGAGGCAAGAATATACAATGCAGAAAAGATAACCTCTTCAATAAGTGGTGCTGGGAAAACTGGACAGCTACATGTAAAAGAATGAAATTAGAACATTCCCTAACATCATACACAAAAATAAACTCAAAATGGATTAAAGACCTAAATGTAAGGCCAGACACTATAAAACTCTTAGAGGAAAACATAGGCAGAACACTCTATGACATAAATCACAGCAAGATCCTTTTGGACCCACCTCCTAGAGAAATGGAAATAAAACCAAAAATAAACAAATGGGACCTAATGAAACTTAAAAGCTTTTGCACAGCAAAGCAAACCATAAACAAGTTGAAAAGAGAATCCTCAGAATGGGAGAAAATATTTGCAAATGAATCAATGGACAAAGGATTAATCTCCAAAATATACAAGCAGCACATGCAGCTCAATATCTAAAAACCAAACAACCCAATCCAAAAATGTGCAGAAGACCTAAATAGACATTTCTCCAAAGAAGACATACGGGTTGTCAATAAACACATGAAAAGATGCTCAACATCACTAATCATTAAAGAAATGCAAATCAAAACCACAGTGAGGAATCACCTCACACCGGTCAGAATGGCCATCATCAAAAATTCTACAAATGATAAATGCCGGTGAGGGTGTGGAAAAAAGGGAACCCTCTTGCAGTCTTGGTGAGATTGTAAATGATGCAACCACTATGGAGAACAGTATGGAGGTTCCTTTATAAACTAAAAATAGAACTTCCATATGATCCAGCAATTCCACTACTGCACATATACCCTGAGAAAACCATTATTCAAAAAGATACATGTACCACAATATTCACTGCAGCACTATTTACAATAGGTGTGACATGTAAGCAACCTAAATGTCCATCAACAGATGAATGGCTAAAGAAGATGTAGCACATATGTACAATGGAATATTACTCAGCCATATAAAGGAACGAAATTGGGTCATTTATAGAGACTTGGATGAACCTAGAGCCTGTCATACAGAGTGAAGTAAGTCAGAAAGAGAAAAACAAATACTGTATGATAATGCACATATATGGAATCTATAACAACAGCATCAGGGCAAGAATAAAGATGCATACGTAGAGAAAGGACTTGAGGACACAGTGGGGGAAGGGGAAGCTGGGATGAAGTGAGAGAGTAGCATTGACATGTATACACTACCAAATGTAAAATGGATGACTAGTGGGGAGCGGCTGCATAGCACAGGGAGATCAGTTCGATGCTTTGTGACAACCTAGAGGGCTAGGATAGGGAGGGTGGGAGGGAGCCTCAAGAGGGAGGGGATATGGGGATATATGTATACATACAGCTGATTCACTTTGTTGTACAGCAGAAAATAACACAATATTGTAAAGCATTTATACTCCAATAAAGATTTAAAAAAAAAAAGAAGAAGTAGAGTTATTCCATGAAGGTAACCAAGATAGGAGCTAAAAGGGACATAACTATTATGTCCATATATCCAGAGTCTCAAGAAAAAGTTACATCTCAGGTACTTTTTCTCTGGAAAGCTCTAGAAGGTGTGGTCCACTAAAGTGAAAGGAAGACATGCTATCAAGGAACTACGGTATCCAATACAGAGCAAAAAGCCAAGGGAACTTCTGCGATAATTATAAAGGGAAACCTCAGGACAATGGCTAAGGAGCAGACCCAGAGATCCACCAGTCCCAGTTGACTAGGAGGAAAATGAAAATGAGAGATGACTTGACGTGCTTGAACAAATTTGGAGGAGATTTACAATTACAGATGAGAGCTGGGAGATGAATTGCTGATAGTTACATAACAAAACCAAGGAGAAAATATAAGGCAATTATAAACTCCAGGGAAAATGAAATTTGTGCAAGACAAGAAGTGCAACAGTAACTCGGTTGTTAACAAAATGGATACTGTCCTATTAACAGAAACCCTGAATAGTCATTTCATTAAAACTCTGATATAATCACATTGGAGGAATTGAGAAAGTGAGGATAAGTTTGTGTATGTGTATGTGGAGAGGCAGGGAAAATGCAAGATCTAAATCTTCACTTTTCACAGTAGAAAATCAAAAATATATTAAACCAGACAATAACAAAACCATAGTATAAGTATGTTCATTAGAAATATGGAGGTACGTAACTGAAAAAATAGCCCAGAGTTGAAAGTGGTTTTCTAGGAAAGCAGTACTAGAGTAGGTGGAGAAATTTGTAGGAGGATGGTGTTTTTTATTTAAAGATTCAGAGAATTATCTGACTTTTAAAAATTATACACATGTATCCTAAAGTAAAACCAGAAGTTAGATTAAAATTTTCAAAATTATTATATTTTATGGCTCAAGTAACAATGTTATTTTTACCTAGATATTCTCAATCAGGAACCATTGTTCCAAGCAATGTTCCCTGGCCCTGACAGCAGTCCAGTGTCATTGCCATTGTAGGGGCCAAGCTGAGAGCAGCCTTGGAACCCATGTGGGCCTCATTAGGTGATGTCCCCATAAGCACTCCATCCCTGAGATAATTACCGTAAACTGTGACTCACATTGATCTCAATTAGACATGCCCTTCCTTGCAGGGGCATAACTGTGTGGTGGCAGTCCAGCCAGAAAAATCAGTGAACACTCGAGAAGAAATGTGGGCCCATCTAACCGAAGGCATGAACACACAGCTCAGAGTGGCTTCCTCTAAAAGCTGAATTATAGAGGCAACTCCTACAATTCAGCACCCTGAGAAAATGTACTTTGTCGAGTCAAGGGGCCACAGGGTGGAGAAGGGATTTCACCATCTTCAATGGGTATGAGAGGTCCTCCAGCTCCAGTGGGCCCATCAGTCTCATGTGATGCTGTCCATGAACATGAAGTGAGACAAATACGTAGAAAGTTCTTCCACTCTCTAAAGAGCTAACAGCAAATGCTGGGGGCTAAAGAGCTTTCGAGCCGAAGTGCTTCCTTCACTCATGAGTCTTGGCAGGGACTCGAGAAACGCACAAACCTGGTACCTGATCCTCCTCCCTGCTCTTGCATGAGTAGCAGCCACCCCACACAGCAGGTAAAAGTGTGTGTGTTGTACACCTTTCAAAATGCATCCAGGCTCTTAGTGCTTGCCCCGTTGTGTGCAATGACACTGACATATTTCCAAAGGCTTTGCTAAGAAGCTCAAGCTCTCCATCTATTTACATTTCCTGTTAGGAACAACCTAGTAGCTAGAGCTAAGACATTTTTAGACTGTGTATTTTATTGGAATTTTAAACACTTCTAACTGTGAATGCATGGGCAGGTATTGAAAATGGTGGTTTTAAAGATTTCAAGCAGACACAGCTGGACATCTCAGTTGAAGGCAGCGTTTTCCTGAATTATATTTTGTGATGGGGACACACTGGGGCCTTAGGTTGAACCTGTAATTCTACCTCCATCTGGTTTTAAGGCAAGCCAAAAAAAAAAAAAAAAAAAGAAGAAGAAGAAGAGGAAGAAGAAGAAGAAAACAAAAAGAGGGAGGAGAAAGAGAAGAAAAGGAAGGGAGGAAAGAGACGGAAAGAAATCTTGGTTCTAGAGTAGTTAAATAAACTTATATGGACTTCCCATCAAAAGTGTACCCTTGGGCTTCCCTGGTGGCGCAGTGGTTGAGAGTCCGCCTGCCGATGCAGGGGACACGGGTTCGTGCCCCAGTCTGGGAAGATCCCACTTGCCGCGGAGCGGCTGGGCCTGTGAGCCATGGCCGCTGAGCCTGCGCAACCGGAGCCTGTGCTCCGCAACAGGGGGGGCCACAGCAGTGAGAGGCCCGCGTACCGCAAAAAAAAAAAAAAAAAGTGTACCCTTTACAACAATAAGAGAACAAAAAATGAAGCAAAAAATCTCCAACCCCCACAAGTACTAACTCTTAACATTTTCACTCACAGCCTCAAACTTAACAGCGTCCAGCAATTTTCCATCATTTCAGTAATGGCCAAGACACTGAAACGTGCAGTGATAACAGACACATGCCATTATCCACGCACAGGTATATAGCCTCACAACACACAGATTTTTCTCTAGGACTTTAAAAAATTCCCTTCAGTTGCACAGGCTGCCAAAACGCGTTTATTTTTCTTCCGATTTCCATTCCGTTTGCCCTAGGCTAAAACTATTGACAGTCCAAAGGAGGATTGGACCCCACTGGGTCTCAAATTATTGAAATCAAATGGTTTCCAGGTCATTTTCCCTCTAACTTCAATTCTCTGAGGCCCACAGGCTGATTTATATGGGGAATCTATTCCAGCATCGTCACTCTCCCTGAGAGCTCTGGCATCACCCAGGAGATCAAAGGAACTGTGGGGCTTTTTTTGGTAAATGAACCCTTTCTTATGTCTTGTTCCATCAGCAAGATACATTTCACCTCCCTAAGAAGCCATATGGGTCTGACTCTGGGAGACGGTCTGTGCCAACAGGTGGGCATCGGAGACCTCATGCACACGTGCCTCTCAGGCCACGAAGCCCAAACACACAGCCCCATGAGAGCCGGTGGCTAGGGTTACCTGAGCTATGTAAAGGCTCGTGTAACCACTAGTGGCAAGCCTGGCACTTTCTCCAAGCCACTATTTTTAGTTTTTTAATGATAATCACTTAAACAGCATCATGGAGGAGATCCAAATGCTTCCCCACAATTTCCAGGTTTTCCAGTTCCTTTTCTGGGAATTTTATGGGGAAGTTTAGAAGACTGATCTAGAAACAGCTTGGCAGGAGAATTAAGCGGCCAGAACCACGCCTGAGGTGGAGAGCTATTTGGCAGTGCAGAGATTCTTGGCATCGTTCCTCCAGGGCCTTGGGGACCACCCTAGCGGGGCTTGGACATCTGCCCAGAATTGCTGAGCGGAGCCTTGTTCACATGCCACTCATTCTTGGCAGGAAAGATCCTGAAGGCCTCAGTCTGCAAGCATCCTCTCTCCTCCGCTGGCTGCCAAGGATCAGACAGGATGACTTTCTTCTCAGAGAAGGAGGACACCTTCCCAGCCAATCTCCTATCACCTGGGCAGGTACGAGTTTGAGCTGCTTATCCTTAAAAGGCATTATGAGGAAGGACCCCAAGCAAACCTTCAAAAGAAGCCAGAAATTTCTTTGGAGGATTTACACTGAGCGTAAGACCCACAGGTAGAGTGGGTTTAAAGAACTTCTATATAACAAGGAAAATGTGTTAAAATTTTTAAGAAGAGGAATTGGGTTATTTTTCCTTTAAAAGTTAAGGAGAAGGAAGAAAATAGAGGAGAGCAGAAAAGAGGGGACTTCCTCTCCACATATACCAGCACTGTAAATTAATTCTATTATTATCAGAAGGAAATGGAGAGCACACAAACGTTTCCTTGTGCCCTTAACATTAGTGTTTTCATCTTGATATTTAACAGGATCTTCAGTAACAATAATGATTGTTTCACTATCTATATGCCAGGTCTTAGGCTGGGTGCGTTAGCTATATTACCTAATTTAATCTTCATAACATGTACCTTAGATATTTTATCAAATTTAATCCTCTTATCATCCCAGTTTTACAGATAAGGAAGCTGAGGCCCAAAAAGATTAAACAGTTTGTCCAAAATTACACTTTCTAATTCATGGGGCCATGATTCAAACCCACTTCTGTTTAATTATAAAGCCCCTTCTTATCCTGTAAGTTACTATCCCGTAATTTGCCTTCCTAATGAGAAAAACAGTCAAGTTTCTTTACCTTCCTCTGTGTTAGCTCCTAGAGCAAGTCTCATGTAGAAAACTTACCTGGATGCCCATATGGCATGTCAAGGAGGAAGCTAACCATCCTTCCCCCTACTCAACGTGGTGGGCGAGCACACACGCACACACACACGCACACACACACACACACACACACACATGTCTACAATCCTCTCTTCCACCTTCCCACAATTGCTCCACACTTAATCAAAAGCCTTCTTGACCATAAAGAACTTTAGAGAACATTTTATCCAATCCTTTCACCTCATGGTTAAGGAAAATTGAGCCCCAAATTGTGGCCGATGCCAACTTGGAATTCAGAATTCCTCTCCTCTAGATGATATTCTTTATACTACACTCCAACCCCCATGCCCTGGCGGGGCACTGGGTAGGAGGCAGATATAAAAGGTGATGGACATTGGCCTCTTCTCCAGAGGCTGTCTAGAGGAGAGAACGTATGAGTTTATCGATAACTGAAATATCAGGTCGGTAGAGTGTACTGGGTGCAGCAGGAGTGAGACACAGCAACGGGGCTGAAGCATCAGAGGAGGGAAAGGTGACCTCCAGCTTAGCAACCAGTGAAGTAGTCAGCAAAGAGACTGTGTCTGAACCAGACTTGGAAGAACCAGTAAGATGTGAACAGGAGGTGATGGAAAGGACATTGGCATGAAGGCTGAAGACACTGATTTCAGATACACAAAACAAAATAAACAAAAACATTTAAAATCCAATCGGTTTTGCCAGAATGGTGACATGTCAGTCATTATCATAACTGTCTTAGTCCCCTCAGGCTGGTGTAACAAATTACCATGGACTGCATGGCTTAAACAACAAATATTTATTTCTCACAGTTCTGGAAGCTGGGAAGTCTAAGATCAAGGCACTGGCAGATCTGGTGTCTGGTGAGGGCCTCCCTCCTGGCTCGCAGAGGCTGCTTTCTGGTTGTACCTTCACATGGAGGGGAGCAAAGCTCTTGTGTCTCTTCTTACAAGGACACTCGTCCCATTCACGAGGTCTCCACCCTCATGACACAATCACCTAAGGCCCCCCACATCCTAATGCCATCACACTGGGGGTTAGAATTTCAACTTACGAATTTTGGGAAGATGCAAGCATTCAATCCATAACCATAGTAAATAGCTTGGTTTATCACATCAGCCTGCTTTCTCTGGGCTCCTAGAACCTGTTGTCTGTGGTGGCCCACTAGGCATGAGAAAGGGGCTGCCGTTCTTCTCGGCAGCCCAGGTCATGCAGGCCTGACCTGTGCTCACGGCAGCTGCATGCATAGAGACCCTGACTCCACTGATGTGGGATTGCCCATGCATCTTTTTGCTTTTTTTTTTCAATTGAAGTATAGTTGAATTACAATGTTGTGTTAATTACTGCTGTACAGCAAAGCGACTCAGTTATACATATACATATGTGTGTGTGTGTGTGTGTGTGTGTGTGTGTGTATATATATATATGTATATATACACACACATTCTTTTTCATATTCTTTTCTGTTATAGTTTATCACGGGATATTGAATGTAGTTCCCTGTGCTATACAGTAGGACCTTGCTTTTTATCCATTCTCTATATAATAGTTTGCATCTGCTAACCCCAAACTCCCACTCCTACCCTCTCCCACACCCCTCCCCTTTGGCAACCACCAGTCTATTCTCTATGTCCCTGATTTTGTTTCTGTTTCATAGATAGGTCCATTTGTGCCATATTTTAGATTCCGCATATAAGTGATATCACATAGTATTTGTCTTTGTCTTTCTGACTTAACTTCAGTCAGAAATCTCTAGTTGCACCCATGGTGTTGCAAATTCGCCCATGCATCTTTGAGCCCATCGGACCAGGCAGTTTGTATAATTCTAAATCCTCCTGAACCTATCACATGAAGTGTAAGACTAGATCCACCTTTAACATTAGAAGGAACGTGCCTGCTCTGAATGTGGCAGCATTTGTTAGTATAAGAAACGTGGGGGCTGGGGACTTCCCTGGTGGCGCAGTGGATAAGTCGCCATGCTCCCAGTGCAGGGGGTTGGGGTTCGTTCCCTGGTCAGGGAACTAGATCCCACATGCATGCTGCAATTAAGGGTTCACATGCCACAACTAAGGAGCCCTGGAGCCGCAACTAAGGAGCCCACCTGCTGTAACTAAGACCCAGAGCAACCAAATAAATAAATAAATATTTAAAAAAACACAAAAAGCCATGGGGCTGGGCTCATTCATTCCACCAGTGGGAGTAAAGATGCCTGGAGAAGAAAGAACATGAAGGTGCTCTTTTAAAATTTGAAAAGGGACTAAACATGCCCTGGGTATAGAGGGTGTGAGGGAGAAGCTACTGAGAAATAAGTTTAGACTCTGGGATGAATACTGTTGCCTTCCCAGGGTCTGCTCCCCTTCTTCATTCCTAACAATCCCAACATTGTTCAGATGTCCTCTCTCCCCTTTATAGGAAACACCTCATGGTAGCTCCAGGAGAGGCTGATTAGTCTGAAGGAATCCCCCCTTCCAGTAACTGGTTCCGGAATAGGCATGAGATATAAATGTGCTCAGTGGGACATGAGATAAATTCTGCTGGGGGAAGGGATGCTTCTAGGGCATTTTTCTTACTCTTAAGAGGAAGTCACAGGAAAAGCTCATCCTTCTTCTTCCCTGGATATGGTCATATCTGGGTGACTCCTAGATCTGCTTCATCCATTTGGCTACCACCCCGAGGATGACAGGGCAAAGAAATGGAAAGAACCTTGGTCCTCAATGATATCACTGAACCTCTGAATCAACCAGCCCTGAAGCTCACCCTGCCTTGGAACTTCCTGTTAGATGCTATAATACATTTCTATATTACTTAAGTCAGATTCAGGCAGATTTTCTATTGCTTGCAATGCAGACATCTTAACATATAGGATACATGTACACACATACACACACACACACACACACAAACACTGCAATACTTACTTAAATCTGGACAAAGCATTTTACATGGAGTATCTCATTTAATCTTTCCAACAATGTTGCAAAACCCATGCTAATATGATCCCCATTTTACAGATGGGGAACCACAGCTTAAAAAAAGTAACTCCCTTGTGCCAAATACATATCTACTATGTGGTACAGCCCAGATACACACCTAAAGCCCTTGAAGAAAGAATTTCCTCATGTTTAGGCCTAACCGAGTTTGGAATGGGCTGCCTGGAGAAGTAGAGATGAAAATGGTTCACATTTGTCAAAGGCTTACCATGCGCCAGATACTACTGTCAGGATTTGACACATCTGGACCGATGTGACCCCCACAGTGGTCCTGTGAGACAAGTATTATCATCTCCATTTTGCAGGTGAGGAAACCAAGGCACAGAGAGGCTGAGCAACTCACCCCAAGACACCCAGCTGGGAGGTGGTGGCAATAGGATCTGAATCTAAGCAGTCCGGCTCCAAACTCTGCATGCTTCAGCCCTGAAGGCATAGGGTCATCCCTTGCAAGGAACCTGCCAACCAGACATCTCCAGTTGTGATAGCAGGTGATTGATGACATGCCAGGAAGGGCCAGGGCAGCAAAGCCGCCCAGGGCAGCAAAACCGCCCAGGGCAGCTGGGCTTGCTGACTCATGCACCTGCAGAGAGTGTCTTGCCTCTTACTGGAACTCACGATCTCGATTTCAGAAGGGTTGCTCTTGGCTGCTTTGAAACCCAGAGGGGAACTCATGGGTCTCAACCTGCCAGACGTCTTATCTGGTGACAATGACTCCACCCAAGCAATTCCTAAGGGCTGGGCTGGGCTTGGATAAATTCCTAGGAGCTTTGGCTGGGATCTCTCTTTAACAAAAGCATTTCCCTTACACCTCCCAGCAGCTTCCCTAGCCTTTATCCCTCCTTGGGCAAACCCGGGGCAAGTTAGTTCCTGCCTCAGAAGACAAAGAGGAGAAATCCTTCTTGAGCTTCAAAGGAAACCTCTTATCCCAGAAGGGATCAGTGGCCTGGCTCTGGGTGGCCTTTAGTGATTCCCAGCCTTGGCTCCCATCCTGTCCTCCTGTTAGTCTGAGGAGCAGCCTCCTCCACCTGCAACACCAGTCCTCAAACTCTGCAGCAGAGCTAGTGACAGTAATGACTGATGCCGTGGCTCATCACAGGCTCTTCCCACTTGGGCAGGGGACTGGCAAAGAGTGGCAATGCAGAGCTTTCTGTTTGCAAACAAACTATCCTTATAGACACCGAGCCAGGTGGCAGCAGCTGGGGAAAAGCGCCATATTCCCACCCCCTGCCCTTCCCCTCCCTCGCGGCTGAGCTGTCTTCTATCCTTTTGCAAAAGCTGTGCCCTGGTGGGTCAGGGTTGAAGGAGACTCTCAGGTGTTTATGGAATGCCTTTCTGCAGCATATTCCGTCCTATTTGCATGACTAAGGAGGATTTTGGTACTGATCCACTATATTTCAATGCAATATCCTGCTTGCATTTTCTTTCAGATGCTTTGCAGTAGTTTATTTTTATTTATCTACTTATTTTTTAACATCTTTATTGGAGTATAATTGCTTTACAATGGTGTGTTAGTTTCTGCTTTATAACAAAGTGAATCAGTTATACATATATATATGTCCTCATATCCCTTCCCTCTTGCGTCTCCCTCCCACCCTCCCTATCCCACCCCTCTAGGTGGTCACAAAGCACAGAGCTGATCTTCCTGTGCTATGTGGCTGCTTCCCACTAGCTATTTTATGTTTGGTAGTGTATATATGTCCATGCCACTCTCTCACTTTGTCATGGCTTACCCTTCCCCCTCCCCATATCCTCAAGTCCATTCTCTAGTAGGTTTGTGTCTTTATTCCCGTCTTACCCCTAGGTTCTTCATGACCTTTTTTTTTCTTAGATTCCATGTATATGTGTTAGCATACGGTATTTGTCTTTCTCTTTCTGACTGACTTCACTCTGTATGACAGACTCTAGGTCCATCCACCTCACTACAAATAGCTCAAGGTCGTTTCTTTTCATGGCCGAGTAATATTCCATTGTATATATGCAGTAGTTTAATGATACTAATGTGCCAGGCCCTGGGTTAAGGACTTTATAAGCTTCACTCAAATCACCTTGTTTAGTTCCGTGGACAGTACGTGAGGCGGGTACTGTCATAGTTCCTGCTTCACAGGCGAGACACCTGGGAGTCTCAGCAAGGCTGAACAATCTGCCTAGTGTCACAGATTGGGGGTGATCCAGGGGAGGACCTGCTGTGCCCAGCTGAGCTGGGGATCCTGATCACTCTACATACTGCTTCCCGCAGAGGGAGATTCAGTGCAAACCAAATGGCTACCCAGAAACTGACACACCAGGGAGTTTTCCCTTCCCACCATAACAGGCTCCTCTGCCTTTGCTCTCTGAGGCCTTAACTGGTTACACAAAGAACCTCATTCCCCTCTTTTCCTCCCCATCTGCATTTCCTGTCCCTCCTCTTCTCCTGCCAAGACACCAAGGAGAATCCCTGCTTAGGATCCAGCCCAAATAATACCAGCTCCCCACCTGGCATGAATCAAATTTATCTTAGGAGCTCTATGTTGCAAAAGCATCCCTCAGAGCAAGGTCCTTATCTCCGTGACTTCAACCCGCTCCCCAAATTTCAGCAAAATTACGGCAGATACACCCTTTTGGAATCTTTTGAGCAGGTTCCATTTTTGATTCGAGATGGCAACTTAATCCACACATTAAAGTTAAGCTATCGATCTGCCTTCTCTCTTAGAAGTAATTCCCGTTTGGTCAAAAGCAGCACTCTTCTCTGAAAGTGAGGGTGGGGTGGACGAACAGAGAAAAATGAAATGCCCGAGTAGGCTGCTTAAATAAGAACTTGCTTCATTCTGTCAAATAATGAGAAATTAAAGTGGCTTCCGAGTAGAACCTTCAATGCCTCCCAAGGGGACTTTATGAAGAAAATTCTTTGCTGTTCAACATGCTTGTAAATAATACCACAGTCTTCAACCTCCAAGGCCCCAGGATTCCTGAAATCTTTGATCATCTAAATTTAGCTGTTTTCATAAACATTTCAGATAGTAGGCTAATTTTTATTCCCTAGAGAGCCTCGTGCAGTCAGACTGCAAGTCCAGGAAGAATGTCAACTTTTAAGAAACATCCGGAGCCTTGCCAAGACTGAGAGCCAGATACCAGCTAAGCTGGCTGACTGCAAATCAGTGTAATTACTCACTGTCCCTTGAAGAGGAACATAACATGTTACTATATGCTGCTTACAATTCAATGGATAATTACTGTGGGCAAGGCCCGCTTTCAGGGTGCCGTGGGGGAAGCAGAGATGAACCAGGCCTAGGCCCTGCTTTGCAGTTCAGTAAGAGAAGGAAGATATGACCCTATCTAATAAGGTGTGTGTGTGTGTGTGTGTGTGTGTGTGTGTGTGCGCGCGCGCATGTGCGTGTGTGTGTGTGTGTGTACGCACATACACACGTATGCATGTGGGTAGCTGGACACTCTAAGGATAACTTCCTGGAAAGGTGGCATTTAGTCTGAGATTTAAAGGATGGATAGAACTATAGGCTATTTTCCTATCTTTCAACTTTTCCTTTTTATTGCTGTCAAGTTGTTTGTGCAATTAATGACAATCAAGCAGTGGGAAACTGGGCAGGAGGTGAAGGCCAGTATGTTTCAAGAGTACCATGAAGACAGAGGTCCAGAAGCCGGAAAGCCCAAGGTGAGTCATTCAGGAAAAGACATGCTGTTATTATCTTACTTTGAAAACAAAGGCATGAATGTACACTTCTAACCACCAGTGTTACGGTGTTTGGGCACCCCAACTGGCGAAAGGACAGATTTCTATCACTACTCATGGAATTTCTATTAAGATGAAATGGTGATCTAAAATAATGGCCCAGAGCACCTGGTGTGAAGTCAGCCTGTCTGGAGAAACCTTAACTCTACTGTGTCCTGGCAGCATGACCTTGGACAGATCACTTGATCTTTTTGAGTTTCAGTTTCCTCACGCCTGATTCGAGAACAATAGTAGTGCCTGTCTCATAGGGTTCTTGAGATTAGATGAAATAATCCCTCTAAAAATGCCTTGCAGATTGCTTGGCAGAATGGGACTGTCTTATGAACATCCGTAGTTGTTCCGTTATCCAGGGATGAGCCCATGAAACTATTGATCTGACCATACTGAACTATTACATGATTTTTTTTAACCACATCATTTAATAAAAATAGGCAGTGATACCCATATTCTATCATTTTACTTTATTTTACCATTTTATATTATCTGGGTTTGATCAAAGTGGAACCCCAGGCATAGAGATGAGGAAATTGACTCTGATCTCATCCCTAGCTGGAGAGTGGTGGTATCAGGCTAAATCCTAGAATGTCTGACTTAAAACCACTGATTTTTCCACTATTTGATACAATCTATTAAATATCTTAATGTCACGAATGTATTAATTAAGATTCATTTCGTAGCAGAAGCAGAAATGAGAAATGTATTGTCTCACATGATGAATAGTCCACACTAGATTTTCAATCCCAGCAGGACTCAGAAGCCGAAAGGATGTGATTAAGCTGGCTTCCTGCTGTCACATGCCGCTCCTTGTGGCTTCATCCTCAGGCTCCATGTGGTAGCAAGTGGCCGCCAGCGTCTCCAGGCCTACGTTTTAAGAGGCATTCCAAATGAGCCACCTTGGTGCCCATCCACAAACCCATCACGGCGGCCAGTAATGCGATTATGCCAATTGGCCACTAGCTCATCACTCAACAAACTCTTTGGAGAGGGGCATGAGGACTCTGGCCAAAAGCAGATCACGTATTTCACCACCTGTCCATCCAAGCCTCACCTGCTGGAATTGGAAGTGGGGCTGGCTCCTCAGAGGTCATTCAGGCTTCTGTTACCAGGAGAAGGGACAGACACACTGGGCAGGTCAAACCAACATTTGTCCACTGAGGAACATTGTACGAAATGAGTCAACATAAAGTTTCCATAATAGTCAAGAGTTAGCCATTACTAGGTAATGCAGGAGGAAAGTATTTTCTGATTGATAGAGAGTCATACATAGGTCCTCTACTTTCAAATAACTGGAACATCATAAAATATTCTTCAAGTGTGACCTCATAGGATGTTCGTAATATCTTGACCCAGGGTTATCTTATCTACATCCATTCTTATTGTGATGGGTCTGACCCCATCTTTCCTGCTGTGCTCAGTTGATGGAGTGACAGGTAAAGAAGTCTAATGATGGGGGTGTCAGGAGGGGGGGTGCCTAGAACCACAAAAGGTCCTAGAAACCATATCATATAAAGAGTAGTTAAAGAAACCAAGTGTATCTATACTGGACCAGACAAAAGAAGACCAAAGGTAGACATGCTAACTATCTCCTAATATTTTAAGGGCTATCATTCATAGGGAAAAAAAAAAAAACACTGCTAATTCTATATTCTCTTCAGAGGCAGCATTCCAACTGATGTCTGGAAGTTATAAGAAGGCAGATTTCTGGCTCTACAGAGGTACACTAGATATTTTTCAATTTTGTTCCCCTGATTTTGTTCTCGGGTGATGGTTTCTTCCACTCTCATCACACGTAGTTTCAGCAGCTTCCATTCCCAGCTTCAAGGACACAGCCTGTGATCAAGGTGTAAGCCAAGCAGCTCAGTCCATGCTCCAGGCCACATTCCCTGGTCAGTGATGGCAGACAGTTTCTGTAACCCTCGACCCACCTGTAATTTCATCTGAGCCTGGGCGCCCACTTCCCAGAACATTGGTACCATTGCTCCTCAAGCACCGGCCTTGTCTCTCTCTCTCCATTTCTGCCTCAGGTCAATTTCTGAAGCCCACTTCCTACCCCAGCTCATTCGGTCTGAGTTGAGGCACCTCAGAGTGGCACAGGGAAAGGGTACAAATGGCCTCTAAGTATCATCATCAACCAACAGGGACGCAAGATGGAATATCAATTGACCCACTGTCGTGTCCTTCAGAGGAACAATTCCGAGACACATTCTATACAATTTCTCAGAGAGTCCTGGTCCTCTGTGAGATGGAGACTTGTTTGTTCATAGCAATCATCAGCTCAAATAACATAACCTTTATTATCTTTTCCTCCTTTACTTGGCTCACCTCCCAAATTAACTACCTGCACTCAAGTCCTAGTCTCAGGCTCTGTAGGTGTGTGGGACCCAAACTGAGACATTAAGGAACTGATATATTATCCAGTTTGGGCCAATGGGCTTCCCCCAAATTAGGAAGGATCCATTGGTCTGATGTCATAAAAAAAATGAGCCTGAATTTGTCAGAGGCCACTAAGTAGAGCCTGAGAATGGAGCCAACTAGGAGGCAATAGCTCTGAGATGGGGCCTGACAATATACTTTGAGCCCTGGATCAAGCTGCACCTGAAGCCCATCCTACCTGGAGTCTTCAAAGTATGTGAACCAAGAAAAAATTCCCCTTTAAACTTAATTAGTTTGAGAGATTTTTTTCCCCCCTACCAATTTCAACCAAAAGATTCTGAACCAAAACCACAAAGAAGTAATAAGTTTCAAACTATTAGTACTAACAATCAAAAAGTCTGGCATGAAAAGTGTTGAGTTCCCCATAGCTGGAGAGATTCAGGCAGAACACAATCAAACATGCATCTGATGTGCTGGAGGTTTTCCTTCCACACTGAATTAATTCCAGGTGTTTGGGAGGTAAAAACTACACAAATTCAAAGATCCATTTCATCTCTAAAGTAGCTGATTGACTGATAAAAATGAAATGGTGCAAAAGAATCTGGCTAAGAGGAGACCAGGTGACAGTGTTTCTTACTTTGTCCTTTCTTACTCCTCAGGCTGCCACTCTCACATTGTCATTAACCGATAACATTTCACTGGTGAGTTACTGTTTCTCCTACTGTCTCCCTACCCTCTGGCAATCTGGATTGCCGATCCTTATTTAAAGATTTTCTGCTCAGAATTACATAAGTGTTTCATCCTCTACTCATATCCTAGTGTTGACGAGACAATCAGCTCACACAGCATTAACATAAGGACTCCCCCAAAATACAGCTTTCACTAAAGAAGAATCAGCCGCAGAGGCAGTTAGAAGAGGGATCCACAGCTTTCTGGTTACTCATAGAATCGCTCCAAACAATGGACTTGCGCTCGAGTTTAGCCTAATTACCATCTTGATGGCAGGAGGTTCAGATGTGCTATACACAGATTCATCAACCTCCCCCAAAGACCTGCTCCAGCAAGACATGCCACATTAATATTTATTTTTGCAGCATTAGCATGTATTAACCAAATGAGTAAGGCAGCAGGAAATAACTAATCTCAGAAGTTTTTAATTTAAAAAAAATGGTCTATTCATGGTGAAAAATACACCAACAGACTCTTGTTCTTAAGAGTGACATCCCACCTTGCATACAGTACGAGCTGCCCAGCGTGATTATTAGCTGCAGCAGATTACAGACGGGAGGAAGTCCCCACAGAAGGCTGGAGGAGGGACACCAGCCACTTGCCCCCGCATTTGGAAAAAGAGACCATAATTCTGTGCTCAGAGCTACATGAAGGAAGACAGAAAATAAGGAGACAGGCGATATCTCCTTAAACTTCTGGCCAAAGGAAAAAAGCTTTGAAGCAGAAAGCACTAATTCAGTTACGGCCAGCAGAAAGAAAATAAAAATAAGAGACAGACATACTGAGAGTCGTAAAATGTAATTGATACGGTTTCTGAATCTTATTCATTAAAAAAACATTCTATCTAGTAAGCTATTACATGTACAATTTGCTTGCTCTATTTGTTCACTTTCTTTCAATCATCTGCATACATAAAATGTGACAAGGGCTGCCTCTCTTTTAATTTATTTTTCTCATCTGATGAGTTTCATCGTCAGGCAGCAGAAACATGAGATGTTTTCCTTTGCACAAAGGCTAGCATTTTGGTAAACTCACAAATGGATAGAAACACACAGATTCATTCTCTCTCTCTCTCTCCGCCCCTCTCTCCCCACTATCTTTCTTTCTTCCTATTTTCTACCTGATGGCCTTTCTTTTCCAGTGGCTGCTGGGAAAATGGAGAGGTTTGTCACACCTGTCACAAGAAGAACATGGAGAAGATTGATGGGACGTGCTGAATGAGCTCCAACAAGGATGCCTCCCCCTTGACGCTGCAGCTCCAGACTCATTTTAGTTCTGGGAAGACACAGCACAGCTCCACAGATGCGCAGCCAGCCAAGAACTACCCTCCTTTTACCAAGTCTCTCCTAGGAAAGTGAAGGATCTGGGGAGAAGCTGAGAGGAAAGGGTAGGCACATGGCTGTTCCTGACTTTCACGTCCCACTTAATTAAGCCTGAAAAGAATATCCCTGGACTTGGCTGGTGAGAAAAGGAACTGACATACTGGCTGGATTTTTAGGCTCGGCACCATGTCTGTCTGCTAGACAGGGTCACAGGGACCGCTGTCAGGGGCAACGTGGGGTCCAAAGGCCAGATGTTTGTTTGGCTTCTCTGCCGCTTGACCTCCAGTTAAACATCCCCTTTCACACCCTTCTTTCTAGATACAGAGACCAACTCAACTTTGAATGCAACGTCAACAAATTCAATTACACAGATATGTCCCTACTATGCGATGGGGTCTGTTCTGGGCAGTAGGCTGTGACATAAAGTCTCTGTCCTTTAGGAGCCCATGGTTAGCAAGAAAAGCAGGTACATAAGTAAATGATTAGGAAACAAATGCATCAGTGTTACCAGCTGTTAGGTTTTTGCTGAAACCTCTGCAAGACGGCATGGCCAAGTTCAGGCAAGTCAAAGTTCTCACAAATTGCATTTCTGGCACCAAGAGGGCTTTGTGCTCTAAATTCATGATCCACTGGGGTGTCGTCAGAGGACACCAACCCTGCTGACACCTTGATCTTGGACGTTCAGCCTCCAGAACTGTGAGGAAATAAATTTCTGTTGTTTTAGCCACCTGGTCTGGGGTATTGCTATGGCAGCCCAAGCCGACCGATACAGCATCACTTCTTCTTGTCACATCTTCCGTCCAGAAGCCAAGAGGCTGAAGAACTCGTTGACCACATCTCCCCACTTTGGCTGACCACTGAGGAGCACAGAGCCAGCCTGTGGTGCCCCCCCGCCTCCACTGACTGCGCCAGGAGCGGAAGCACCAAGGCGGTGTAGCACTGCCTCGGTCCCACGGAAAGAAACACCGGCATCCAGCACCCCAAGGAGATGCCGCCCTGCCTGCTGTTCAGAGACTAGCACGGAGCCCTTGCCCTGACCAGCAACTCCCACTGAGTTCTAGCCACTCTTGGACTTTATATTCCAGCCCCACATTCCCATCCAGCCTCTGGGGGCTTTGAGATGGTAGGTTCTGGAGCACCTTGCCATCTCTGGCTGTGGTTCCTTCTCCTCCTGACCCCAGTCCTTCTACTCGATGTTGGGGGGACCACCCAGTCCTCCCAGCACCATAAGCTGACCTGTTCCTTCTGTCTATGTCACAGCCTTCACCCACTTCCAAATCTCTCTTCACTCCACACTGAACAACCCACGAACAGAGAGCCCAGTGTGTCCCCAGCACCTACGCGATGCCTGGCACACAGTAGAGGCTTGATATATATTTTGTGATCAAATTTGTAGATTGGATAAATAGACACAGAACAGTTTTTCCTTAATAACTGTGTGCATTCTTCTCAAGGCAGGACTCAAGAGACAAGTGATAGCATGTCGGATTACTTACTTAGAATGTAGTTTCTCTCTTATCAAGGATGAAGGGGTGAGGTTAGAAGACCCTGGAGCACTTTTCGACCAAATACAGATATAGATGAAAGCAAGGCATCCATGCTAATTTCCCCTGAGTGAGAGACACCCTGTCACTATTAGCATTGAATCTCCCGGCCTCCTGCTTTTGTCACAGCTTCCGTGTTATGTGAACCTTTATTCTTAAATTGTACATGACACACACCGGGAAGCAACACAGTTAAGCGTAATGCTTTTCTCAGCTATCAGGAAATGTATACAGGCTTCATGGACCCCACATTACCTCTAAAATTGTCTTCAGGTCCAGCACATCCTATGTTAACCCTTTTCCTTGTTCTTTTTCTTTCTAGTTGCAGCCTTCACTGTGAAGGAGTTTGTGTCTGGACGATGAAATCAAACTTGCCTAAAGGGCAAGGAACACCGTATAATCATAAATCGAAAACTTGCAAGTTGGAAAGAGGTCACCAGAGGCAAAGGAACGGTGGAAAACTTTAAGACTGAGGTAGCTGTGTCAGCACTTGGTAAGATCCAGCAGGGGAAATGGAGGTTTCTGGGAGGGATGGAAGACCCAAGATCGATGGACAGATCTGCCCCTTGAAAGCTGTGTGACCTTGGGCAAATCACCTCACCTCTCTGATCCTCCTTGTTTTTTAATTTACATATATTTTGCATTTATAAAATAAGAGTTATGTGTTGATGCTGTACATCTCACGGGGTGGTTGGAAAATGAAAATGATACCGTTGGTCATTGCACTACTCTGTGCAAGTAAAAAAAGGAAAGAACAGGGGAAGCTTGGGTGCAGGTTTCAGCTCTGCCCATGAAAACTTAGCCTGCCTACGGATGTGAGGTCAATGTCATTTCCTCCTTTAAGCTTCCGTTTCTTCATCTTAACACGAAATCAATGAACTAACCATCTCTGGGGTGCCTTTCATCTTTCCGATCATGTGAAACGTCAGACTCAAGGCCTGGCTGTTGGAATGACTGGAGGAGGAATTGTGTTCACCTGGGCTGCCTCCCCCAGCAATGCCCTGGATGAGAGGAAGGTCTGCAAGGCTCACTGGGTCAGAAGCCAGTTCGACTGCAGCGCCTCCTAAGGAATCCCAGCTTCACTTTCCCTCCACCACACACACAGTCCACAAGGTACTGGGGGGACTCTGCTAAATATATAAGCTGGCTTTCCTGAAACCTGTGCTTAACACGCCTCACACCTACAATAAGCTCTAAATTCCTCATGATTGTGGCTCCACCCACTTCTCTGGCTTCACGCACTACGATGACAACCTCACCTGCGTCCTTGTGGTTCCTCAGACCTGCCCCAAACTTCCTCCCCTGAGGGCAATGGTTCTTATCAGAGGTGATTTTGTCCCCTATATTTCTTTCCTGAGGTGGCTGTAACAAACCGCCACCAACTGGGGACTTAAAGCAACAGAAGTTGATTCTCTCCCAGTTCTGGAGGTTGAAAGTCCAAAATCAAGGGGTCAAGAGTTTTGCTCCCTCTAAGGCTCCATGGGACAACCTGTTCTCACCTCTTCCAGCTCCTGATGGCCGCCGGAGTTCACTGCCTCTGTCCCTCCATGGCCTTCTCCTCCGCATCTACGTCTTCCCCTCTTCTGTCTCCACTCATCATTGGCTTTAAGCCCCAGCTGGATAATCCAAGACCCTTAACGTAATCACATCTGCAAAGACCCTCTTCCCAAATAAGGTCATATTCACAGGTTCCAGTGGTTGGGTTCTCTTTAGGGTCACCATTCAACCCAGTACAGCCCCTCTTGCCAGACATTTGCCGGTGTCAGAAGACTTGTTTGCTGTGTCTCCCTCTTCCCTAACACACACACACACACACACACACACACACACACACAACAGAGCGCTATCTCCACCAGAGCAGGACTTTGTGTCTTTCAGAACCACATCTCCGTGCTGAGAGCAGATTAGATGCTCCATACACTTGATTTTCTTTGTTTTTGGATGTGGACCATTTTTAAAGTCTTTATTGAATTCGTTACAATATTGTTTCTGTTTCATGTCTTGGACTTCTGGCCACGAGTCATGTGGGATCTTAGCTCCCCAACCAGGGATCAAATCCATACCCCCTGCATTGGAAGGTGAAGTCTTAACCACTGGACCACCAGGGAAGTCCCTCCATACACACTTGTTGTTGGGAGAATGGATGAACGAGTGACTACCGAGATGGGGGTGGTACCCAGAGGCATCATGCATGCCAACCGTCTCTGCAACTTTTCACTGTGGCAGCACCCTTAGAGGTGCTGATGGGTCCTCAGGGACTGAGAGGGGCCACCAGTGAATATACTGAAGTCTCCTTTTCCAGAGATCTTAGACAATAAGCAAAGATTTTTCTTTTCCCTCTGATGAGTTTGTCAACACCTGGGTTTAACGGGGGTCTATTCTGTGCTCAGGATTGTGGTAAGTTCTGTGATATTACAAATGCGGTTGAAAGCACTATCCCTGATTTTAGCGACTAGATTCAACTACTCACTAGATTGTAATTAAGGAGACAAGACTGAACACTAGACAGTGTTGGATGGGTTACGGTAGAGCCCTGTTACACCCTGCCCTTGACCACTGGGATAAAGAGTGTGTGTTTGATCCATAGATAATATGGGGCCACTGGAGGCTTTTTTAAAGACTTTATTTTCTAGAGCAGTTTTAGGTTCACAGCAAACTTAAGAGGAAAGTAGAGATTCCCCATATCCTCCCGGGCCCCACATGTGCACACAGCCCCCCCGCCCACTATCAACATCTCAGCGTCCCCCGCCAGAGTGGTACATTTGCTACTATCGATGAACCTACACTGACACACCATTACCACCCAGAGTCCATAGTTCCCAATAGGGTTTACTCTTGGTGCTGTACATTCTGTGGGTTTGGACAAAGGTATAATGACATGTATCCATCATTATGGTGTCATAGAGAGTAGTTTCACTGCCCTAAAAATCCTCTGTGTTCCTTGTATTCATGTTCCCACCCCCTCCCTGGAGGCTTTTAAGTAAGGGAAGGCACCAGAGAAGTAGTGATTTTGGAAGATCAATCTTAAAGAATGGAATGACCAGGGGATCAAGGAGGGGGGTGACAGCTCCGGTCACAGGCCGTCACAGCAATCCAGGCATGAAATGGTTAACTCCATTGGAATTGCCTGTTTACTTCACAAGGAGATAGTGAGCTTTGCTCACTTTTCCCTCCTTGCCGCTCTCATTTTCTCTTCTCTTCCACATGGCAAGGATTCTCTTAAAAGTTCATTTGCATAGCCACAAACTCAAAGTGATTCTCTTCTCGACAACAGTGCATTAATTTCCATTGATGAAAACAGGAGTCGCAGATGTGCTGGAAGACTCTATCCAGCTGATGACGTGGCTTAAGATGCGTACACGTTAGCAAGGCTGACAACCGCGGGGGGCAACCATCTCAAGGAAGCCTCCACATCCACATTTCTTGACTTAGTTAAACTCTGTGGCCTTAAGACTTCACGAACGCAGCTTTTAGAAAGTCATGCCTTTGTGTGTGTGTGTGTGTGTTTTAAAGAAGATGTTGGGGGTAGGAGTTTATTAATTAATTTATTTATTTTTGCTGTGTTGGGTCTTCGTTTCTGTGCGAGGGCTTTCTCTAGCTGTGGCAAGTGGGGGCCACTCTTCCTTGCCGTGCACGGGCCTCTCACTACCGCGGCCTCTCTTGTTGCGGAGCACAGGCTCCAGACGCGCAGGCTCAGTAGTTGTGGCTCACGGGCCCAGCTGCTCCGCGGCGTGTGGGATCCTCCCAGACCAAGGCTCGAACCCGTGTCCTCTGCATTAGCAGGCAGATTCTCAACCACTGCGCCACCAGGGAAGCCCCCTGCCTTTGTGTTTTATATTATGCATTCAAAGAGAAGAATGCAGAAACCTGGGGCTTCATCCTCTGCAGGAAAATGACAGTGAAAAGCACAACTATGTAATTGTCCCAACAAGAAACTATAGTCGCTTAGTTTAGAAATAGGCATAGAAATAGTGATGGAAGTTCCAGAAAACAGCAGTGTTTGTCCTTGGCATATACCCTCAAGTAACTTTTGCCTCCTTTCTAAATTTTTAAAACCATCTCTGCCTACCACCCACACCCCAGCTTCACTAACAAACGTAGTCTTGCTTATAAAACTAGCAAAGTTTCAGCTTCTGAAAGAGATAATCAAGTTGTTTGAATCAAAGTAGGGAAAAACAAGGATGTCAGACAGCAGCAGACACAACCAAAACACAGAAAGCAGCAGCAGCAAAGGCAGGCATTCCAATGAAGCCGAACATAATATATGTACATTTTTATACAAAAGGACAAAAAATTCTAGATCTTAAGGCACGATATTGCAGAAAGTTACAAGCAAATGGAAAGTGTGTTTAGCGAGAAGCCTTCCGAAGGACAATCCATTTCGAGGATTCTGATGCGCTCACAGCTTAAACATTATAGACCACGTAGATTATGAAAATGAATCTGTAAGTGCAATTAGTTATCTTATCACCAAGAGACTATTGCTTCTACTGAGACATAATAACAGCAGAACATTCTTCTACTAAAACAGAAAATCTCAGTTCATCAACTATGTGATCTGGGTTGGGTGAGCAACCAGCTCCTTGAGTCTCAGTTTCCCTAGCTTTCGGATAGGAGGAGAACTTCAAGCCTGGGGTGGGGATGAAATGGGATGATGCACGTAGACATTCTTTGTCATAGAGCAGCATATACTCCCCCAACGTGGTACTTTTGCACAAAATAAAATGAAAGCGGCCCCAGATGGAAGAGGTTTGGTTCTTTTGGCCACAGGTGTAAAGTTCAAAGAATTTGCATTTAACTGAATTATTCAAGTTTTGCCCCAAACCTTAGAGTTATCTTTGACTCCTCACTTTTGTTCTGCCCCACCCATGGAATAATTACAAATTCTTTCATCTATTCCATAAAAACATATTCAGAATCCAACCTTCTCCAAGCTCACCACCTCCACTGCTACCTCCCTGGCCTGGGCCCCCAGCACGGTTCACCTGGATTAGTGTACTGTGTCTCCCCACTGACCTCCCTTCCCTGTTCCCGTACTTCCCGTCAACAGCCTATGCTCCTTCAGCGGCCTGAGCCAGGCCGTGTCCCGGCCCAAAACCCTGCTGGGGCCACTCTTTTTAGAGATCCGCACCCCCCATTGCTTCTCTGACCTCATCACCTGCTGCATTCTGCCTACTTGGTTCCAACTCGCTGACCTCCCTGCTTATCCTCAAACATGCCAGGCATGCTCCTGCCTCTGGGCCTTTGCACTGGCTCATCCTGCCATCTGCAATGTTCTTTGCTCAGACAGCCCTGTGGCTAACTCCCTTGCCTCTGCCATCCCACTTTTTCAAAGAGGTCCAAACTGACCAACCTACTGAAAACTGGAACCCGCCTACCCTGAACACCGCCCCCCCTTAATCGTTTATATTTCTTTTTTCACAGAACTTATCAACTTCTAACACTACTTACTACTTTTGTCATTGGTTTTCTATCTTTTCTGCCCACAGACATACACTTGAGTGCTGACACCACGAGGGAGGGGTCTTTTGTGGCTTATTCACTGATGTGTTCTATGATGGATGCATAGTAGGTCCTTAACAAATATACATAAATTTTTCATAAAGTATTTATTAATCATAATGATTAAAAGTTCAGATTCTTGATCTAGGTCACCTGCTTTTGAATCCTGATTCTCCCATTCCTTGATGTAATCTCTCTGTGCCTGACTTTCATTCTGGAAGACTGAACCCCTTTCTCTTTTTTTTTTTTTTTTGCGGTACGCGGGCCTCTCACTGTTGTGGCCTCTCCCGTTGCGGAGCACAGGCTCAGAGGCCATGGCTCACGGGCCCAGCCGCTCCGCGGCATGTGGGATCCTCCCGGACCAGGGCACGAACCCGTGTCCCCTGCATTGGCAGGCGGACTCTCAACCACTGCGCCACCAGGGAAGCCCCCCCCCACCTTTCTCTTTTGAAGTACTTCCTGTGGAATCATTGCTCTTCACACCCCAGGTTGGTATGTGCTAAACTAGAATATGAGGCTTCATTCACCACATTGACCAGGTAAATGAGCAAGAAAAAGGTGTTTACACACCTTTCTCTAGTTAATCATTTTATAAAGGCCTGCCATGAGTAGGCTAATAAAATCATATTCACATATGAGAGACTACATCAATTAAGATTCTTTAATGAAGTGACATAGATGAGCAAACTCAGTTACCCACGGTAGGCAAAGCATGACATGCGGGTTTTTTACTCCATCTCTTGACTCTGCTTCCTCTGATCTGGGCATCATTCTCAGCCAGCTCTTGCCTCATGGTGGTAAGATGGCTGCCAGAGCTCCAGACTAGACATGTTCGCAGATTATGATCAAAAGAAAGACTGCAAGAGTCTTTTTGCCAGCATGCCCGTTTGGTTCTCTTCTGTTGTTATTGGCTACTGTACCCATCCCTGACTCAATCACTGTGGCAGAATATTATGTTGTTTATTTAAAGACTAGGTTAAATGCTTACTAAATCAGGGGTGGAGCCCCTCCAACGGCACATAGGCTGAAAGCAAGATCAGACACAATTATCAGTAGAAGGATGCAAGGATACCGGAAGCCAGAATAGCACATGTCTTCTGTCCCAAGAACACTACCAATGTCCTCCAGTGAGTCTTTCATCCTCACCTCCATTAGGAATTTGCAACCTACTGAAGCATTGTTCCATAGGAATACAGATCGAGTTTCCCTGGGGCCCAAGGAGGAAAGATGGGGATCTAGCATCTACTGACATTAAACCCAACCTTCAGGTAAGATGCAACCCAAACCCTTGTGAGAAAACTACATATACAAGGGCAGATAGCTTGTCTTTATGATCTCTCTCCTCTACTTCCTAGTGTTGTGACTGTGATAAAGTTACTTAGCCCACCTGTGCATCAGTTTCCTCATCTCTGAAATGGGCATCTTGCTTTTACCAACCTACGTGGGCTGCTGTGAAGATGAAATTGGGTTATACACGTAAAGCCCATAGAACAGTGTCTGGTACATGGCAAGGACCCACTGATTGTTAACAATGATTACTGTGTTCTTGTTATTATTAGCATAAGAGACCAGTAGCCAACTTAGTACAGCACTAAGTCTTGTGACACAAGACAGACATGTGTAATGTTATTAGGCCAGAGAGTTCCTTATGTCTCCCTAAGACAAAAGTCTTCCTTGAGTGTCAGCTACTGAGACATTTATAGGTACACCTCGTACCATGTCCCACACTGGGATGGACTGTCACTAACTCAAGTTAATCTGTCTACTCAGTAAATTACTCCAGCCCTTGTCTGCTGCTGGCTAATAAAAAGAAGGCTGAGTTTGTGGTGGTCTAAGATGAGCAAAGTGGAAGATGGAAAGAAATCCATCCCTCAGAGCACTGGCATCAAGGCTTGGGAGAAGCTCCAACATTTGGTCCAAGTACAGTAGAATGAAAGACAGCATTTTGACATGTACACACCAGACAGCTGCAAATCCCTCTGACCTTTTTGTGTCCCATAATTAACCGTCTGAACAGGGAAAATAATGACCCTGATATGATCAGCTTAAATATCTGATCTGCCTCCAGCTGGACGTCGGTGGTGTAAACAGTCGAGGGTAAGCCTAGGACTCTGAGCTACGCTTGTGACTCTTGATAAAAGTCTGGGGACAGGGAAGAAATGCTCTCTACCTCCCCAGCAAGGAAGGGTCCGCCTGCTCCCCTACAAACCCATGGGTTACACTGCCTTCTCATCATGAAAACCCCCAAACTAGGCTGCAGGAAAGAAGAAATGTTTAAAAGGGTTTAGAGCAGAATGTTTTTCATTGGTGACCCATCTTACCTGGTCTCTAGAAAGACTGAGACTCCTGGCTTTAGCAAAGGGTTTCGACACTGACAGACTTTATAAGGCTACCCATCCATGGGTACCTCTCTTGTTATCCTGCCAAATCTGAAGCCAACTATTTTCCTACCAACTTTGATAAGAGAAGCCAGGAAACCAATCTGTCACATTCTTTCAAAAACCTTAGCATCTTTGAGTCAAACTGCAGATCAGATGTTTAATCAGAAGACAACCCAATTCCACAGAAACATTCCCAGTTCTATCACTAAGTATTGTTGTAACCAGCTGTGACCCATTTGTTCCCCCTGGCACTCAGTTTTTCCGTCTGTAAAATGGGAGGATTCGACCAGATGAACTGGGATGAATTGAGCTCCCCTCCTGGTCAAACACCTTCATGTGTGTTCTGCTTCTAAGAAAGGGTCAGCATTTACAGTCAGTGTGTAAGGCAAAAATTACCCTTATCAATTGCTTACATTACCCATACAGTACTCTGGCTTTGGGTTTTGTTTATTCAATCTTATGCATCAAATTTCACACACTCCAAAGTTTGAGAATCATTGAGCAGGACAGAAAGGAGCCAAAGGGAAGTCTGTAGGCTGGCATCTGGGCCTTCCAAGTGTCCTGCCTTTAAGATAACTACCAAACCCTTGGTGGTGAAAACAGGCCAGGGAAGAATGAAAAATGTGCTCCTGCTTGACTGTGGGATTTGACCTATTCTATTTTTAAAAACCCATGGTTCTTAAATCTTAACCCTCGCTATAGACTTGTTTCTTGCTGTAAGGATTAAATAATATTTTATGAGTAAAAAAGTATCTAGCACAGGACCTGGTACCTGGTAAGTAGGTAATACATGTTGGTTTTGAATCCAAAGCTTGCATTTTCAATATTCTTTGGAAAATTGTGGAGGAGAACGTGGCTGCCTGTCAGCTGGTCTTGCAAACTGGGTTTTCCCATCTTGAGCCCACCACACAGCTGTCCCACGCGTGCCCTGGCCCCATGTCCCCTGGCCCCTGAGGTGAAGTTCTAAAGTTAGCAGAAGAATGAGTGATGCAGGTCCATGCTGAGCTCACGTGTGAGAGACCTCTTTGCAAACTAGAAAACAGTGCACACCAATGACAAATTATTATTACCGTCCGTCTGGCCAGTGGGACTGGGGTCCTGTCTTGGTTGCTAACATGTGAGTGCCCGCCACGGCTGGGCAAGTAGTCAGTGGTTTACCTGCAAAGAGAATCCTTTACAGTCATGAGTTGCCTGCCATCGTCACTGCCAGTCTCATTTGTTGGGGGAGGAAATAAAAGATCAGAGAGACTAAGGGCCTTGGCCAAGGTCTCTCTGTTACAGTGGCAGAGCTTGGATTCAGACCCGGGTTAAGTTGGTCTTTTTTGTGGTTTTTTTTGTTCGTTTGTTTTTTTTTTGGCTGCATTGGGTCTTCGTTGCTGCGTGCAGGCTTTCTCTAGGTGCAGTGAGCGGGGGCTACTCTTCATTGCAGCGCGTGGGCTTCTCATTGCTGTGGCTTGTTGCAGAACATGGATTCTAGGTGCGCGGGCTTCAGTAGTTGTGGCATGGGGACTCAGCAGTTGTGGCTCACGGGATCTAGAGAGCAGGCTCAGTAGTTGTGGCACGCGGGCTTAGTTGCTCCACGGCATGTGGGCTCTTCCCGGAGCAGGGATCGAACCTGTGTCCCCTGCATTGGCAGGTGGATTCTTAACCACTGCACCACCAGGGAAGTCCTAAGCTGGTCTTAAGGAGAAGCCCATCTTCCTTCTTCACCTCTTCACCCACTGACTGAAGCCTGCTGATACTCCTCCAGACAAAAACGCTGCTAGGAACTGAGCTGTGTCCCCCAATTCATACACTGAACCCCAACCCCCAGTGTAAGGGTATTTGAAGATGGGGTCTTTGGGAGGTGATTAGGGTTATATAAGGTCATGAGGGTGGGTCCCTTATGATGGAATTAGTGGCTCTATAAGAAGATGAAGAGAGAGAGAAGTTGCCATGAAGAAGCCAGGAAGGGAGTTCTCACCAGAAACTGAATCAGTCACAGCCTAGATCTTATACTTCTGGTCTCCAGAACTGTGAGAAATAAATAAATAAACTGTGTTTAAATGTCCTAGTCTGTGGTATTTTGTTATGGCAGCCAAGCTGACTAAGACAGATATCAACAGAGGCAGAACAGGAAGAGGAGCTCAGGGCATGGGGTTTGTACGTAACATACCTGGATTCAAGACAGCACCTCCAAACACTCACTGAGTAAACTGTTTGACCTCCTGGTCTGAATTTCATCATCTATACATGGGATTAATAATAGCACCTATCTTACTGGATTATTGTGGGGACAAAGTTAGAAGCACTCAGCATTCTCTAATACATGGTATACTCTCAATATACGTTAGATTAAAAAATCTGCTGACACCATGTCTAAACGGACACTGTGTCATCACTTTTGGGGGTCAAGAAAATTTCTACTTAAGTGACAACCTGATACCTGTAGAGAGGAATCCATCAGACCATTATCATCATTAATGGTAGACGGAAGGATGCAGGAGGAAGGGAGGGAAGAGGACAGGACTTCAAGTACAGAGGAGGCCCCAGTGTGATGGTGGAGGATTGGGTATGGGGGATGTGGAGACGTGACATGAACACCTGGATTGAGGGGCTCAAGAGAGCTCCAGGTTGGAGAGGAGAGAGTAGCATCAAAAACCTAAACTGCGTCCCTTCCTAATTGTGGAAATCGCCCGGCGCCATGTTCTGCTCCCAGAGTTAAAGGGGGGGCATGGGGTCGGCCAAAGCCCTGCTCCAGGAGTGGATGGGCACTCCCCTGCCCCCCAAGCAGCTGAAACATGACAAATTCAGTCACCCCCATGTGCTGTCCACGTGGCCTGCATGTGACCAGGATGCCTCGGCTCTGGGCCACCTAACGGGTCCAGGCTTAGGGCTGCTGCCCACACTGCCACGGCCTGGAATCAAGCATTCCTACGAGGCTGAAGGCACTGTGGGAAGGCTGTTCTCCAAGCCCTTCTTGCCTTAGCTGCACGGTGAGGCCTCAGAGGACTTGCTGAGCTATGAGGTGAGAATGCCTTCCCCTGGATGTTCACTGCTGGGTTAACGGTTCTCCACCAAAACCACTGCTGAGGTTTGCCCTTCCTCCCAAACTAGGGGGCATGTTCAGGTCAAATGCCCCTCAAATCCAGAGGCCACAGGTCACCAACCAATAGATGCCCTGCTGTTTTCTCTATACCACTGTCTTTTGAGAGCTTCCACTGTGCACAGCCCTTGTCATGAATGATTTCATTAGGTTTTCACCAACACTCTCATGGAATAGGACACTGAGATTGAGCAAGGTTCAGTGGTTGCCCAGGATCATAGAGCGCATCAGCCACAGAGCTCGGAGCCAGACCACCTGGCTTCTCAGCCCAGCCCTTTCATTTATTAGCTGTGCAATTCAGGGCAAGTGACTTAACCTCTCTGAGTGTCAATTCCCTTATGTGTAAAACAGGATAATCATTTTTAAACATAGAAAGATCTTAGAGAAATGCTGAGCACAGGGTAAACATTTAATAAATGTCATCAACGCTCACCCTTTTGTCTGACCTCAGAGCCCGGTTAACCATATGCATCTGCATTTTTAAGTTAAAGTTCTTTGCATGTCACTATCTGCGTAAAGACAGAATTTACAAAGCTCAGCTAACGATGTAGTGTGATGTTGGCTCTTCTGTCCCCATATTCCTCAGTGGCATGTCACAGAGTTGGCAGGGCATTTGCCACTGAACATCTGCATTCTTGGCCAGCCCCAACTTCCCCACAGATGGTATCACATTGCTTTTATGCTAGAGAAACTGCTAAGGACAGAGCAACTCTACTGCTGTCATATTACTTAGTGGGCCCTAAAATTGCACAGGGGTCCCTGATGCTTGAGGAAGGGGAAGGAGAGCAGGAAAGAGCATCTCCCCAGAAACAAATCTACACATAGAAATAAAGAGTAAGACTTTAGGGAAAGGATGCACATAGAGGAAGTAGAGGAATTTTGCTGAGAACTTCTTGGGCCCGATACTGCCCTGGGCACTTTGCACGCATTAACTCATTTTGTGTTCATGAGAGCTGGAGTGAGGCAGTACTACTGTTATTCGCTCTTTTACAAATGAGGAAACTGAGGCTCAGAGAGGTCACTTGTTCATGGTCATACAGCTAATAAGAGGCACGGTTAGTTCCCAGAAGGGACATTTTTCAGACGTTTTTGCTGGGAAGCTGACTTCGATTTCCCATTGAATGTGGTTCAGGGTTCCCTGGTATATCAGTTCTCTATGCCGCGTAACAAATCATAATGAATTTAGCAGCTTAAGGTAACACCCATTTATTATGTCTCGGTTTTTATAGATCAGAAGTCGCGTGTCCTCGGATGGGAACTTGCCAAATCAGGGTGCTGTTTCTTAAGGCCAAAATCAGGGGTTTTTTTCTTAAGGCCAAAGTCAGGTTGTTGGCTGGGCTGGGTTCCAATCTGGAGGCGAATCTGCTTCATTTGGGTTATTACAGAGTTTGGTTCCTTGTGGCTATAAGACTGAGGACCCTGTTCTCTTGCTGGTGTTGGCTGCGGGCTGCTCTCTGCTCCTGAAAGCCACACACATTCCTTCTCATGCGGCCTCTTCCATCTTCAGACCAGCAACAGTGAGCCAGGTCCTTCTCATGCAGCCAATCCCTCTGACTTCTTCTGTTACCAGCCAACAAAATTCTCTGCTTAATTAAAGGCTCACATGATTACATCAGACCCACTTGAATAATGTCCCTTTGTCGTATAGCATAATCATGGGAATGACATCTCATCATATCCACAGGGTTTACCCACACTGAAAGGGGAGAGAATTTATAAAGGTGAGGGTCCCTGGGAGTCCTTCTGCCTGAAAGCTGCCGGAGACCAGAAAGGAACTCAGGACTTCTGATGCCTTCCTCCCTAACTTAGACTCCTGCGCTGCACTCCGGGATGATGTGAATGGGAAGCATTTCTATAATCCTGGCTACAGTACCTACTGCATTTATGGAGCCCTGCTTTCAAAGCCAAGGGTAGGATTCTGTATCTCCATGGCACACAGTTCATGAAACTGGTAGCAAATTACTGAGCTAAGATACTGTGTGGAAATAAGAGTCGTACAGAAAAACGACAGACCTCCTTTGCTTTCCTTCCTCCTTCTCTCCCTCCTATCCCTCCACCCACTCCCTCCCTTCTTTCCTTCCTTCCTACTTGTTTATTCTTAGTGGACACCTGCTATGTGCCAGGCAATGTACTGGGTCCTGGTGATACAGTAGTGAACAAGTCTGGCAAAACAAGGCCCCTGCCCACATGACTATATGGTCCCAAGCAGTGTCAGCAAACTTGTTCTCTAAAGGGCCAGGTAGTAAATATTCCCAGTTTTACAGTCCTCAATAATGACTACTTAACTCTGCCTCTGTAGTAGGAAAGCAGCCACAGGCAATAGTAAAGGAATGACAGTGGCTGTGTTTCAATAAAACTTTATAAAAACAAGTGGGGAGGGAGATAAATGAGGAGTTTGGGATTAACATATACACACTACTATGTATACAACAGATAAACAAGAAGGACGTATTGTATAGCACAGAGAACTATATTCAACGTCTTGTAATAACCTCTAACGGAAAAGAATCTGAAAAAGTGTGTGTGCGTATATATATATATATCCGAGTCACTTTGCTGTACACCTGAAACTAACACAGCGTTGTAAATCAACTATACTTCAATTTAAAAAATGGTAAAAAAAAAAAAAAAAAAAAAACAGGGCTTCCCTGGTGGCGCAGTGGTTGAGAGTCTGCCTGCCGATGCAGGGGACGCGGGTTCGTGTCCCGGTCCGGGAAGATCCCACATGCCGCAGAGCGGCTGGGCCCGTGAGCCATGGCCGCTGAGCCTGAGGGTCTGGAGCCTGTGCTCCGCAATGGGAGAGGCCACAACAGTGAGAGGCCCGCGTACCGGTAAAAAAAAAATTGAAAAATAAAAAATAAATAAATAAATAAAAGAAAATAAAAAATGGTAAAAAAAAAAAACAAAAAAACAGTGGTGGCCACACTGGGCCTGCAGAACATAGTTTACCAACCCTTGGTCTTGTGGGTAAGACTAAGAACATACAGGCAAGAAATCAACACGAGCATTACAAGTTGTTACAGGCTCCTGGAAGGAAATACAAAGGGCGCTGTGGCAGGAGAATAAAGTGGAAGAGGAAATCATTATTTTAAATAGGGTAGTCAGGGAAGACATCTCTGAAGTAGTGACATTTAAGCAGAGACCTGAAAAGAAAATAGGAAGGAAGTGGGTGGCAAAGGAAAGAGTTCTGGGGAGAAGGACCGGCTGGTGCAAAGGCCCTGGGGCACGAGGGAACTTGAGGTACCCAGCAAGGAAAAGAGAGCAGATGTGGGGGGGGCAGGCAGCAATGGCCGAGGCTGGGAAGGACTCAATGATGCAGAACCTCAGAGCCAGGGCAAGCAGTGTGGATTCTGCTCAGCGTAGGATGGGCAACCACAGGGGGTTGAAGCAGGAGCCCCACAGGATCTGACTTATATACAGCAGCCTAAAACCCCAGCTTAGGAAAAGGTCCTGTTCACCTGAGTTGAAATGACTTCTCCAAAAGGGGTGGAAGTGCCAAGATCACACACATGAAACCTTCAGACAATCCTCCAAATGAACAGTCAATCACTTCTGAGAAACAGTTAAAAAACACAATCTGAGGAGGTGGGGATGGGTGCTGTCATCGTCATATGCAAAGGATTCAGCCTCAGACTCCCTGCACCGGACAACCTCTCTGCCTGGTGACACTTAACAGAGAACCACTTAACAACGGTCCAGTCAAAGCAAGATCGTGATTTCATTACAGGCGAGCTAGATGCCTTCCCCAACCAATTCCATGTCCCTTCACTGGTTGCATGTTCTATTAAAAATAAACAAACAAAACAAAAATAAAGAAATAAAAGATCTGAAAGCTCAGAGCCATCACAATATGGATTTGGCTTTCAATGACCCCAGTGAACAATCTTCAGCGCCGTGGACACTAGTAAACAGCCCTGGTCCACGAAAGCGGTGCTTTCTCAGGCACACGTCTCAGGTTTGCTCCTGGGCAGGCATGATGCTGGGCTTGCCCTCCCATGAGCTCTGTGGGATTCATGAAGCTGTGGAGCCATTGGGCTCTGCAGCCACCATGTAGCAGGTGGCCTTTCAAGAATGTCTATTGCACAACAGGTTGTGAGGCTGTCCCCCATCTGTAAGGGTTATACAGGCTCAAGAGCATCCCCAGGGCTCAGGGAGTCTTCTATTTCTGTTTGACTGATGCCACAGTCCCCAGCATCCAGCACAGGTCCAATAAATGAGCACACGGTGCTTAATAAATGAGGCAAGAACTGGATCGCAAGCAGGAATGGTTGCCTGGCATACCCCACGTGGAGATGACTCAGAGCCCTCTACCTCTACCCATTGAGAACAACTTGAAAGATGACCAACCCACCATCCAAGGACATGGAAATACCATCAGCAGCAGACCCAGGCGTAACTATGAAGAAATAAATAGTATCCCCAGATAGGGGGAGAATTCTCCCTCAGTGGGAGGTGGAAAGCAAAGGCTGAGTTAAAGATTCTAAAGCACAGCTCAGAAGAAAACTCTCTAAGAAACACCTGGAAGAGGGGAAAGAATGCATCACTTTCAGACACGTGGGTGAAGTCTTTGGCCATCAAAACCCAGGGATGCGGTGAGTGATAGGCAAGTCTATGCCTTCCATCAGCACAACACTTTGGCTTATGTCCTCTGGACTCTCCATTTGAGCAACATCAGTACTCAGTGCACAGTTATCAAGAGCTTTCTACACGCCAGGCACAGGGCTAGGGGCTGAGATGCAGTAAAGAGTGCAGTGGCTCAGAAAAGGCGGAGAGACAAAAAGCAAGGCTGAGGGATGGCAGAGAAACATGGGAGCCACCAGACCCCAGGCATCGGTGCAGCTCTGTCCCCACAACTTGGGTCTGGGAGGTGGGGTAGGATCCACCACCCTCCCAGCAAAGTCTTTGCTCCTAAAAGTCAGACCATCAAACCTTAGAATTGAAACAGATAACAAGGCACAGAGACCAAAGGAGGCAGAGGTGAACCCACAGCTCCTCCCTCATCCACATGCGGTGGGTTGGCACTCAGCACTGCATAGTCACAGAGCATCCCGTGTGTTCTAGCTGTGCCTGCAGGGCTGCAGGTGCGCTAAGTAACACAGCAAATGAGGAGCTTCCGTTCTAGTTAAGGGAATCAGGAAAACAGTAAAGAACGACATTGTTGCAGACATTAAAAGAGGACAAACGAGGAACCTTGCTGGTCTGCCCGATTGGGGCAGATTCGCATGGGGAGGTCGGAACCAGCCTTGAGTCACAAGTCCGTGGTCAGGCAAGGAAGAGTGCCAAACCTGGAGGGTGCCAGGCTCAGGGATTCATGCCAGAGGTTAGAATCTAGGCAAACATTTGGGGCAACAGGCATAGGGCTCCAGAAGCCACTCAGGTGCCTGGGACTCCCGACCCACCTACTCTATGAAGAAGGAGACAGGGCTGGGAAGGGCCCATAGAGGTTTATGTTCAAGGTGCCCTGGTTGGACAAATGCAGTCTCCAAGAGACAAGGTTGGAGAGAGCCTACCCCTTTGTGTGAATGAGAAAAAGGAACCCCTTCCTTCAGGTGTGGCAACCCTGCCCCAAAACCCCTGTTAGCAGGCCAGGCATGGGCTAGACTGCCATCCATGTTTGCCCTTTGGCTGGGGCCCCTGATGCAGAGAGCCAGGGCAGAGATGCTGTTTCTCCTGTCCTTCCTTTATCTCCAGCATCTTGACTGACATCCGGCACACAGTACGCCCTCAGTTTATGTCTGTGTGAATGGATATCACATAAACCCTTTGGTCCCCGCCAGGGATGGCGTACTTCACACCAATGAAGGCAGAAACCAGCCGAAGCCATTGTATCCCCTATGCCCTTCAGCACAGTGTGTGCAGCACCATCGTACAGCGGAAGTATAAGGTGAATCATGTATATAATTTACATTTTCTAGTAGCCTCATTAGAAACGTTAAAGAAAAGCAGGTGAAATTAATTTTAATATTTTATCTAACCAACATATCCCAAATATTATCATTATCATTTTGACATGCAGTCAATACAAAAAGACATTAATAAGGTATTATCTATTCATTTTTTCCTACTGAGTCTTTGAAACCAAGGTGTATTTTATACTTAGAGCACAGCTGGGACTAGCCACAGTTCAAGTGTTCAGTGGCTCATGGGTACCATATTAGAGAAGGCAGATCTAGAACCTAGGATTTCAAGGGGGGAAAAAAATTCTAGAGACCTAGGAAACAACTTTTGTTATTCTAAATCTTGCAAATAAAATGCCCTAGGAGAAACGGATCAACATGCAATAGAGGTCAACAGGATAGAAAATCGGATCAGAAGAATATTTAGCTCCTAGCATTACTGTATGTTGTATGTGAGTCATGCTCAGGAGAGGGCTGGGTACACAGCAAGATCTCTTACGTCAAACAGCCAACGGCAACTCAAGTCTAAATGCTTTCATAGGTATATTATAAAATTGCATTTAAAGTGGGACATGGATGCACGTTGATGTAGCTCATGCGATGTGGGATATAGCCTCCCACAAAACCAAGAGTTTCTAAGGTTAGGAAGCATTAAGCATTCCTGGAACGCATCCCCAAGTTCTGGAAGCTTGGAGTTTACAGTCAAAGAGAAATGGAATATCCGGCTAAAGCAGGGAGCTAAGGGCCAAGGAGCTAGACAAAAATCACCCTGCTGACTAAATACATTTTGCAAAATATAGCGAGTTTGCACAGCAGCACTGATGCAATGAATAAGATTTGCTTTTTTCCTGCCTGTCAAGCCACTTATTAATCACAACATATTATTGCTCTGCTAGTTCAAAATGTGGAGTGAAACACCAGCATCCAGCTGAGAACAGAACTGGAGAGAACGAAATTGGATGGCAAGAAAAGAGCAAAATTAACATAGGCTAGAGTGAGAAAAAGGGAACATAACCCTCCATCCTCTTAGAGCAGATTTTCCCAGCTTTCAGAAAAAGAAACTTCAATAAAAATTTTAGTGCAGCTACTACTTTATGCTTCAGTCTTTTTGATAAGGAATTCTGAGGAGAGGGGCCTGACGGTGAGGAGTTTAGGCTAAATGGAATTGAGAGTCCGTCTTCACCCATCACCCTTCCAAGGTAGCTGCAAATTAGAGTCATTACCATCAGGTTCACGCTGGGCTGTGCAGGTAGGAAATCAAATGTGTGTTCCAAGAAGAAACGGAAGAAAAATTTCAGAGCGTAAAGAAGGGAGGATGAGGGTCAAAACCACTCTGGATATAACAGAAAAGACTTTATGGATGTTAGCAGAGAGTAAATGACAAAAAAGGAGTTAGGTTATGAGTCCTGGGAGGCAGCGAGTGAAACTTCAAAACAAGCTAAGGAATTGATAAAAGAAAAAAAGGTTTAAACACACA
Source organism: Aethalodelphis obliquidens (assembly GCF_003676395.1). Lineage (NCBI taxonomy): Eukaryota > Metazoa > Chordata > Mammalia > Artiodactyla > Delphinidae > Aethalodelphis > Aethalodelphis obliquidens. Next base: position 42,269,644 of record NW_020837953.1, read on the forward strand.
CACACACACACACACACACACACACACACACCCCTCAGATACACATCAAAGTCCTCAAGAAGTAGATCTATACTCAGCTGTGGTCAAAAGGAACTTCAGAAGTAGGGCCAGTTTTCATAGCATCCCTAGAGTTTGAAATGGATAAATGGATCACTGCCAATACTAAAGGCCACTAGCTTGTCCTTTCACAAATCCCCTTTGTCCCCACTATGGATTCTTTCCTACGAAGAATGGACTAGGAATACCCAGCCAACTCTCATGGACTTGATGCTGTGTTTCAGTCCATTTCACGTTTAAATCACCGCTCAGGAATCGTTGGTACCCAGACTCCCAGCACCTCCCAGCAGTGCAGCCTCTTTCCTACTATCAGAGAGAACTGCGGTCCTTGACGAACGACTAACGGCCAAGAATGATTCACAGATGCAGGTGTGACCGTATTGCATACATAGCTCAGCCTGAACATTCTTAGTCCTTACTGTGAAATACACACACACACACACACACACACACACACACAATTTTTTTTAAAGCATCTTAAATTCCTATGGCCTAGGTGGCACACATCCAGCCACGCTTGATAGAATTAGAAATACGTTGGGGTTGGCACCTGCAAAGCTGTGTGTTCTCCCTCCTGCCAAAGATGGAAGATGATTGACTGAATGGGAACAGGAAATCAGCTTGCCAAAATGCATCTAAAACGGGACGTGTGTGCTCGGCGGAGTGTTAACGTGCTGCCAGAAAGGGGAGAAAACAGGAAAGTCCGCATGATTCCCAGTCCTAAAGATAAAGGGTCACACCAGGGAAACACAAGAGGATAGGGCACACAGGGAGTCCACGCTACCCGCTGGGAGACAGTTAGGTATTTTAGAAAGTGGAATGACCATGATTTGGAAATAGCCTGAATCAATTCACTAGGCAGCCTTCGAAAAGTGGCCCACTGCCTGCCTCTTGGGAAGGAGATTTGTGCTGGCACAATGCCACATTCTGGGCACTAGCACAGCGGCTTAGAAATGGCTTACGTGACAAATATTGATTGCTCGCCTGCTCCACGCCAGGTACTGTGTTAGGACCTGGGGACGCAATACGAGCAGGACACAGCGAGATCCTTCAAGTTGCTTATGATTCGGAGAAGTAAACGGAATCACACTGTCCTATAGGAAGGACTGTGACAGCAGTCCTGCCCCAGGCTTGGAAGGGGTAGTGAGAAGGATTCTCAGAAAAATGTGACTTTCAAGCTGAGACCTGGAGGGTGAAAAAGAGGTAGCCAGTTGAAGGAGCAGTGGGACTGGAGAGTTCCAGGTGGGGAAAAACAGCCTTCACAGAGGGCTCAGGGCCATGGCAAGCTTCTGGAACTTCGTGTGGTCCGATATGGCTAGAATGCAGGTGACAGGAGGAAGTGGCAGGAGTTGCAGCCACAGGGGCCAGGTCTTAAAGGGCCATGGATGTCTGGCTAATAAACACGGATTTCACATCGAGTTCAATAGGGAACTATAGCCGTGGTTTTTGTTTTTGTTTGTTCATTTTTTTGTTTTTTTGTTGGTTTTTTTTTTGCGGTACACGGGCCTCTCACTGTTGTGGCCTCTCCCGTTGTGGAGCACAGGCTCCGGACGCGCAGGCTCAGCGGCCATGGCTCACGGGCCCAGCCGCTCCGCGGCATGTGGGATCTTCCCGGACCGGGGCACAAACCCACGTCCCCTGCATCGGCAGGCGGACTCTCAACCACTGCGCCACCAGGGAAGCCCTATAGCTGTGTTTTAAACAGGAGAGAACCTTGGTCAACCATGTGCTCCAGAATGAATGCTCTGGCTGCAACGTGGAGGATAAATTGGAGTTCAGTCAAATATAGACAGACTCAGAAATGCAGCAGAGAAAGGGGCTTAGAAATCTTGCCCAACACCCCTGCCTTGTACGTAAGGAAACTAAGCCACAGAAAGAGAAATTACTTGCTCAAGAACACACAGCTGACAGGTGAAAGCAGGCCAGGTAGACGTCCTGGACCCAGGTGAGCAGGCTGCATTTACCGAGCTAGCGTGCTCCCCTTCCAGCTTGGAAAGTCATCACAGTCACGTTTTCTCCGGGGCACACGGCACAGCACACATAGCTCATGAATTTATGTGCTTTGATCTGGTTTAGCAAGGCCTTCCCCCAACACTATTTCGTAGTATCTCCACCCCACCCATCATAAGCAGACTCATCCCTACAGTTCACACTCCTGAATGACTTGAGAAATCAACCAAAGTGGCCTGGAGTGGAAGCCCACCTGGGAACTGCAGAAGTCCTTCTTTTTTCTTTTTTTAACATCTTTATTGGAGTATAATTGCTTTACAATGGTGTGTTAGTTTCTGCTTTATACCAAAGTGAATCAGTTATACATATACATATGTTACCATATCTCTCCCCTCTTGCGTCTCCCTCCCTCCCACCCTCCCTATCCCACCCCTCTAGGTGGTCACAGAGCACCGAGCTGATCTCCCTGTGCTATGCGGCTGCTTCCCACTAGCTCTCTATTTTACGTTTGGTAGTGTATATATGTCCATGCCACTCTCTCACTTTGTCCCAGCTCACCCTTCCCCCTCCCCATATCCTCAAGTCCATTCTCTAGTAGGTCTGTGTCTTTATTCCCATTTACCCCTAGGTTCTTCATGACCTTTTTTTTTTTTCTTAGATTCCATATATATGTGTTAGCACAGCAAAGAAAACCATAAACAAGACCAAAAGACAGCCCTCAGAATGGGAGAAAATATTTGCAAATGGAGCAACTGACAAAGGATTAATCTCCAAAATTTACAAGCAGCTCATGCAGCTCTATAACAAAAAAACAAACAACCCAATCCAAAAATGGGCAGAAGACCTAAATAGACATTTCTCCAAAGAAGATATACAGATTGCCAACAAACATATGAAAGGATGCTCAACATCATTAATCATTAGAGAAATGCAAATCAAAACTACAATGAGATATCATCTCACACCGGTCACAATGGCCATCATCAAAAAATCTAGAAACAATAAATGCTGGAGAGGGTGTGGAGAAAAGGGAACACTCTTGCACTGTTGGTGGGAATGTAAATTGACACAGCCACTATGGAGAACAGTATGGAGGTTCCTTAAAAAACTAAAAATAGAACTACCATACGACCCAGCAATCTCACCACTGGGCATATACCCTGAGAAAACCATAATTCAAAAAGAGTCATGTACCAAAATGTTCATTGCAGCTCTATTTACAATAGCCAGGACGTGGAAGCAACCTAAGTGTCCATCAACAGATGAATGGATAAAGAAAATGTGGCACATATACACAAAGGAATATTACTCAGCCATAAAATGAAACGAAATTGAGTTATTTGTAGTGAGGTGGATGGACCTAGAGTCTGTCATACAGAGTGAAGTAAGTATGTCCTTCTTCTTGAGCCCGCCATCCCCAGTCCTTCAAATGTGTTCATCTCAGCCATTGTCCTACCCATAAATACGGGTTTGCCTAGGGCTGGGAAAGGAACTACTTTAATTAGATTTTCCTATAATAAAGAGGGATATTGATGCAAGAAAACAAAGCAGGTAGAAAAGATCTTGGGTTAATGGGAAGTGACTGAACAGCGGTGACAAATTGCTGGTTCTGACTGACACCTAACAACTCTCGTTCCACACCGGTTCCAGGAGCTGTACTAAGATGGTAGGGGTGGTGACCTGAGAATGGCTCTCAGATTCAGGAAACACCAGCCCTCTGGTCACCGAATGGACCTGAGGAGAAAAATCTCCAATGGTGACAAGCCAGCCTGCAATGTGTGCTTCTGAGAACAGGTAGTGAGAGTAAGATGACAAGAGTGAGAAGGAAGGAAGGGAGGAAAGGAGAGATGGGTGAGTATACTATCGGAAAACTGATGAAAAAGGATTTATTATGCCTGCACCCATCCCACCGATATTAGCCAAACACATACACACAGGCAGAGGCTGCAAGATTCCCATTTTCGAGCTTCCAGGGAAAACTTCCTACCTTAAAATATGCCTCCCCAACCTTCTGGGATCCCACCGAACGGAGACTCACCTGGGTTAATATACTAAGCCAGAGTGAAAATCTCTCTCCAAGAAAGATGGGGTCGTCAGTCATCAAACCTCAGTGGAGGGCAATTTAAAATCAGTTTTACTCTCAGGACTGACCCCGCTGAAAATCAGGAGTTTTGATATGAAGGGGGCATTTTGGGGGCATGGGCATTTTGACCCATGGAGGGAGGCTCTGGGCAGCTAGAGGATGCAGCTCTCCAAGTCAGGGAAGGGGGCTGGCTGGCTGACGGTAGGCTGAGAAAACATTACGCAGCCACGTATGGACACAGGCTAGCTTTCCTGGAGACTATTCTAAATATGTAACAAGTTCTGGCGGAGCCCCTGCCTCCTAACACAGCTGTTAAATCCATTTTCTAGAGCCACCTGGGGATTGCGGCGACATATCCCTTTGTTTGCTCTGAAAACACTGGAAAGGAAAGGAAGCCTGGGTGAGGGTTTTGTTGGGAGGCTTGGAGAATCCCCAGAAATTCCTCAGATTTGCAAATGAAGTGAGTTTAGGTCCTTTCTACCTTTCTACATTCTTCCCCTAACTTTCCAATCATCTGTTGTTTTTCTCTCCAAAACATTATGTGGCTGTGTCATAGTGCTTAAATCAGATATTTTATGCCAAAAAACTGCTGTAAGGTGTGTGGCAGGTAGGTGGGGGGTGAGTGCTGGGGGTTGGAGAACAGAGGTCATTTATTAGGTTAAAAATATCCTTCCCATCACTTCAAACCCAACCCTGATGTCAATTTCTCACACGCTCCTTTGGGGGCTGTAGCTTATCTGGCATTCCAAACAGGACTCTTTCGCCAGAAGAAAACATTAACAAGCATCCCTGGCACCTGAGAGTTTTCTAAGTTCAAATATCTTAATTCAGTTGATCTTAACGGCAGTCCTTTGAGGCACCAAGTCATGGAACCCTGTATGACTGTCTTAATTGGAAAAGGTAGGGAAATGGTAGTGGTTGTGGATCAGACTGGGAAAACCAAGTAGATGCTTGTCTCCTTGGATGTGTTCTATTCAGTCACTGTTGGACAGAGGTTCCCGGTGAAGCCATTCTTCAGAAAGCAATGGGCTTAGGGGATGGTGTCCAGACAAGGTGTAGATGTGACCCAGAAATGCTGGGTTCCCAGGACAAGGCTCAGCAATGCCTGGGTCAGAAACAAGATAATCAGAAGGACCAGAATAGGTCCACAAACACATCAAGCTCCCTTTCCACCCCAGGGCCTTTGCACGTGCTGTTTTCTCTGTATACAGTGTGTTCCTTCTGCCCAACAATCCTCATACTCCAATCCTTGGCCAAGTGGAAGCCTTCCCCAACCACCTCCCAGCCTCCAACCCCAGGACAGATTTGTTCCTTTTGTTACACACACTCAAGAAACTCCATTCCTTTCTTCAGACTGCTTCTCTTGGTCTGTAACTATGAGCTCATTCATGTGACTGTTTGAATTATGTCCTTCTCTCCCTTCCAGGCTGACCTGATCCCTCCTAGATGGCAAAGATCTGGTCTCCTGCTTAGCACAGAATTTGGCATGTAGTGGATTCTGAAAAGCACAATAGAGATCAATGCATCACATGAGACACAGAGTGGCGATGCTACAAGCATTCAAACAAGACCACCCTGTACAGAAAAGGGAGATATTCAATTCATTTATCTAATGATACTCCACCTCAGGCCACAAACAACAAAAAGGACTTAACAAAAAATACAAAGAACTGCCAAAAAATAAAGATAAAACAAATAGTTTCAGAAATGAGGGCAAGAGGACAACTGATTTAGATAGTTAAAAAAAAAAAAAGTGCCTTAGTAATAAAATGAAACCACTCAACAAACACAAAACAAATGGTTTGTTCCTACAAGAGGGAAAAAGAAACCAGGTAGCTGCTCTGAAAAATGGCAAAAGGGACAAATTCCTAGACAAACACCCTCTAAACAGTCACAAGATTAAATTATTATATGGTTTTAAAACCTGTCATAAAGGTGGTACATGATGGAAATAACACTAGATTTGCTGTTGGGACACCTGGGGTTCAAGTTCTAGGTTGGTCTTAAAGAGCCCAGGCCCTGGGTGTGTCATTCATGACCTGAGGTTCCTCCCTTTTCCTTTCTTTCCAGCTCTGTGATTCTGTTCTACAGTAACGGCAAGAGCAGGGAGACGTTCTCTCCTCACCTTTTCTAAACCAGATGGCAGGAAACCTTTTTTTTTTTCCATCAATGTACCCACTTGTGTGTCAAAAGGCTCCTCAGGAAGGTTTTCGGAAGCAAAGTGGATAAATGCTTACCTAAGGCAAATCATTTCCCTCAGGAGGAGGGAAGCTGTTTGCACAGTTAGTGTGGGGACAGAGCTGAGAGTGGAAGACAGACTCATCCAGGCCCGGGAGACATGCCAGATGCTCCAGGAGAGGAGCAGGGCCACATGGTGCAGAGACGGTGAGCTGCCTTCCACCCCAGATCCAGGATGGGGCTCCTTCCCCCTAACAGCTCCAGGGACTTATACCCCGTCTGGCATGTAGACCCCACCCTCCCCTGGCACCGTCACGTCATGATGCTGCAGTTAGCAAAGACTCGCTCTCTCCTGAAATCCCCACAACCCTACAAGGGCAGTCCTACAAAATCTACATTAATAAGATTATCTTTGTGGGTCTGCCCATAAAGTAGAGAGATTTTCCCTACATTTGGAGAGCATTAACACAGAGAGATGATCTGTGTTAATATACAGGTAATCAGGTCTGCTCGGCAGGATAAAATTTGCCTATGTCCTAATCCCTAGAACCTGTGAATACGTTACGTTCCATGGCAAAGGGGAATTAAAGTTGCAGGTGGAATTAAGGTTGCTGATCAGTTGACCTTAAGAGTGTCCTGGATTGTCCAGCTGGCCCCAATGTAATCACAAGGGTCCTTAAAAGTGGAAGAGGGAGACAGAACAAGAGGCCACGGGAATGTGTCTGTGGAAGAGGCCAGAGCGATGTGATCTAAGAAGGATTCACCTGCTGTTCCGGCTTTAAAGATGGAGAAAAGGGGCCTCTAGAAGCTGGAAACAGCAAAAAAAAAGGGCTGCTCCCCAGAGCCGACGGAAATGAACTGCAGCACCTTGATTTCAGCCCCATGAGGCCCAGGTCAGATTCTGACCTACAGAACTATGAGATCATCAACTTGTTTTACTTAAACTGATAAACGTACAGTAATTAGTTAAAGCAGCTGTTCATGAACTGAACTGTGTTCCCCACCCCCCCACATTCACACATTGAAATCCTAACCCATGGACCTGAGAATGTGACTTTATTTGGAGATAAAAGAGGCAGAATGAGGCTATTAGGGTGAACAGTAATCCAATAGGACTGGTGTCCTTATAAGGAGATGGGGACAGACACACACAGAGGGAAGGCCATGGGAAGACACAGGGACAAGACAGCCATAAGGAGAGAGGCCTCAAAATGAAACCAGCTCTGCTAACACCTTGATCTCAGACTTCCAGCCTCCAGAGCTGTGAGACAGTAGCTTCCGTGGTTTACGCTGCTCAGTCTGGAGTACTGGGTTATGGCAGTCCTCGCAGACTAATGCAGCAGCCGTAGGAAGCTAATAGACGGGGATGTAGAGAACTCACCCCAGAGGACCCCCAAGGCACCTAGAGGGGAGACTCTAGCCCTAAGCTGCCAACCAGGTAGGGCAGCCTAGGTGAACACTGTGCCCATTGGACAAAGGACATCAGCAGCGGTCTGCAAACCCAAAGACTCACAGACGCTCCGAGAGCAGGAAGTGGGGTCACCCATGCTCTCCCGGGGTCTCTCTGTCAGATCGCGTTAACAGGGATCCTTGGTTCCTCTGAGCAGCACAAGGAGGCCTTGTGGGCAGATGAATTATATCGGGACACAGCGTGGCTTTCTTGGGACATTGGCTTTTGTGCTGTTGAAAGTTGGCTTTGGGTCTAGCTGGTCTGTCTCTCCTTATCTGTAGAAATCCCACGAAATAACATCCCATTTGTATGACACCAGGACCTCACTCACTGAAGTTGGTAAGAATCCAGCTCCATCCTTTTTCATCTTAAGTTATTAAAAAATATCTAAAGTACCTTCCTAGTTTGAGAGTTTTGAGGATGGATGGGAGACAGATCTTTGCTTGCAGGGATTATTAATCAAGAGCGTTCCCGTCCGAGCTAATTCAGCTGGCTGTGCTGACGTTTACCTCTGCCCTATCTAGGAAAAAAGGTTTTGCTAAGCAAACACAACGTGTAAACAGCATCGCAAGGAACATGTTTAACCTGCTCGAGAGAACAGACTGGCTTCAAGTAACTTAGCAGCATTCCAGCAGCTATTCTGCCTTTATTATTGGGTTTATTTATATGTTAAAGGAGACACCCAAAATTCTACATCAAATTATTTTTAAATTTTCTGATTAAACAATGTACGTCTATTGGGGAAGAAAAACAGACAATACCAATGCCCAAAGAAGAAACTAGAAATAATAGTATTGTCCCTTGGGAATAACTACTATTCCCTCCCTACCGCCCCCTCCAATCCCTATTTACCTCCACCCTCCACAAGCTTTCAAGAGACTTTGCAGTTAGACTGAACTGGGTTTTCTAACCCTGCCTTCACAATATGCTTGCTGTATCACCTTGAGCAAGATAGTCTATCTCAAATTTTTTATCTGCAAAAGGGCCTAAAAACTATTTATGTGCCGTGATTCAAAGAGATGACTGATGTTCTAGTGGGTAGTGGTTATGAGCTGTGCAGAGAATTAACACAGCAGGTGTGACTGCTGTTCTCTGAAAATCCTACTTATAAAATTCATCCTTGGCCGGCATCTGGGAGCTTAGATTTGGAGGGAGTTCCAAAACTTCCCATGTGATAAGAGTGGCTCTCTGTGCTTAAACTGTGCAAACAATATGGTTTAGGCTCAACACCTGCTTTCCTCCTGAGAGTCTGGAATCGGGTACAGATGGGGCAGGCGTGCCTACATGAACAGCCCCCGATAAAAGTCCCAAGGCACTGAGTCTCTCACGAGCTTCCCCGGTGGACACCATTTCCCACATGTTGTCACAACTCAGTGCTGGGGAATTAAGTGTGTCCTGGGGGACTCTCCTGGGAGAAAACTTTGGAAGCTCGTGCCCGGTTTCCTCCAGACTACACTCTATGAACCTTTGCATCCTTTTGCTGTAATAAATCACACCTGTGAGTATGACTATGCTGCGTCCTGTGAGCCCTTCTGGAAAACCATTGCACCTGGGGGTGGTCTGAGGGACCTCCCAACACACGAGCATCTCTCTGGAGTCAGGCTGCTGGGCTGCAATCCCAGTTCTGCCACCTACTGACTCTGTGTATCATTCGAGCTCCTGGCAGGACTCAGATGGCCATCTCAAGCAGGGAATTTAAAGAGCCTTTTAAAGGCTATGTATTAATGTGTGGTCAGGACCTAAGGAAACAATAGGGATAGTGCAGTATCCTGGAGCTAGTTGGGGGGCTGTTGTTAGCAACTGGCAAAACTGTAGGAGTCCGGAGCAGTGGTGGTTATCATTACTTCTATTATGTTGACTGTAGATGTGGTCTCCACGTGACTATTTCTCCATCACTTTATATCCATCTCCAAATAATATCCAATCTCGAAAGAGAGAAAGGAGAAGAGGGTGTTGGGGGGAGGAAGGAAGAAAGGAAGGAAGGATTGAGCCTGGGCTTCTCCGAATTGGATCCTTCTCCTACCCTATCCTCACACAAGTGTTTCCAGAATCGAACACACAAGGGCCATCCTGAGATGAAAGCCCTAGCTGGCCAGCAAAGGGCCCTGACCTTCCTTGCATTGACCTTTCCTTAAACCTCACGTGGGGTATCTCATGCCACCTTTCCGGGGCAGTTGTCGCAGGGAGGCTGCCCAATGAAATCCCAAGTGGGGTTGAGGCCCCAAGCCTGAGCCCGAACCCTGAACCCCAGTTTAAGAGAAGATGGTAAATGCCCCTACACGTAGGGCTAATGGGCAGATATGAAAATCTCCCCTCCCTTGACCTTTGAATTCTATGTGCCCGGCATGTCTATCCAGCACGCAATACTTCATAACCTGCTCCCCTCCTTCCCACTGCACCCCTATTCATTCCCCACCAAGGGTGGAAGCAGAAAGTATAGACAAGAGATTATAAATTTAAGTAAATCAGAGATAGGCCTTGGGTAATGAGGCAGCTCGAGAGCCCCAGGGAAGCTCAGCAGTGTCCACAGTGCATGATTTGTTTATAAGAACTTAATGGCATAGCCTGAATGGAGCTGCAAGAGGGGGTTGCCAAATGCCCCCAACCCTAGAGCAATAATGAAGGAGCAAATCAGGTAAAGGAGAGATAAAGGGTGACAGATGTGGGCAGGTGATGCTGGAGGGCATTTTGAAGGGAAGCCAGAGGCAGAAACGCAGGAAGAACAGAGTCAGTTTCTCAAACTCCAGGTTGCCCACAGCAACCCTCTTCCTTGCAGTCATTTACATCATGTCGCACCCCTCACTGCTGTTTGCCTTATTGCAAAGGGAGACCCGGCGTCAAAGGAACAGACTATAACTGCAGAGTTTAATTCAATCCTCATTAACCACTGGCAAAATAAAACCCTTTTAATCACCTACTTAACTTGAACATGGAGGAAAAAGCCCTATTTTGCTTGGAAGGGGGTTTCAACGGGCAGATGCCTTGCAGCAAGCCACACTCTCCACACCCACAGTTACGGGATTGGTCTGCACCAGCGGATAATAGACGGTGAAATTTCAGAAGAGACTGCAGTCTGAAGGGGATGTAAAAGTCTTATAGGGAAGACAGGCAGCGTGGGGAGCCAGCTCTGCGCTAGCTAGGAGGCCTTGGGCAAGTTAACGTCTTCGGGCCTCAGTTTTCTCTTCTGTAAAATGAGAATAATTTAAAAATCCAACTTATAAGATTGTGGTGAGGGTCAAATGAGATAATACATGCAAAAGTCTCCAAATGTCTTGGCACATTCAATATAGGCTAATTGCCATTATTTTTATTATTGTTGCTACTGCTGCCACTGTCATCCCATACCACCGTGCCCTAGGGACAGCACGTTTATATCCAAGGAGATATAGGGAAGATAAGCTCTTGACTCATCTGAGGAACTGATTTAACTTCTCTGCCTGAATTTACCGATGGCTTCAAATAGCTTAACTGAACTTTTCTGAATATTAACTCAAACTGCTAGCCACGATAAACACATCTGAAGGCCAGAGTTAGCTAACTGACTGGATATTAGAGGCAGTGAGGCATTCCATAATCCAACTTCAATTCACAACATAAATAATAAATTAGATCTTTACTGGTGAAAAAGTTCCCTCACGGTCAACACACACGTTATTCTGTCACTGGGGACTGTTCCTTACTCCCACCACTGACTGCACAATATCAATGTCTCTCGGGTGGAGAGAAATCTTTTGAACCAGAGCTATCAACTTGCTTTGACAATAGAGTTTGCGTAAGTAGTGCTGCATGACTTTCAAGGCTGGGTCATAAGCGACCATGGAGCTTCTGTTTATTAGTCTGGGCTGCCAAGTTGCAAGGAAGCCCAAGCCACATGAGGAAGCTGTAGGGGATCAGAATATGCCATCCAAAATACGCCAGTTTGAAGACAACTGAGAAACAGTAGATGCAAAAAGAAGAAGGAGAGGAAGAAGAAGAAGAAAGAGGAGGGAGATGGGGAGGAGAGGGAGGAGAAGAAAGAGAAGGAAAAGGGGGAGTGGGAGAAGAAGCTCTCTGCCTCCCCCATTTGTGTAACAGGCTTAGACTCAATCACTAGAGACAACACTAGACTCTTTGCCCAGAGATGGCACTGAGGGGGAACTTACACAACACACCTTTTTAAAATAGCCCTTCTCTTCCATTAGTTCCCCCATATATGTACCTTCCCACAGTTTGCAGCACTGGAGGCCTAAACCCTTTGTCTCATCACTTCTCATCACTTCTTTACAAATTTGCCGTTCTTTGTGAAGATGCTATAGAAACCCCAAGTTCTAACCACCCCTTAGAGTTGCTCAGCACTGAGTTTCTCCCACGTGTATGCATACTGCATATGTTAATAAACTCTATTATTTGTTTTTCTCTTGTTAATCTGTCTTTTGCCAGTTTAATTCACAGAGCTGCCGGACAATGTACCTAGGAAGGTAGAGGGGAAAGGTTCTTCCTCCCCTACAAGGCCATGTGTAGGTGCTCCAGTCTCTTTGGGTGGGGTTGACAGCTCCACCCAAACCCAGCCTTTGATGTATCCTCAAAGTCAGATAAGTGAAAGAAAAAGCCTCCAGATGATTCCAGCCCCCAGCCACTAGGTCCACCCCAGCCTTTCAAGTCTTCCGACCCAAAGTCCCAGACATTGTGGAGCAGAAGCAAGTCATTAGGTCCTGTGTGAACTTGTGATCTATAGAATCCATAAGCTTAATAAAATGGGGTTTTCTTATGCACTATGTTTCAGATGGTTTGTTATAAAGCAATAGATAGCTGAAACCCTTTGAGCATATAGCTCATATGAATTCAATTACACAGGCACATAAAGAAAAAAGTGAACACTAAATCCTATTTAAATAAATAGAGCAGGTGACTCCACTCAATGGCCACTGCATTCACTGAGCATACGCCTATCCAAGAGTGAGAATGAACTGGAAGATGTGATGTCACTCCAGTGGTTCTCAGACAAGAGAAGTACTGCCTCCTAGAAGGTACTGAGAAATATTTGGAAGAATATTTCATTGTGCAATGAAGTGAACGGTGACGTTAAACATCTAGGGTAGTGAGGTAGGAATGCTAAATCTTGCACAGTGTCGCCCAACATCAACTGTCCTGACCTAAATGTTTAGATGCTCCTGCTGGGAAACATTGCTTGGTCTCAGCTTTGGAGGGCCTGCCATGGTGTGAGCATCTTAAAGATGCATCCTTCTTTTTGTTTGAACAGTAGCTCCTAGGTGCAAGCTGCTATCTTCATCTGGTGCTTGGAGAAAGAGTAGAGTCTAATCCAACACATCAGGAAACAATGCTAAGCTACAGTTGATTTAGTTAAGACAGACAGTCTGACTCCAAAGTAGTTCTTTTCTAAGGGATTTTAGAAATAAGTTTTGACTGCATCCGATTGTCACCTTGCTCCCGGACTTGTCTAGAACCCTTTATGATGTGACATTCAATTCTACTAGAAGGAAATATAAAAATTCCATAAATACAAATCCATAGAAATATGTAGATTTTTGTGGGATTTGTTTTTAAATTATAAATGGCATGACTAGTCACATTATTTCTAAGTGGTTTTTTATTTTTATAAATTTCTATTTATTTATTTTTGGCTGCATTGGGTCTTTGTTGCTGTTCGTGGGCTTTTTCTAGTTGCGGCGAGCGGGGGCTATTCTTCGTTGCAGTGCGCAGGCTTCTCACTGCAGTGGCTTCTCTTGTTGCGGAGCATGGGCTCTAGGTGTGCAGGCTTCAGTAGTTGTGGCTCACGGGCTCTAGAGTGCAGGCTCAGTAGTTGTGGCACACAGGCTTAGTTGCTCCGCGGCATATGGGATCTTTCTGGACCAGGATCGAACCCGCGTCCCCTGCATTGGCAGGCAGGTTCCGAACCACTGCGCCACCAAGGAAGTCCCTTTCTAAGTGATTTTAATTAAACAACATGTCTTAGAGATTTTGTTACATTAGAACTAGAATAAGCCAATATAGGAGTTCCTAGTCCAGGACTTCTGAGGAGAGGGAGATAGCCATGGGTGCAGGTGTTTACGAAGCCTCCCTGGAGGAGGCGTGCCCCAAACTGAGTGCAAAGGTTGGGAGGGATTCAGTTACTTGAAGAGGAGGAGAAACAGAATTCTGGATGGCTGGTGACTGGGATGAGGCATAGGAGAAAATGGCAGGGAGAGGATGAAGAGGTGGGTCAGCGGGAGACGGCACAACACAAAGACGGGCATAAGAGAAATGCATGTGGGATGCTGGGGGAAGATGCAGCCATGGTTTCTATCTTGCTAACAGAGGACAGGAAGGGAAGAAAAAACAGCAAAGGGCTAGGCTGAAGTCCAGGCAAGTTCTTGCATTATTAAAGAACATAGCCAATACTGAATAACCAAATGTAACTAGTTCAGAGACATGCCTGAAAAAGATTATTCTGCAAATTGCATCATTATTGATTTTAATAGCACAGAAAAATGAATTTCATTTTATTCAATTTGAATTTCAATTTCAAAGCACATTACACAACACTTACTTGCAAATTGATGCAAAAGTTGTATAAATGTGTTGGACGACTACTCAACCAGGAGATACAAAATTGAGGGGAGAAAATAGAGAACAAGAACCACATTTTCAGTGCAAACAGGTAGTTACACTATTGTAAATCCTTTTTAAAAACTAAGCTACATATGTACCTGCATATGTCTGTACACATTTATGTGTGTGTGTATGTACAAGTTTCTTGTAAAGTTAAGAAAAAGCTAAATTATTACAGGAATTAACCACTATAAATGATAATGATAGTAACAATAATAATAGTAACCATTGCAAAAGAAAATGCAGTATGTTTCCATCACATAGACATGTGATTTTTCACAATAACCTCACAAGGTAAGGCAGGGCAGAAATTATATAAATTTTTCTGATCACCAAAGTAACACACATAGCTAATAAGAATTAGAGCAGTTTCTCATCTGGAGAATAGATATTCCTCCAAGGTCTACAGGGGAGATTCAGATATCGTGTACTTTTTAAGTTGAATACTAATGTGTATGTATGACCATGTGCTATTTTAATGGAGGTGGCCCATGGATTCTCTAATGAATCCATAACCCCCCAAAAGTAAGAACCGCTGAAAGAGAAAAAGAAATAACTATAAGTTTAACATTAACAAAATGTTGACATTAACAAAATGTTTTGACATTTAAAAAAATGTTAGAGTAAGTTATGTAATAATTGATCCCTTTTACTTGTAGCTACAAAGATATATGCAAATAAAGTAAAATCTGTGACTTCTACTCCTGGCTATAATAGAGTACCCAAGGTGAATTTTATACCTGATGACTATAAACTGAAATATATATATATATATTCAAACATTGGACAACACACAGCATAGGAGAATTACCCTTGAAAGAAAAGAAACATATAGGTAAGCTTTACAATTTCTTTAGCTTGCTTCCTAGAGACAGTTTCCAGACCAGAGTCCAGCGAGGGGAAACCAAACAGAGCCTGGTGGTTCCACTGAGTTGAAGAAACAGAGTTTGGAGTTTGAGGAGGCCAAGGTAGCTGCGATTTGTAGAGGGTTTCCTCAAGTCTGTGGCTGAGTTCTGATCTGTGTACATACAGGAGGAAACCATTTAGGACCAAAAAAGAACAACCAGAGAGGCACTGACAGAATAACCCACTGTGCATACAAAGAGCTAGAAATAATTCAACCAGTGTGGAAACATGGGGCATTGGATAGAATTACTGGGTAGGTATTGCCTCAGCAGTAGAGGCAAATTAGTCCTAAATTAAAGGTTGTTCTGGACCAACACTAACTTGGGTTTAAAGTCACTCTCAAAAGAATCAAACTGATTTCAAGTAACTTGAATGTGTTCCAAGACAACATCCAACTGACAATGTAACAGTCACAATGTCAGACATCCAATCAGAAATTATGAAGAATGAAAAGAAATAGGGAAATACAATCCACAACCAGTAGAAAATTCAATGAATCTAAACAGATCTAGAAATGACAGATAACTGAATTAACAAACATGGACACTAAAATAGTTACTATAAATATATCCCATGTGTCCAGAAGGGTAGAAGAAAACATGAGAGAAAAATGGAAGTTAAAATAAAAATTAAATCAAACTTCTAGAGATGCAAAACACAAAAGCAGAGATGAAAACTATACTACATAGGATTAACAGCACCTCAGACACTGCTGAAGAAATATTAATGAACCTGAAGACATAGCAATAGAAACTTTCTAAAATGAAGCAGAGACTGACCAAAAAAAAACAAAAAGTGCTTCAATGAGCTGTAAAACAATATCTAGTGGCCTAACATACATGCAATTGAAGTCCCATAAATACCACGAATGGGAAAATATTTAAATAAATAATGGCCAAATTTTTCCAATTTTGATGGAAAGTAGTCTCGACAAACCTCAAGAAAAATAAGGATAAAAATTATATATACATATAAAGTTACTCACATAATAATCAAAATTACAGAAAACCAGTGACAAAGACAAAATTTTAAAAGCAGCCAGAGAAAAAAGACACATTATGTAGAGAGGACCAAAGATAATAATACAACAAACTTTTCGTCATAAAGTATGCAAGGTAGAAGACAATGTAGTGATGTCTGTAAAGTGCAAAGGAAAAAATTCTCTAAGCCAAGAATTCTAGAGAGAAACAAAATATCTTTAAAAAATAATGGTGGGAAACTTTTCTTTTTTTCAGAGAAACAAATACTGAGAGAATTTATGGCCAGTACACCAGCATAATGAGAAATATTTAGAAAGTCTTCATTCAGCCAGAAAGAAAAATAAGACTAGATGGAAATTAGAATCTACATAAAGAGCATCAGAAACTATAAATATGGAGGTAAATATAGAAGGCATTTTTTCTTACTTTAATAAATCTTTTTAAAAGATAATTAACTATTTAAAGCATGAATAACAATAATGTGTTATGGGGTTTAGGCCATATGTAAAGTAAATTATAAAAATAGCTCAAGTCATAGAAGAGAACAAATGAAAGTACAGTGTTGCAAGGTTCTGCTATAATATTATTTGAAAGGACACTGTGATAAATTAAAGAGATAAATAGAGTAAATCTCAGAGTAACTATTTTTAAAGGATAATAATGAACAGATAATATGTTAAAATAAAGCTAAAATGGAACCATAAAAAATAATTAATCCAAAAGAAATTGGAAAAAGAAGGTAAAATGAATTAAAATCAGATATGAATAGAAATGAATAACAAGATAGTATATTTAAATACAACCATATCAATACTTATATGAAAGTGGTCTAAGCAGCTCAATTAAAAGACAGATGGTCAGACTGGGTAAATTAAGAAAACCCAAGCATATTCTAATAATTAAAAACCCCATTTTAAAATATAAAGACAGAAAAATGAAAAGTAAAAAGACAGAAAAAGATATAGCATGCAAACACTAATCCAAAGAATGCTGTAATGGTAATATTTATATCATTCAAAGTAAATTTCAGGACAAGGAATATTATCAGGGAAAAAGAGGGGCATTACATAATGTTAAAGTGGTCAATTCATCAAGAGGACAAAAAGATACTAAATGGGGCTTCCCTGGTGGCGCAGTGGTTAAGAGTTCGCCTGCCGATGCAGGGGACACGGGTTTGTGCCCCGGTCCAGGAAGATCCCACATGCCACGGAGCGGCTGGGCCCGTGAGCCATGGCCGCTGAGCCTGCATGTCTGGAGCCTGTGCTCCGCAATGGGAGAGGCCACAATGGTGAGGTGCCCGCGTACCGCAAAAAAAAAAAAAAAAAAAAAAAGATACTAAATGGTATGAACCTAGTAAAAAAACATCAGAATAGATGAAGCAATAAATGGTAGAACTAAAAGAAGAAATAGATAAATCCACTATTATAATTAGAGATTTCAACATCCTTCTCTCAATAATGGATAAAAGTTATACAGATAATCAGTAAAGACAGAAAAGACACGAACAACACTATCAACCAACTTGACCTAAATGGCATTTATATATCACTCCACCCAAAAACAGTAGAATACAAATTCTTTTAAGTGCACATGGAATATTTACCAAGATAGACCATGGTCTGGACTGTAAAACAACCTTCAACAAATTTATAAGAATTGAAATCATGCAAAGTATAGTCTCTAAACACAACAGAATTAAACTAGAAGTATAGTTTACTTCTAGTAAACTATACTAGAAGTACACTAAATTTATAAAGTATAAAAATTCTATTATATGTATGCATATAAATTTATAGTATAAAATACTATTAGAAAAGCAAAAAGATTTAAGGTCAAAAGCCTTAGCTTCTACTTTAAGAAACTATAAAAAGATGAAAAGATCAAGCCCAAAGGAAGAATAAATGAAATAATAAGGATCAGAAATCAATGAAACCTAAAAGAAAAAAAATAATTCAGAAAATCAATGAAACCAAAAGCTGCTTTCTTGTAAAGATCAATAAAATCAAAAAAATCTCTAGCCAGTAGTGATTAGGACACAAATTACCAATATCCAGAATGCAACTACCAAAGCTCACTCAATTGAAAAAAAGAAAAGAAAATCTAAATAGTCCCATATGTTTTAAAGAAATTAAATTAGTAGCTAAAAATGGTCCCACAAAGAAATCTCCATGCCCAGGTGGTCACTGATGAATTCCACAAAACATTTAATTATGAAATAATGCCAGCACATACATTGAGAGAGAGAGAGAGAAAGAGAGAGAGAAGGAATGGTTCAATTCATGAAGGCAGCATAACACTGATGCCAAAACCAGATAAAGACAAAACCACAAACTAATATTTCTCAAAGATATAGATGCAAAAATAATTCATAAAATTTTAGCAAATTAAATTCAGCAATATATTCAAAGGATAATATACCATTACCAAGTGAAGCTGATGCCAGAAGTGAAAGACTGGATTAACATTTGAAAATTAGTCAATGTAATTCACTATATTAACAGACTAAAAAGAGAAAACCATATGACTAGATACAAAAAGAGTTTTTGAAATAGATACAAAAAAGAGTTTTTGAAAATTTTAACTGCCACTCTTGATAAAAACTCTCAGCAAACTAGGAATAAAATTGTACTTCCTCAACCTGATAAAATACATCTACTAAAATAATATTACTAAAATAATACAGCTAACACTATACTTAACAGAAAAGACTGAATACTTTTCTTAGAAGATCTGGAACAAGATAAAGATGATCACTTTCTCCACTCCTATTTAACAATGCTTGGGAATTCTAACCAGTGCAATAAGGCAAGAGAAATAAACAAACATGCTTAAGTGTTGAAAGAAATATAACTGGCTTTATTTGAAGACTAAATAGTTGTCTGTATAAAAAATTCTAAGGAAACTACAAAACAGAGTCTCAGGCCCTCCTCATCTCTTTCCAGCTGCCCCACTAACCCTAATTCCTGGGATTCCTCTCCCAAGACTGGCTATGAAGTAGGTACAGCCACCCCAGTGCTCACTCCCTTCCTTGCTACTTTTGGCACTATCAGGGTAGAAACAGCACAGACATGGGAGAGCCACTTGATCTCACTAAGTCTCAGTTTCCTCATCAGCAAAAAAGGACCCAACCCCCTTATAAGAGTTTTACTGAGATCTCTATAGGAAACAGCTAAGGAAGTAACCAATGTGAAAAAGTTATAAAGTTTCCAGAAAGCCCACAAGATTCTTGCATTCCCTGATTGTTTATATAGACATATAGAAAAAGTCAGAACTATATTATTGTTAAATAGAATATTATATATAGTTAAATATACATATTTAGTATATGTAATATATTGTTAGATATATTAAATATATACTGTTAAATATATTATTGTTAAATTTAACGAGCAATTTATAGAAGAATCTCAATGTATATATACATCCATATATGTTTGAATAGCTATAAAAAGTAAGGAAAGAGAGTTGGTAGTTAACAATAGTATACCTCTGTGGCATGAGATTAGGATGACTGAATGACTTCTTATTTTATGCATTTACATACTATTTAAAATTTTTAAATGAATATATACTGATATTATATTTTAATGGTTATTGTTATTTTACAAATAACTATTGTAACAAATAAAACAATAAATATGTAAATAATAGAACTAACCAGGCTTTTCTCTCTCTCTCAAAAAAAAAAGAATTTACAAAAACATTATTAGAACTAATAAGTGAGTTTAGCATGTTCACAGGATACACGATGAATATACAAAAATGTTTATTTTTATGTATCAGCAAAGAAAATTATAAATTGAAAATTTTAAATACCATTTACAGTAGCCCTTAAATTGTGATAATTTAAGTGTAAAACATTACTGAGAGAAATTAAAACAGACCTAAATAAATGGAGAGATATACCATGTTCATTGATTATAAGATTCATTATTAGTGCAGTATTATCAGTATTAAGATGTCATCAGCTCATATAACTCAACATCAAAACAACAAACACCAGATTAAAACATGGGCAGAAGAACTAAATAGACATTGTTCCAAGGAGGAAATACAGGTAGCCAACAGGCCTATGAAAAGATGCTCAACATCGCTAACCATCAGAGAAATGCAAATCAAAACCACAATGAGATATCACCTCACACCTCTCAGAATGGCCATCATCAAAAGGAATACAAATAACAAATGCTGGCAAGGGTGTGGAGAAAAGGGAACACTTGTACACTGTTGGTGGGAATGTAAATTCTCGCAGCCACTTGGAAAACAGTATAGAGGCTTCTCAAAACACTAAAAATAGAACTATCGTGTGACCCAGCAATTCCATTCCTGGGTATATATGTGAAGAAAACAAAAACACTAATTTGAAAAGACACATGTACCCTAATGTTCATAGCAGCATTATTTACAATTGCCAAGATATGGAAACAACCTCATTGTCCATAAACAGATAAATGGATACAGAAGATGTGGTGTGTGTACACACACACACACACACACACACACACACACACACACACAACAATGGAATACTACTCAGCCAAAAAAAGAATGAAATTTTGCCACTTGCTGCAACATGGATGGACTTGGAGGGCATTATGCTAAGTGAAATAAGTCAGACAGAGAAAGACAAGTACTTTATGATATCATTTATTTGTGGAATCTAAAAAATATGGCAAACTAGTGAATATAACAAAAAAGAAGCAGATTCACAAATATAGAGAACAAACTAGTGGTTACCAGTGGTGTGGGGAAGGGCAATATAGGGTTGAGTGTGGAAGGTACAAACTACTGGGTGTAAGATTGGCTCAAAGATGTGTTGTACAACATAGGGAATACAGCCAATAATCTGTAATAACTATAAATGGAAAGTAACCATTAAAAATTGTATGTTGGTGGGAATGTAAACTGGTACAGCCACTATGGAGAACAGTACGGAGGTTCCTTAAAAAACTAAAAATAGAAGCACCATATGACCCAGCAATCACAATCCTGGGCACATACTCAAAGAAAACCATAACTCAAAAAGATACATGCACCCCAATGTTCATTGCAGCACTATTTACAATAGCCAGGACATGCAAGCAATCTAAATGTCCATCAACAGAGGAATGGATGAAGAAGACGTGGTAATATATACAAAGGAATATTACTCAGCCATAAAAAGAATGAAATTGTGCCATTTGCAGAGATGTGGATGGACCTAGAGACTGTCATACAGAGTGAAGTAAATCAGAAAGAGAAAAACAAATATTGTATAATATCACTTATATGTGCAATCTAGAAAAATGGTACAGATGAACTTATTTGCAAAGCAGAAATAGAGACACAGATGTACAGAACAAACATATGGATACGAAGGGGGGAAGGAGGGTGGGATGAACTGGGGGATGGGGATTGATATATATACACAACTGTGTATAAAATAGATAACTAAT
Source organism: Aethalodelphis obliquidens (assembly GCF_003676395.1). NCBI lineage: Eukaryota > Metazoa > Chordata > Mammalia > Artiodactyla > Delphinidae > Aethalodelphis > Aethalodelphis obliquidens. The sequence continues at coordinate 42,291,271 of NW_020837953.1, forward strand.
GAGAACCTACTGTATAACACAGGGAACTCTACTCAATGCTCTGTGGTGGCCTAAATGGGAAGGAAATCCAAAAGAGAGAGGATATATGTACATAAAACTGATTCACTTTGCTGTACAGCAGAAACTAACACAACACTGTAAAGCAACTATACTCCAATAAAAATTAATAAATAAATAAAATAAAACCAAGGTCAGTTTTAGGTAGGCAATAAAATAAAATAAAATAGTGAGAAAAATTTTATTGTATAAAAATAATAATAAATTTAAAAGAAAATTTTAAAGGATGTCAAAAATTCCTATCAAATTCCCAGGAAATGTTTTGGAATAATTCACGAACTAATTCTAAAATGTAATGGAAATGCAAAGGGTGTAGAATAGCAAAAATAATTTTGAAAAAGAAGAACAAAGTTAGAGACCTTACAGTTCTTAATCTGAAGACTTACTATAAACTGAAGTTATCAAGACCATGTGTTATCTGCATAAAGATACACACACATAAACACACACACATCAATGGAACAGAACAGACGGTCCATAAGTAAACTCACATATATAGTCATTTAATTTTCAACAAAGGTGTCAAGATAATTCAACAGAGAAAGGATCTTTTCAACAAATGATCCTAGAACAACTGGATATCCATATGCAAAACATGAATATAGACCCGTCCATACCATATGGAAATATTAACTCAAAATGGATCACAGACCTAAATTTAAGAGCTAAATTATGAAACTTCCAGAAGAAAACATGGGAAAAAAATCTTAAAAATCCTTGGGTTCAGCAGAGTCTACTTAAATAGGCAAGGATTATTTAACAGTATAAAATGTAAAACAAATGATAAATTGTACTTCATCAAAATTAAAAACATTTGAACTTCAAAAGACAATGGGAATATTCTGGAGATTGACTGCATAACAGTGTGAATGTACTTAAAACAACTGAACAGTACACTTAAAAATGGTTAAGAGAGGGAGAGGAACCAAGATGGCGGAGTAGAAGGATGTGCTCTCACTCCCTCTTATGAGAACACCAGAATCACAACTAGCGCTGGACAATCATCAACAGGAAGACAATGGAACTCACCAAAAAAGATACCCCACATCCAAAGACAAAGAAGAAGCCACAATGAGACAGTAGGAGCGGCGCAATCACAGTAAAATTAAATCCCATAACTGCTGGGGGGGTGACTGAAAGAATGGAGAACACTTATACCACAGAAGCCCACCCACTAGAGTGAAGTTTCTGAGCCCCACGTCAGGCTTCCCAACCTGAGGGTCCAGCAACAGGAGGAGAAATTCCTAGAGAATCAGACTTTGAAGCCTAGTGGGAATTGATTGCAGGACTTCAACAGGACTGGGGAAAACAAAAAGACTCCACTCTTGGAGGGCACACACAAAGTAGTGTGCGCATCAGGACTCAGAGAAAGGAGCAGTGACCCCAAGGGAGACTGAATCAGACCTACCTGCTAGTGTTGGAGGGTCTCCTGCAGAGGCAGGTGGTGGCTGAGGCTCACCGTGGGGACAAGGACACTGGCAGCAGAAGTTCTGGGAAGTACTCCTTGGCGTGAGCCCTCCCAGAGTCTGCCATTAGCCCCACCAAAGAGCCCTGGTAGGTTTCAGTGTTGGGTTGCCTCAGGCCAAACAACCAACAGGGAAGGAAAACAGCCCCACCTATCAACAGTCAAGTGGATTAAAGTTTTACTGAGCTCTGCCCACCAGAGCAACAGTCAGCTCTACCCACCATCAGTCCCACACATTAAGCCTCTTAGATAGCCTCATCCACTAGAGGGCAGAGAGCAGAAGCAAGAAGAACTATAATCCTGCAGCCTGTGGAACAAAAACCACATTCACAGAAAGACAGACAAGATGAAAAGGCAGAGGGCTATGTACCAGATGAAGGAACAAGATAAAACCCCAGAAAAACAACTATATGAAGTGCAGATAGGCAACCTTCCAGAAAAAGAATTCAGAATAATGATAGTGAAGATGATCCTGGACCTCAGAAAAACAATGCAGGCAAAGATCGAGAAGATGAAAGAAATGTTTAACAAAGAGCTAGAAGAATTAAAGAACAAACAAACAGAGATGAACAATACAATAACTGAAATGAAAACTACACTAGAAGGAATCAATAGCAGAATAACTGAGGCAGAAGAATGGATAAGTGACCTGGAAGACAGAATGGTAGAATTCACTGCTGTGGAACAGAATAAAGAAAAAAGAATGAAAAGAAATGAAGACAGCCTAAGAGACCTCTGGGACAACATTAAAAGCAACAACACTTGCATTATACAGGTCCCAGAAGGAGAAGACAGAGAGAAATGACCAGAGAAAATATTTGAAGAGATTAGAATCGAAAACTTCCCTAACATGGGAAAGGAAATAGCCACCCAAGTCCAGGAAGCACAGAGAGTCCCATACAGGATAAACCCAAGGAGAAACACGCCGAGACACATAGTAATCAAATTGGCAAAAATTAAAGACAAAGAAAAATTATTGAAAGCAGCAAGAGAAAAATGAAAAATAACATACAAGGGAACTCCCATGAGGTTAACAGCTGATTTCTCAGCAGAAACTCTACAAGCCAGAAGGGAGTGGCATGATATATTTAAAGTGATGAAAGGGAAGAACCTACAACCAAGATTACTCTACCTGGCAAGGATCTCATTCAGATTCGATGGAGAAATCAAAAGCTTTACAGACAAGCAAAAGCTAAGAGAATTCAGCACCACGAAACCAGCTCTATACCAGCTCTACAACAAATGCTAAAGGAACTTCTCTAAGTGAGAAACACAAGAGAAGAAAAGGATCTACAAAAACAAACCCAAACAATTAAGAAAATGGTCATAGGAACACACATATTGATAATTACCTTAAACGTGAACGGATTAAATATTCCAACCAAAAGACACAGGCTTGCTGAATGGATACAAAAACAAGACCCATATATATGCTGTCTACAAGAGACCCACTTCAGACCTAGGGACACATACAGACTGAAAGTGAGGGGATGGGAAAAGATATTCCATGCAAATGGAAATCAAAAGAAAGCTGGAGTAGCTATACTCATATCAGATAAAATAGACTTTAAAACAAAGAATGTTACAAGAGACAAGGAAGGACACTACATAATGATCAAGGGATCAATCCAAGAAGAAGATATAACAATTATAAATATATATGCACCCAACATAGGAGCATCTCAATACATAAGGCAACCGCTAACAGCTATAAAAGAGGAAATTGACAGTAACAATAATAGTGGGGGACTTTAACTTCTCACTTACACCTACGGACAGATCATCCAAAATGAAAATAATTAAGGAAACAGAAGCTTTAGATGACACAATAGACCAGATAGATTTAATTGTTATTTATAGGACATTCCTCCAAAAACAGCAGATTACACTTTCTTCTCAAGTGCACATGGAACATTCTCCAGGATAGATCACATCTTGGGTCACAAATCAAGCCTCAGTAAACTTAAGAAAACTGAAATCATATCAAGCATCTTTTCTGACCACAACACTATGAAATCAATTACAGAGAAAAAAACGTAAAAAACACAAACACATGGAGGCTAAGCAATACGTTACTAAACAACCAAGACATCGCTGAAGAAATCAGAGGAAATCAAAAATATCTAGAGACAAATGACAATGAAAACATGATGATCCAAAACCTATGGGATGCAGCAGAAGCAGTTCTAAGAGGGAAGTTTATAGCTATGCAAGCCTACCTCAAGAAACAAGAAAAATCTCAAGTAAAAAATCTAACCTTACACCTAAAGGAACTAGAGAAAGAAGAATAAACAAAACCCAAATTTAGCAGAAGGAAAGAAATCATAAAGATCAGAGCAGAAATAAATGAAATAGAAACAAAGAAAACAATAGCAAAGATCAATAAAACTAAAAGCTGGTTCTTTGAGAAGATAGACAAAATTGATAAACCATTAGCCAGACTCATCAAGAGAAAGAGGGAGAGGACTCAAATCAATTAAATTAGAAATGAAGAGGGAGAAGTTGCAACAGACACCGCAGAAATACAAAGCATCCTAAGAGACTACTGCAAGCGACTCTATGCCAATAAAATGGACAATCTGGAAGAAATGGACAAATTCTTAGAAAGGTATAACCTTCCAAGACTGAACCAGGAAAAAACAGAAAATATGAACAGACCAATCACAAGTAAAGAAATTGAAACTGTGATTAAAAATCTTCCAACAAACAAAAGTCCAGCACCAGATGGTTTCACAGGTGAATTCTATCAAACATTTAGAGAAGAGCTAACACCGATCCTTGTCAAACTCTTCCAAACAATTGCAGAGGAAGGAACACTCCCAAACTCATTCTATGAGGCCACCATCACCCTGATACCAAAACCAGAGAAAGATATTACAAAAAAAGAAAATTACAGACCAACATCACTGATGAATATAGATGCAAAAATCCTTAACAAAATACTAGCAAACACAATCCAACAACACATTTAAAGGATCATACACCATGATCAAGTGGGATTTATCCCAGGGAGGCAAGGATCCTTCAATATATGCAAATCAATCAATGTGATACACCATATTATCAAATTGAAGGAGAAAAACCATGTGATCATCTCAGTAGATGCAGAAAAAGCTTTTGACAAAATTCAACACCCATTTATGATACAAACTCTCCAGAAAGTGGGCATAGAGGGAAACTACCTCAACATAATAAAGGTCATATACGACAAACTCACAGCAAACATCATTCTCAATGGTGAAAAACTGAAAGCATTTCCTCTAAGATCAGGAATGAGACAAGGATGTCCACTCTCATCACTATTAGTCAACATACTTCTGGAAGTCCTAGCCACAGCAATCAGAGAAGAAAAAGAAATAAAAGGAATACAAATTGGAAAAGAACAAGTAAAACTCTCACTGTTTGCAGGTGACAGGATACTATACATAGAGAATCCTAAAAATGCCACCAGAAAACTACTAGAGCTAATCAATGAATTTGGTAAAGTTGCAGGATACAAAATTAATGCACAGAAATCTCTTGCATTCCTATAGACTAATTATGAAAAATCTGAAAGAGAAATTATGGAAACACTCCCATTTACCATTGCAACAAAAGAATAAAATACCTAGGAATAAACCTACCTAGTGAAACAAAAGACCTGAATGCAGAAATCTGTAAGACACTGATGAAAGAAATTAAAGATGAAACCAACAGATGGAGAGATATACCATCTTCTTGGATTGGAAAAATCAATATTGTGAAAATGACTATACTTCCCAAAGCAATCTACAAATTCAGTACAATCTGTATCAAATTACCAATGGCATTTCTTACGGAACTAGAACAAATCATCTTAAAATCTGTATGGAGACACAAAAGACCCCGAATAGCCAAAGCACTCTTGAGGGAAAAAAACAGAGCTGGAGGAATCAGACTCCCTGACTTCAGACTATACTACAAAGCTACAGTAATCAAGACAATATGGTACTGGCACAAAAACAGAAACATAGATCAATGGAACAAGATAGAAAGCCCAGAGGTAAACCCACACACCTATGGTCAACTAATCTATGACAAAAGAGGCAAAGATATACAATGGAGAAAAGACAGTCTCTTCAATAAGTGGTGCTGGGAAAACTGGACAGCTACATGTAAAAGAATGAAATTAGAACACTCCCTAACACCATACACAATAATAAACTCAAAATGGATTTGAGACCTAAATGTAAGACCGGACACTATAAAACTCTTAGAGGAAAACATAGGAAGAGCACTCTTTGACATAAATCACAGCAAGATCTTTTTTGATCCACCTCCTAGAGTAATGGAAATAAAAACAAAAATAAACAAATGGGTCTGAATGAAACTTCAAAACTTTTCACAGCAAAGGAAACCATAAGGAAGACGAAAAGAAAATCCTCAGAATGGGAGATAATATTCGCAAATGAATCAACGGACAAAGGATTAATCTCCAAAATATATAAACAGCTCATGCAGCTCAATACTAAAAAAAACAAAGAACCCAATCCAAAAATGGGCAGAAGACCTAAATAGACATTTCTCCAAAGAAGACATACAGATGCTGAAGAAGCACATGAAAGCTGCTCAACATCACTAATTATTAGAGAAATGCAAATCAAAACTACAGTGACATATCACCTCACACCAGTTAGAACGGGCATCATGAGAAAATCTACAAACAACAAATGTTGGAGAGGGTGTAGAGAAAAGGGAACACTCTTGCAGTGTTGGTGGGAATGTAAATTGATACAGCAACTATGGAGAACAGTACGGAGGTTCCTTAAAAAACTAAAAACAGAATTACCATATGATCCAGCAATCCCACTACTGGGCATATACCCAGAGAAAACCATAATTCAAAAAGACACATGCACCCCAATGTTCATTGCAGCACTATTTACAATATCCAGGTCATGGAAGCAACCTAAATGCCCATCGACAGACGAATGGATAAAGAAGTTGTGGTACATATATACAATGGAATATTACTCAGCCATTAAAAAGAACGAAATTGAGTCATTTGTTGAGACATGGATGGACCTAGAGACTGTCATACAGAGTGAAGTAAGTCAGAAAGAGAGAAACAAATATCGTATATTAACGCATGTATGTGGAACCTAGAAAAATGGTACAGATGAACCAGATGGCAGGGCAGAAGTTGAGACATGGATGTGGAGAACAAACGTATGGACACCAAGGGGGGAAAGCCACAGAGGTGTGGGGATGGTGGTGTGCTGAATTGGGCTATTGGGATTGACATGTATACACTGATGTGTATAAAATTGATGCCTAATAAGAACCTTCTGTATAAAAAAACAAACAAACAAACAAAGAAAACAACTAATACTAAACTTTCTTTGGGTTATTTGTATGGAAATATGTTAATATAAATGTTTCAGACATTACACGAAATTTCTAAAAGTCGTATATTTTCTGGTATAATGTTATAAGTCATAATTCTAGTTATTACTTTAAAATATATATCTCAGAAATAACTAAATTTCCTTGTCAATTGATTATGAACTTTCATCAAATCTTTAACCGTGGTAATTTTTAAATCTTTTGTCATTTACAGGCAGTACTGGGTGTACTCTGATGCTTTCACAAAAATGTTCCTATAAAAGGGTTTCATCTTCACGGAATTCATGGAAAAGACTCTGACAAGTACAGGTTTCTGGTAATTGACTATAGTGCTGAACTGAATGACTAAGCATTTTCAGAACGCTAATGGAAAACTGATGAATTCATAAAAGTGCTAACAAAAGATCAAGATGAAAAAAAATTAATTACATGGGACTGAGTGAACTGATGAGGATGATTATAATTTTTGTGACTTTCTGTATGAATAAAAAAAAAAATTCCCACAAGGACTCAGAGGCAAAAAAGATACAAATCAAGTTTCACTGGAAAGTAAGGGAGCTGTTACAGTGGAGGATTACTGGACTGAATGTCAATATTATGACATAGTATCAGTGTGTTTCGTGTTTGGTAATTGCAATCATTGTTGTGGTCATCCATTTACAATGCTTGTTGTCAGTTTATTTATCTCTTGTAAAAATAAAATACAGTGTGTGTGTGTGAAAAAGAAAAGTGAATAAAAGAGCCAGGATTGAAAAAAAAAAAAAAAGAATGAATGAATGAATGCCTGAATTGACTTATGAATAATTTTCTTTGTGGAAGTTTGAAAAAAAAATGGTTAAGAGAGTAAATTTTACATAATGTGTATTTTACCACAGTTTAAACTTAAAAAAAAATTAATAAATAGATAAAACCTAAAAAATGACAACAGTAAGAAAATGAAAAAGCAAGCCACAGACTGGGAGAAAATATTTACAAAACATATTTGGTAAAGAATTTGTATCTAGAATGTATGAAGACCTCTTAAAATTCAATTTTACGGTTTTAAAAAAGTAAGTAAATAAAAATTTTAAATAGTTAAAAGATCTGGACAGACACTTTACCAAGGTATACAGAAGATGGCAAATAAGAACATGAAAATATGTTCAACCTAAATAATCACAAGGAAAATGCAAATTAAAGCCACTGTGAGATGCTACTTCATACCCTGCAGAAGGGTATGAAAAGTATTGGAGAGGATGTGGAAAAACTGAAATCTTCATATATTGCTGAGAGAGAATATAAAGTGTTATAACTCCTTTGGAAAATAGTTTGAGAGTTTCTTCTAAAGTTACACAAACTTACCTTATGAGTCAGTAATTTCACCCCTAGGTATTTATTACAGAGAAATGAAGTTCCACATAAAGACTTGTATGTGAGCATCAATAGCAGCTTCAATCATAATTGCCTAAAACCGGAAAGAACCCAAATGCCCATCAGTTGTGAATTGTGATATAACTAGACAATGGATGTTACTTAGCAACAAAAAGGAACAGACTACTGATTCATGCAACAACATGGATGACTCTCTAAAGCACTATGTTGAATGAAAGAAGTGAGACAGAAAACGTTACTTATGGAGTGATTTCAATGATATAAAATTCTAGAACAGACAAAACTATAGCAATAAGAAGCAGGCCAAGGGCTGCCAGTGATCAGGGACTAGTGAGAAGGGATTGACTGTAAAGGGGCCTGAGAAAACTCATTGGGGTGATGGAGTGTTCTATATCACCAGTGTGCTGGTGGTTGCAAGACTATATACATTGTTAAAACTCACTTAAAACTGATTGATTTATTGTATGTAAATTATTACCTCAATAAAAGTGAACCAAAAAATCATAGTCCAATCTGCTAAGAATTGCCTAATTAGAGTGAGAGCGAAATAACTTAGTAGATATGAACCACTGTGGTTCTCAGAAATGAACGGGCTTATTCTGACATGACAGCAAACTCGAGGGCATTCTCCGTGTGACTGTTTTGCTCAGGGAATAATAGTGCAGTGGAAGTATTTGGAATCTTTGAATCAAAGAACCCAGGGATCACCTCAGAGGCTAAGAAGACACCTCAGAGATTCAGAGATTCCAGGAAAACTTTCCTTTCTTGTAGGGATCCAATGTACTTGCTCTGTGACGGCCGATCCCAATATCATGTGCTACCACAGAGCAGGCAATGATTGCTTTTATTCCATGATGTTTATCTGAAGGACAAGCGTAACCTGTGCACGTGTGCACATATGTGGGCAGGAGATTTAGGGATGCATTTTTCCACTGTAAGTGGTCAGGTTGAACATGCCAAACAGCAGGGAGAATTCCTCTGAGGCCCATATAGCTAACATCTGACTGGCACCCCACCCGGGTATCCAAATGGAATGCATGTCTTCTGCTCACAACCTGGCCTTCTTCCGGAGTTCTCTCCTTGCAGGGCCACAGCTAGAAGCCAGAGGGTCATTCCTGACCACCTCCATCTCCATACCCAATCCCTGACCCGGTCGTCTTGACTTTACCTTCTGATCATTCCTTAACATGTCCACTTCCTTCCATCCTACAGCACACCTCCTGTCTGATCCACCATCATCTGGTTCCCAAGGGGCTGTTAGCCTCCTCATGGGTCTCCCTGATTCCATCAAACCAAACTCCTTCTACCAAACTCCTCATTGCAGCCAGATGGGTCTTTAAAAATGTAAATCTGTGTGTGATGATTTGATTAATGCCTGTCTGCTTCCAACTGGACTGTGGAACAGACCTTGTCTGTTTTGCTGACGGGTCCTAGTATAATCTGACACATAGTGAGTGACTGATATATATTTGCTAAGTGAAAGAAAGTGTGGGAGGACTGCTTGATTTCATGAAGATAAAGGAAAAAGAAAAACAAGGCTAAAAACGACATCTGGGTCAACGTCAGTCCCCAGCAATGCTGTGAGACCATGGCATTAAATAAATAAATAAAGCTGCCATTTCAATCACACTGGGCTTGGAGGAAGGTCTTTAAAGCTAGAGACCAATATGTGTGTATGTTTACACATGCATGTATTTCCAGGGAAGGGCAGAGTTGGCTCCTGTAACCTACCCAGGTCTAAGTCACTCAGATGCTTCACGCTCCAGGTCAAATTCATAGAAAAGTTCAGAGTTACCTGAAAGTACAATAGCACTAGTATCATGTCCCACTTACTTACACTAACTCTGAGCTGGACACTGTGCTAGGAAGTTACTCAAAATCGCTTATTCTTCAAAGCCATTCTATCAAACGTTCATCATCCCATTTTTAAGAAAAGACAACTGAGTTTCCGAGAGATGGTGAACTTGCCAAAGACTTACAGCTGGCAGATAACAGAGCTAGAATTTGATTCTAGGTGGCTGATTCCAGAGCACACTCACCTAATGTCTCAAGTATATTGCTTTCCACATTTGTTTTATACTAAAATGTACCTATCACCTATCCACCGATGTTTTATTGTCATATGGCTATGACAAATTGATAACCTACGAGAAAATTCTATATGCATGAAAACAAAGACACAGAGATCCTGGGTGGCTTAGGAGCAGCAGGAGGCCACTGAAGGGTGAGGGTGATCTGGTCTGGTCCCCTGGGGAGACCTTCGGTGTCTTTAAAGGTGGCAGGAACCTCAGGTCAGCCAGGGAAGCACAAGAAGAAGCAGGGTGCTTAGGATGAGCAGCTCCAGGGTATGGGGGTTTAGCAAAAACACACATCACCTGCTTCCCAGGTTGCTTGGAGTTGGCCCGAAGATTCAGTTACCGTGGACTCACTGCAATTTTGTTTCCCGCCCTCCCCCGCACCGTTGGCAGCACACACCATTAACTCTCCATGGGATGCAGTTAAGGGTTGACTTGGGTCTCAGGACAGTTGTGTAAGAAGGCAGATCTGGCCCTTCTCGTAGGACAACAAGGAGGGGTGTTCACTCTCATTTCCCCATAGCCAGCATGTCTTGCCTTCCAGATTCTCATGTCCCCTTTCCTGGGCCGCCTGGAGGCAATGCTGGTTTTCTCCTCCTCCAGGATGACGGCATGTGAGAAGAGACTGTGAGAGTTAACACATCTCTAAGAGGTAGAAGTTGATTCCCAGAACACCTTGAGCAGTGAGCTTTACCTTGAGCAGCAGCTTCAATGTATAGAGCTCACTGCTCACAAGACCACAGATGGGTTTACATTCTTGATGATACCTCATCAGACTCCAAGGGATAAACGCGCCAGGGAATGCTTGGTGTCAAGGCAGCCCTATTGGAGAGATGCTGGGAGAAGGGACAGACTGTGCATGTGTGTGTATGTGTGTGTGTGTGTGTCCTCAAGTCAAGCTTCAGTGTCACAGTGATTATTTAAATCAGGGATGGCCATAGACAACAAGTAAATGAATGGTTATGTCTGTGTACCAATAAAACTTTATTCAAGAACACTGAGATGGGGATTTCCCTGGTGGCACAGTGGTTAAGAATCCATCTGCCAATGCAGGGGACACGGGTTCGAACCCTGGTCCGGAAAGATCCCACATGCTGCGGAGCAACTAAGCCTGTGTGCCACAACTACTGAGCCTGCACTCTAGAGCCCATAAGCCACAACTGCTGAGCCCATGTGCCACAACTACTGAAGCCTGCGCGCCTAGAGCCCATGCTCTGCAACAAGAGAAGCCACCGCAATGAGAAGCCCGTGCACCGCAACGAAGAGTAGCCCCCCTCACCGCAACTAGAAAAAGCCCACATGCAGCAATGAAGACCCAATGCAGCCAAAAATAAATAAAAAAAAGTTTAAAAAAAATTTAGAAAATAAAAAATGAACCCTGAAATGGACCTAGGGATTATCATACTAAGTGAAGTAAATCAGAGAAAGACAGATAGCACATGACATCATTTATATGTGGAATCTAAAATATGATACAAATGAACTTATTTACAAAACAGAAACAGACCCACAGACATAGAAAACAAACTAATGGTGACCAAAGGGGAAAGGGGGTGGGGAGGGATAAATTAGGAGTTTGGGATGAACAGATACACACTACTATATATAAAATAGATAAACAACAAGGACCCACTGTATAGCACAGGGAACTATAGACAATATCTTGTAATAACCTATAATGGAAAAGAATCTCAAAAAAGAATGTATATATGTTCTATATATATATAACTGAATCACTTGGCTGTACACCTGAGACTAACACAACATTGTAAATCAAACTATACTTCAATTAAAAAAAGAACACTGAAATTTCAATTTCATAAAATTTTCATGTGCCATGAAATATTATTATCCTTTTGATTATATTTGACCATCTAAAAATGTAAAACTGTTCTTATCTCATGCATCACACAAAAATAAATAGAGGACAGGATCTGACCTATGGGCCATGACCCTAGTTTATTTATTTATTTATTTATTTTTAACATCTTTATTGGAGTATAATTGCTTTACAATGGTGTGTTAGTTTCTGCTTTACAACAAAATGAATCAGTTATATATATACATATGTTCCCATATCTCTTCTCTTGCATCTCTCTCCCTCCCACCCTCCCTATCCCACCCCTCCAGGCGGCATGACCCCAGTTTAAATCATACGAAGAACGTGTCTCACCATTTGGGGGAAAAAAAAGAGCTGTGCAATATTTATATAGCAGACTTAATCTTAAGTCTACTTTCTTGTGTCTCAGGGAGGTACCAAGTGGTCATGTCATGATAATGTTTTGCAATTCAGGACCATCTTCAACAATGGGACCCCAAGTGGCAGACTGATCCTGAGGAGTGCTTGGACATAGCCATTCTAATTAACACCCACATTTAATTGGCAACTAATGTCCAGCAGGCTTTTCTGCTTAATAAAGCAAACAAAGGATTTATTTGAAGAAGGATGAGTTTTTAAATTTAATTTCCTAAAAAAAAAAACCTCTGCATGTGCCCACAGAGTGATGGAAAGAGATGTATCCATTGGATAATTTTTAATTAAGGTAATGAACCCTCACTAGCTAAAAGGTTTTCTTAGGGGAAAAGTCTCAAACTGTTAACACATCAATATGTTTCTGTCCATTAGCTTTTCCCAGGGTGACAAGTATGGCCTTAATGGTAATTTCAGGGAAGGTTCTTTCTATAACTTCAGGGCTGTTTAGTGATGAGGTCTTAGAAACCATGGAAACTTCTCTGGGGAGGTCAAATTTCAACTGTAGCTCTTAATGACAAATCATTACCTGGGGTTGTCGAAACAAGTTATACAACCTGGCTATGGGCTGAGCCAAGATTCAGAGCAGGTATGTGTACCCAAAGCACTGTGTGCCACTGAGGCCTTTAAGGAGGCTCCAGGAAAGGAGTCAAGTGGAAAATACTCAGGTCCGCATTTATCGTGCACCGTGATATGCCTCATGCTGCATATATAGTATTTCACTTAATTCTCACAATCATCAATGAAGTACATATCACTAATATTTCTATTTTCCAGATTGGGAAACTGAGGTTCAGAAATGATAAATGACTTGTCCAAGGTCTCTCAACAAATACTTACTGAATACCTGTCGTTTGCCATGAACGGAGCTCACATCTAGTGGGAGAAGCAAACAACTACAAAGACAAATATATAATTACAAGTTGTGAAAACTGCTAGGAAGAAAAAGTCCAGGGAGCTGCAAGAGGGTACAAGAGCTGGTAAGTGCCAACAGTGTATCAGATCTCAAAGCACTCGACTGCTAAGCCACACTGAACAATATAAGATGCAAAAATACACGTTTTCCTTAATAATTGTATTCATTGTTTTAGTACTGCCATAAAAAAGTACCACGACTGGGTGGCTAAAAACAACAGAAATTTATTCTCTCGCAGTTCTGGAAGCGAAAAATCTGAAATCAAAGTGTCAGCAGGGTTGGTTCCTTCCTGGGCACACAAAGAGAATCAGTTCCATGTCTCTCTCCGTGCTGCTGCTGACAGCCATGAATCCTTGGTGCTCCTTGGCTTGTATCAATAGATGCATCACTTCAGTTTTTGCCTCCATCTTCACATGGCCATCTCCCTGTGTGTCTGTCTGTGTCTCTTTTCCTCTTCTTATAAGGACACCTCTCATGTTGGACTAGAGGTGACTTCATAACTTCATCTTAACTTTGAGTACATCTTCAAAGACTGTATTTCCAAATAAGCCACATTCATAGGTACCGGGGGGTGGAGGATTTAAGACTTCAACATATCTTTTGGGGGTACACATTCAACCTCAAACAATTATCTATACTAGCTTTTCTGTTTTTGCTTTTGTTTCTTCCCCACAGTTTTCAGTATCGCCTCAGAGCCTGAAGGAAGCAGGGCAGGGTTGACCTCCTAGATCTTAAAAGCAAACCAGTCATGGGAGAATAATGGACAGTTTTAAATTGCTGCTGCTGTCATCAGGGGGCTGAGGGCCAGAGAGAGACAGGAAATGAGGCTGAGGATAGAGCTTCTGAGTAACATGTGAGTCTTCTAGCTGCACCCATATACCAAAGGTATCTGTAAAACCTTTCTCAAGACTAACAGCCAGGGCAGACTTTACAGGCTTTTCCTGCAGAGGGCATTTTTAGGAAAGAAGACTCCCACCACCTGCATTTCTGCATTCTGTGGATGGTCACAATAGCAAACCATTAGAACACCTGGGACCATGGAACTACAGAGAACCAAGTCCATGAGCGGACGGCCTAAAGCTTCATGTAACACAAAGGCTAAACTGAGAACCTTCCCTACAATCACAAACTGGTACAAGGAGGCAACTGGTCCAAAAAAAGATGTCCATCCCAGGCAATGGAGCGGAACAGCAGTGTGAGAGGCAGGAAATAGAATAAGGGCTGAGAACAAGGATTCTTAAGTCAGGACACCTAGATGAACTCTGGTCCAAGATGCACTGCTGGCCAGCTCTGTCTAGGGCAAGCTACTGTCCTTCTCTGCATACCAGCAACCTCACCTTCATCTTTAATTCCATGACCAATTCTGTGGTCCCAGATTGAACCCAGTGTACCTCCATCCCCATAGCAAACTTTCAGGTGAGCCACAGGATGGTTTCAGCTGAGGGTCAGCCAACATTTTCCATAACGGGTCAGATGGTAAATAGTTTAGGTTTTGCGGGCGCACAGTCTCTGTCATAACTACTCAGCTCTGCTGTAAACGGGTGAAAGCAACCTTGGATAATACATAACCCAGGGAGAACTCAAGCAGGGGTGATGTTCCCCCAGAGGACATCTGGCAATGTCTGGAGGCATTTGGGGTTGTCACAACCAGAGGCTGTGTAACAAAGTACCACAAGCTGGGTGGCTTAAACAATAGAAATTTATTGTCTTATAGTTCTGGAGGCTAGAAGTCCAAAATCAGGACCAAGCAACAGGGTTGGTTGCTTCTGAGGGCTGTGAGGGAGAATCTGTTTCATGCCTGTGTCCTAGCTTCCAGTGATTTGCTGGTACTCTTTGGTATTCCTTGGCTTGCAGACGCATGACCCTAATCTCTGCCTTCACATTCACGAGTTCTCCCTGTGAGCCTGTCTGTGTCCAAATTTCCCCTTCTTATAGGACACCAGTCATATTGGATTAGGGCTTACCCCCAGTGACCCCATCTTAACTAATCACATCTGCAAAGAACCTGTTTCTAAATAAGGTCACATTCTGTGACACTGTCACCAGCAAAGCCCATTAACAATTCCTAAGAAATAAAAAGAGAATCTGGCTAATAAAGTCTAACTTTTTTTTTCCTTTGTACTTAGTCTAGTTTCACTTGCTCACAGGGTGCCGTGTGCAGAGTCCTGGCACCTGGCCCTTCAGACCAGAGTTCCCAGTGCGAAATGGCTGTGAAGACACCTCCACTCATGGGCCATGTGCAAAAGGGCTGCATCCAACACCTCAATTCAAGATGGTGGCAGTGGACCAGGTGCACAGATGCAGCACCGGGCACTGCCATCTGGAAAGGTCGATTTGCTCTGCCCCAGGGAGGTTTGTCCTCATCCATGAACACTCTCATCTTCTGCCCTTTGTCTAGGGGAATGACAGTCTCCAGTCTGTCTCCCATTAGGTGGATTAGTAGCTCCCAAATTATGTAACATATCTCTTCCTATCAGGGGTGTAGGGCATTCAGGAATATACAAGAAGGAATGGGTAAGTGTGTGTTCATCCAATTTACATTCTAATGGCTCTCCAAATGCCTGTTCTTGGCCCTTTCCTGATACCCCATAATTTTACAACTCTTGTGACTGAGTTTGCCTGATCTGTTGTTCAGAACCAAGTTAAGTAGCACCAGGGTCGACTAAGAATTTGACAGGCTTTCCCCCCCACATCCAATGTCATTTGGGGCTCCTTGAGGGTCAATTGCAGTGCCAGCTTAGGAGCCCCCTGGCCCCACCATTCTTCATCTATTTGGACCATCTGCCTTTGAGGGCAGTGGCTGGTTATCTGTCATTTCTATCCCCCTTTCGGGGGCGGCGAGGGCATTCTCTCTTCTAGTGTCCCTCTTATCTGCATATGGTGCACTGATTGGGTCCTGGTTTCCTTGGCTGCTATCCCACAGTGGGGGCTGTGGGTCACTCACTGGAGTTAAGAGTCTCCGTGGGGGGTTGGTTAGTCCAGATTCCCCCACCGACAGGTTGACATTGGAGGACAACAGCCAGTAGGTGGGCTTGCCTCTGGGCTTTTTTATCCTCTGACCTTTCCTCCTCCACATCTTGGCTATTAAACATCCAGTATGTAAACTTGACCAGGTGAGAGGTAGAGGTATCTGGTTCTATTTATAGTTTCTGAAGTTTATGCCTAATGTCAGGGGCACTTTGGGAAATGAAATACGACCTCAGGATTGCATCCCCTTCTAATGACTCAGGGTCAGTGATGGTATAGATTCAGAGGCATTTCCTGAGGTGCTGTAGGCATGCCAAAGCGTTTTCTGTTGGCTCCTGGTTGATTTCCTTTATTTTGTTCCAGCTGACAAGTTTCTTTCCTGCTGCCTGAATTCCCTTTAGGATCATATTTTTATAATGGGGCAGCCTCTGTCTTCCACCCGCTTCTCCATTGTCTCAGTGGTCCCAGTTGTGTTCATTATCTGGGACCACTTGATTCCCTGGTCTGAAAATAGCATGACCTGCGTTGTTTCTGTTTTCTCTGTCTGCTTCCTCTCAGGCTTTTGAAAAGACTGTGGCCTTTTCTTCCCCCATTAAGAGTACATTGAGGAGGCTCTGGACGCCAGCCCAGGCGGCGTCATGGGTCTGAAACGTTCCCCTAATCAGATTCAGGAACCCCTCCGGATCTTCCCTCAACCCCTTACTATGACTTTCCAGTTACACAAGTGGTAAATGGGACATGTACCTGCTTGAGGCCTCCTTCTCCATCGGGGACTTGCCTCAAAGGGAGTACTTTTCCTGGTAGGTTGTTGGACCCTGGCTCGTAGTTAGTCCAGCTTTGCATAGTAGCTGGACTAGGTTCTGGAAGAGGGGGCTGGTGTGGAGAGGCCCTTTGGGCCTGTTGCCCAAATCAGTACATATGAAGGAAGGGGGTATGGAGGGAACATAGGAGGGGGTGAGGGAGGAGATGAGGAAGGCCCTCAGGGGAGAGTCAAGGACTGATATTACCTCAGTGGAGGAGCGCCCACCTCCCTCTTGAAGAACTTTGTTCTGATATAAGGCCATAAAAAGCTGCACATAGAGAATTTCATCCCATTTCCTTTGTCTCTGGTATAGCAGTCCAATTGTTAAATGGTGGTGTGATTTAGAGACTCACTGACGGGCCAACTTTCTCCATCTCCCAGCTGGTATTGGGGCCAGGCTGTACTACATAGGAAGATTAAATGCTACCCACAGAAACAGGGCCCCTGGAGCATGATTGTATAGAAACGACGATATATTCCAGTCACCCCAACCTAGGAAGGAGCCTGTCCCAAATGCTGAAGAAGAATGGTCCATGGAAGGGAGCAGTTTTATGTGGGAAAACGGCTGGCGGAATACACAGTAACCTCCCAGACCCAAGTCACAGAAGCAAGAAGCCTACCCCCAAGGATTTTGGCCCCAAAGGTGGAGCTGATAGCCCTCACCTGAGTTGGCTCAGGAAAGGGGCGATCTTCTGTGTTGACACAGACTTCCGGTATGCATATGCCATTCTACATGCACACGGGACTGTTTGGGAGGAAAAAGGTATGCTTACTGTGGAGAATAAAGGGGTGAAACATGGCGTAAGCATACTGAAGCTCTTAGAAGCAGTACAGCTTCCAAAAGAGATGGCAGTGTTTTACGGTAGGAGTCACCAAAAGGGGGTGCAGAGGTAACAAAGGGAAAGAATAAGGTGGACACAACTGCCAAAAGGGTGGCCCTAGAACCAGTAACTTGGCAACTACCCCTCAAACCTTGAAGGCCAGATCCATCCAATTATTGCCCAATCGACACAAAGGAAGAATTAGACAAAGCCCCCAAATGGGCTTTGCTAGAGATCTGGGAGGCCATGGGTGGCTCGTTAATGAACGTGAGCAATACTTTTTTCCTGAAATGCAGCTTGTCAAGCCAAGGCTTCTCAAGGAACTCACTACAGGAGGAAAGTTCTATATAATTGGTTACTTGAGGTCACGGTGACTCCTGGCATGAAAAGTACAATCAGTGGGATAGTCAAGGCATGCCCCCATTTACACAATGAACAATCCCAGCACCAGATGCCTGCAGAGGCCCCCAGATAAGGCCTATTCAGACCAGAAGGACACACCCTGGAGAAGACTGACAGATTGATTTCACTGTCATGCCAGGTACCGGGTAATTTCAGATGTCTCTTGGTGCTGGTAGACACATTTTCTGGGTGGAAAGAAGTATTCCCTGATAGAACTGAAAGAGCAGCTGAAGTGGCTAAGGCATCACTAAAATAAATAATCCCCAGGTTTGGGCTCCCAGGATCCCTGCAAAGCAACAGTGGTCCAACATTTGTGTCGCAAGTGACAAAGGGGATAGCATGCGTCCTGGGCCTAAACTGGACCTTGCACTCAGCCTGGAGACCCCAATCATTGGAGAAAGTAGAGAGAACCCATCAGACCTTGAAATGGGCCTTAGCCAAGCTATGTCAGGGAACTCAACAAAATTGAGTTAAGTTGCTTCTCACTGCCCTACCCCACATGTGGTTATCCGCAAGGGATAAGTTCAAGTTAAAAGCCTTTGAACTTACGTATGGTAGATCCATTCCCCACCCAGGAGAGAAGGGGCAACTTAGTCCCCTTGAAATGGAACAGCTCAAGTGTGCCCTCCAGGTAGGAGAAACCAGGAACGCCCTCACAGAATAAGGATGCGCACATCTGCAGACCTGGCTCTCCACCCTTTCTGGCCAGGAGCCTGGGTGAACCTAAAAACCTGAAAAACTGGCAGCCTGAAAGCCCAGCTCACCCCTAAGTGGAACAGACCCCAGTCCGTGATCTCTAGCACCCATTCTGCCCTGAAGATGCAGGGGGTGGCCCCATGCGTGCACCACACTCTAGTGAAGGGGGCCCCAGAGTCCAGATAACCTGGGGCAATAGACCCCTGACTACTCGTGTGAACCTCTTTCTGACCTGAAGCTTCTCTTCTGAAAAATGACAGAAAAACAACAAAGGGTGACCGGGGAGATCCAGGCCCTGGCAGTGAGCCTCAGCATCAGGGCACACTCGCCCACAGGCAAGACCGAGATACCTTCATTTTTTGCCTTGTCTCCAAAAGGTTAGAGAAATGGCCCAGGCCTGGTGACCATCACACAGCTCTAAAGGCAGCTGGGGAGCACTTCTGCTCCTTTGCCCGGGTTACGACGATGCCCACGCTCAGGAGGAAACAGTTACAGAAGATGGACCTGCGCCCTCAGCTCCCCTCAGCACCCCCAGAGAATAAGTAGGACAAATGACAGAGGAGGGAATGTGTCACTGGCAAAGCTCATTAAGAATTCTTGGGGAATAAAAATCAAATCCGGGTAATAAAGTCTAACATTTTGTCTCCTTTGTGCTTAGTCTGGTGTCACTTCTCGTAGGGTGCCCGGGCAGAGGCCTTGTACCTGGCCCTTCAGACCAGACTTCCTAGCACCAAACGGCGGCGTGGACACCTCAGCTCGGCAGGCCAGGTGCAGAAGCCCTGCACACAACACTGCAATTCAAGACGGCGGTGGCAGGCTGCGTGCAGAGAGGCTGCGCCAGGCACTGTGATCTGGAGCCCTGAGCAGCCCCACTGCACCCGCCCTGCAAGAACTCTGACCCCTCCCTTCCCCACTGCCCAGAACCCATAAAGTAGCCCCACTCACCACCTGTCTGGAGAGCATGTGCTTTTGAACTCATACTTCTCTAATCTTTGGTTAAAGAATAATGCTTTCCTTTGCTTCTGAACCAAACTAGGTCTCATTTTATTGGTGCTAGTGACACCGGTGAGGAGGACTCTTGTTGGGGCCCCACTCGAAAGGGTCACTGGTGACAATACTAATGGTTAAGACTTTAACATATGAACTTGGGTGAGCACAATTCAGCCCCAAAGATGGAACTACTGATGTTTAGCAAGTAGACTCCAGAGACCTGTTAAACATCCTACAATGCACAGGGCAGCCACTCAGCAAAGAACCAGTCAGCCCAAATGTCATTTATGCCAAGACTGAGATGCCCTGGTGGAGATCTGTCCTGGGTGGGTCACTTTCCAACAGAATTGCTCCCTGGGAAAGGGCAAAACAACCATTTGTAAAGAAACTTTCCATTTTCATTCTGAGCTTCCCTGTGTCCAAAAGCTTTGGTTATTTTTGTTAAGGTTTACCCAAATCATTTTTTAAGTGCAAAATTCCTTCCACCATCTTCACATTCAGTTCCCCACCTTTATCTGCAATGCTTCAAAATTCTCAAGGAGTATTGCTGGTGTTTTATTTTCTGTACCTTGATGTGTGCAGAGGTAGATTAATACTACTTCTAAAGAAATTCATTTTCTCCTCTCTCACAACAAAGGTGATACACAGGAGAAATAAATTACAGGAAACAACCATTAGTACAAGAGTGAGTTCCACCAGCTGCAGCAGGAAGGGACCCAGCCTGTGGTTGCTTTAACTTATATATATTTCAACAGGGAGGCCAAGTGGTAAATAAAAATTAAAATTAACATTTAAATGAACTCTGACTGCATTTGAGGATTTTTGTTATTCACACGGTTAAGTGTTACACTAAAAAGAGAAAGGATTTATATTCAAATTACCTATTACACAACCACTTAGCACAAGTAATTAGCAATGTAAGTCAACTCTTTCATTCCTGGCATCTCCCCCACCCCAACGTTTTTTTCCCCTTAGTGACCAAAAACACAAGGAAACGCTCTCAAATGAGAAATAAAATAGCAGATTTAAAATTACTTCCCCTCCTAACTTCTGCACAAAATCAAAGTTTATCATGAGTCGATGCAAATGAAAGCAAAAGTGTTTCTTCTCAGGGGGTGGAAAAGCATATTTTAGACCACCTCGTTCAATACCTTCATTTCACTGATGAGAAAATTGAGGCCCACGCGTAACAGGGAAGAGCAAAATCTGACTCCATGCTGGATCTGTTTCTTTTACTTCAACCTTTGCTTTTCGTTTCTTTTGTTATTATAATCATACATAATGGCCTGCCTCAGGGAAGCCTGCCCCTCTGCCTGAATGTTAAACTAAAATGCCTCTGTTCAGCTCACAGGGAGATATCCTGACCCTGCCCACCTGTGAATGGCTGCAGAAGAGAAGAAGTTAATACATCCCCTCGCTGAGGCTGGCCAAGCCAGGAGATGTTTTGCAAGACTTATAGCCTTTTTACTTTACTTTCTCACCTTCTCTCCCTCTCTGTTCTACGAAAGAAACTGGTATCCAGACCCCTATAAGATGGTACTCTGGGACATTAGTCTGCCAGCTTCTTGCACACCTGGCTTTCTGAATAAAGTTGCTATTCTTTGCCTCAACACCTCATCTCCCGATTATTGGCCTGTCATGAGGCAAGCAGACTGAGCTTGGATTCGGTAACACACAGAGAAGCAATGTGTCCAAAGACACAGAGGAAGTTAGCAGCAGATACTAGCCTGGAGCTGCAGTCCCCACAAGTCAGTCCACTGCTACGAGAGGCGGTTGGGTTCTTCAAGACATCTCATCAATGCCTACAACCCCAAAGACATTTGAGACCAGTTCTGCCCTTAGAACTGGAGGAGAGGGGCCCTGCTCTGGGCTGCACACTATAGAGGACCTTGATCTTGTCCTTCCCCGGCTGAGCCCTCCCACAGGCAGAGTCCACAGGGCATGTGGGCACGTGCCCACCCAGAGCCTGCAGTCCCCACCTGTCCGGAACTTCAAGTGCCCACGATATCAGAAGTCCTGCCAAATGACACTAAGCTTCCTCCCAAGACTGGGGCACACTCTTCCCCAAGTTGATTCCCAGGAGAGGATCACATCACTGACTCAGCATGCCTGCACCCCAACCCCCAGACTGAGGGATGGTGAAGGGTGGTGGTTTGCAGAGGATGCGGACAGAGTTTGGGTGTTCAGGTTAGGATGTCCAGGTGCTATGCCGGAGGCTCCTTGTGCAGCAGAACAGAGCCAGGGCCAGGGCCTGGCAGCTCAGGAGCTGGAGGCCTTGGGGACAGGAGCCTGCATCCCCAAGTAGCCACCAGCCAGCGCAGACCTTAGCAGAGTTCAGAATCCTATGTTAGAACCTGGCTCTTCCAGGTCAGTATGTAGGTGCATCTGCAAGGTAGGAGGATGGCATGTATCACACTTAATAATTTGTTAGCTTGATGGATAACTTTTAAATATTTAGACAGAGTATACGGATCTTTATTTGTACTATTGTCCTGGGCCCCACAAATGTTGCGGGTGAGGTAATCTGCGACACATCAGAGGCCTGCAGGCTGGATTGGGCCAGCAGAAGTGTTTTGCTCTGTTTTTGGAAGGTTGGCCAAAATAAATAAATAGATAGATAAATAGATTAAGATGTAATGAAATGAAATGAAATGAAATAGTAAAGATTCCGAATGTCCTTAGCTCCTGACCACAGAGCTCATGCACATATTTATTCCCACGCACTAGTTTGTGGCCACTGCTTAGTCCTTCAGCTCTATTCACATGTACACACTGAATCATTCCTGTCCCCAGTCTTTGTGAACTTGCTGTCTTGGGTTCTCAGATTTCAGCAAGTATTAAAAATATTACCAGTCCCTCTCTCTCTCCTCTCACACATGGTTCTAGCTGCATTCCTTTGCAGAGTTAATCACAGGAGACTTGGGTGGGAGTCTCCTTTCTCCTCCATTGTGTTAATCCCCCATCATTCGCTGTGCTTTAGCCCATCCTGCCCTGACCTGCAGAAGGGTAACTATGTACATTCAGAACCAACCTTGATTAGGAAAGGCTCCTGCCAGTGCCTTCCACCCAGTGGGAAAATGGCCTTCAGGAGCAGTGACTTTTGCCTAGCAGGAGTAAATTCGGTAAGGCAAGGAACCCCAAAACGTCTGCAGAATCTTATAAAATCTTTCACAGAAAGACTTCTGTTAGCTCCTGATGGCAGCACCCCTTGGCCCTCTTGGAATCCAGGGGTCCGACAAAGCCCAGAAAGTATGCCAGTGTGCCAAGCCCCACAACTTCTCCCTGATCCTTCAGCCAAACAATCCCCCCAAACTCCAATGCACGGTGACTGGAGCACAGACATCAGGGAAGTCTTGACTTCTAGTTCTGAAAACAGAGAGTGGATCCCAGTCTAGCCTCATCTGAGATCCTCTAAATGCACGTAAGAGTGCCTTCTGCAATTAAACTCTATGTCCCGAGTCCCTTTTCTAGGACTGCCTTGTGCCTGACGTCTTTTTCTATTATACGATTGTACATGTGGGCTTCAATCTGGCCCTGCAAGAAAAAGAAAGCCCGGGGTTCTTGCATGGTGGGGTTCATGTCTATGAAAATCACCACAGGAAAACAGAAATTTCCCACAGGCTGCAGTCAGGTGGACGCTGGTTTGACTCCTGACTCAACCTCTGAGTGGCTGTGAGATCCTGGGCAGATTGCCTAACCTCTCTGTTCTTCTGTCCCCCTCCTCTGTACAATGGAATGGTGACACCTCTCTCTGAGGATCTGTAGCACTTAGATAAGATATGGGCCATGGCTGTTTTCATGGTTTAGGTGAATCTAACATGGTTCAGTAGCACATCGGTGTTATTAACCAAATGCGTTAAAATAATCTGCACAGCCCATGGCCTCAAAAGTGAGCGAGACGTGTAAAAAAACGTATGACCTTTTGAACAGGCACATACATACGGTGAGTTCACAATTATTTATGATGCCTAATATCAAACACTGTTTCTATTATTAATAATAGTAGCCAAAGAGCTATAGGAATGACTTTTTACAGTGGGCTGGGGAAGGAGGCATCATTTTAACCCTCATCGTTAAATCCTAACATCTTGCCTTACTAACTCTGCACCCCTTCTCTGCCATCAAATTATCCCTGCCAATGAAACACTGATACCTCACCACTACTGAGTTTCTGATACCTTTCTGATTAGGGTATATTCAAATGCTTTTCCTTTCTGTATGATTTGTGAAATTCCTTATGAATAAAGGCTGTTTCTGCAATGAGCAAAGAGGTACAGCTTTTGTTCAGGTTTCAAAATAAGCAAAGAAAAAATAATCGAATCCCTTCACTGGCATTTTGCACCTCTCTTCCCTCCTCAGTCCCTTCTTCATCCCCCATGAAAAGAGCAACAGGAGATGGAAACTTCTATAGCGTTCCCCAGCTTTCTCTTAAGGATGGCTTTGGTCTGCGGTTGATAAGGAATAAACAGGAAGTTGTAGTAAACCCTGAAAAGGTTCTCCTTCCTTCCTCCTAAACAGCTCCTGCCCTTCAGAAACCCCAAGGAACATTTTTCAGAAATAAAAGTGAGAGATTTAAAAAGATGAGGTATGCTAGGCTGAAACCATGAGGGTTTCAAAGTTTCCCCTATTGCAATTAGGTCTGCAGCCTCTCCGAAAGCCCCCTAAATCTTCCAAGTAACACAGACACAGCCCCAAATAACATCACTATCATTTGGCTTTATTTGTACAGTAGATATGACTTGATATTTGTAATTACATCAGTTTGGAAGTAAGCAGGTCTTACTTCTACAGCTTGAGTAAAAGCTTTCCAGGTCCCAGGGCACTGTGGAGGAAATCCAGTTGCAAAAACCTCTCACCACTCTCTTCTAAGAGATAATAGAGGTAGTTTCAGGAGGTGTGATTACAGAATGAGGAGTTTTCAGCATGGAACGCTTCTACCAACATCGCGTATTTATTCCACTTTACACGCCTGGGACACAAGCTGTCTGTCCCCACACTTAACTGAGGAAGATGCATGATCTCATGCAGCTGCAGATCTACTTAGTCTGTTCTATTCTGCCCTATTGACCCAAAACAGCTCCTGGGTCAATAATGAAAACCATTAGTGGACAATTAGTGGAAGACCTTGGTTGAGAACTCAGCAACTCCTCACTTTTCTATTTCTCATCAGACACAAAACCTTGATGAGGAAGGTCAGAGCAAGACTTGTTCCCTATGGTGAAGAAAGACAGCTGCATTTATAACAGCAGCTATAACAGAGGACAGTGGAAGTCCGTGAAACCCCCAAGTTTCTCTCCCACCAGCCAGCCGTGATACCACCCTTCCACGCGACTCAGCCACAAAAATTCACCAACGGATTAAGCCAATGGTTTCCTAACCTGGTTGCATGTTCAAATCCTCTGATGAGATTTTTGCAAATGCACATCCCTGACCCCACTACAGACTCCCATAAACTCTTTTGGGGTGTGGTCTGAGAATCTGTGGGGTTTTTTTGTTTTGTTTTGTTTTTGTTAATTTTTATTGGAGTATAGGTGCTTTGCAATGTTGCGTTAGTTTCTTTTTATTTTGAGTTTTCTTTTTTTTATTAATTTTTATTGGAGTATAGTTGTTTTACAATGTTGTGTTAGTTTCTGCTGTACAGCAAAGTGAATCAGTCATACGTGTACATATATCCACTCTTTTTTGATTTCCTTCCCATTTAGGTCACCACAGAGCACTGCGCAGAGTTCCCCGTGCTGTACAGTAGGTTCTCATTAGTTATCTATTTTATACATAGTTGTGTATATATGTCAGCCCCAATCTCCCAGTTCATCCCACCCTCTCTTCCCATAACCTTACGTTTGTTAACCATAAGTTTGTTCTCTATATCTGTGACTCTGTTTCTGCTTTGCAAATAAGTTCATCTCTATGAGAATCTGTGTTTCTAAAAGTGCCCCAGCAGATTCTGAGACAACTCCCCTGGTACATTTCCTGATTGGTGCTTGGGAACCAAAGGTTAGAAACATAGGTGAGAACACTCTCTCTAGGAAGCAATGATAAAACTGAAGCTCACTTGTAAATGAAGGGGTGGCTTCTTCCAAAAAGTTGACTATGTAGATTAATTTATTAGACGAGATAGGGATATCTTTGTCTCTAAGACAGAGTTCAGGATGAAGGAGGTTGGTAGACAAGAAGACACTTGCAGGTTTTTGGTCTCCTGCATCCACATGTTTGGAAATAGCATCTCAGTTTTTCTTCCGGAACATGCCATCCCTTCCTTGCTTGCTTGCTGGTTTGTAAAGTGGGATTCACCCCACCCCCAACTCCAGAAGTGGGCATGTGATCCAAGCCTGGTCAGTTGGAACATTCCAGGTGCTAGGGAGCCATAACTGGTCAGGAAAGAGTGTGATGCATTACGCCAATCTCCAATAGTCTTCCTGCAACACTAGGGAACGAAAACTCCTCTCTCTGCGGGTCTGTTGGCTGTGAGGAAGAGGACCCCTGCATGGGGTGGATCTGTCTAACACAGAGAGGCGGAAATAAAGCAAAACCAATCCTGATGACATTGGGAGAGCCCTGGTCTCACTGTGGTTGTTCCAGAACTCTCAGGGTTTGAACCAATTCATCCCTCCCCCCTTATTTACTCCTTAGCAAGCTTGAGCGAGATTCCTGTTGACAAAAAAGAGTCCAGGAAACATACTGAGACAAGCCCAGAAGACAGGATGCAGCGTGGTGGCACGGGGGCAGAAGGACAGAAGAAGCCAATATTACTTAACAAATGTTTACAGAGCCCCCACTAGGCACCGGGTACTAGATCAGGCACTAGAAATACAGAGATAA
This sequence comes from Aethalodelphis obliquidens, assembly GCF_003676395.1. NCBI lineage: Eukaryota > Metazoa > Chordata > Mammalia > Artiodactyla > Delphinidae > Aethalodelphis > Aethalodelphis obliquidens. Next base: position 42,318,267 of record NW_020837953.1, read on the forward strand.
ATAAGCCTCAGTCCTTACTCTGGAGGAGCTTATGGTCTAGCAGGTTCACAAACATAGACAGATGATTGGAGTTTTGTGGACCTCATTGTTTGGGGGAGAGCTGGTAGGAAATCTACAGTTCTATTCTTCCAATTGTGGGAAACATCATGAAATAACTTTCGAGCTTTAATCTCCCCAGCGGTGCAGCTGAAATAGCTCTCACCTCTTTTCCCAAAAGATGTGGAAAAGTGTCACACTCTATGTCATACCCAGATGGTAAAATCAGCAAAAGGAATGAACATGAAAGAGTTCTTTCATTCATTCAACAGACATGTACTCAGGGCTACCGCGGGCCAGGCACGGTGCAGGCTCTGTTTACAACAGTAAACAAGACAGCAAGTCCTGGTGTCATGGGTCTTACTTGGGGGAGGGGGGAGAGGCAGGGGGAAAACTGAGCAAATAAATGATACTCAGTAGTGGTCTGTGATATGGAGGAAGTAAAACTTTGAAATGTGCTAGTCACCCAGTAACCGGGGTGGGGGGAAAGGGAGCTACTTGAAAGCGGAGAGTCAAGGAAGGTGTTTCAGAGTAAGTGACATTTAAGCTGAGTCAAAATTATTGTTTCTTCTGCTCAAGGTCCTTGTTAGAACACATAAGGACGGAAAGCAAGGACCTGGGTGAGCTTATAGACCCAGGTTCTCGACTGTTTCTATGCCCGGTTGCTTATACATCTTTGTACATGCAGCAGAATTCAGTCTGAAATCTGCTTTTCTATAACACATTGACTAGTAAGAAGGTTGTAGGGAAAGGGGTAAGAAACTCCCACCTACCAATTACCCACATTCACTCAAACAGCCCGGCGGGGCTTCCCTGGTGGCGCAGTGGTTGAGAGTCCGCCTGCCGATGCAGGGGACACGGGTTCGTGCCCCGGTCCGGGAAGATCCCACATGCCGCGGAGCGGCTGGGCCCGTGAGCCATGGCTGCTGAGCCTGCGCGTCCGGAGGCTGTGCTCCACAACGGGAGAGGCCCGCGTACCGCACAAAAGAAAAAAAAACAGCCCGGCAGTCCTACCATCTTCCAGCATCAGAAGCAAGTGGAGGGCTGCAGCTAAAGGCAGATGAAGCACAGCTCAGAGCCCTCATGCAATGAAGGGTTTTCTGATGGTTAAGGACCAAAACCATGTTCTAACCATCAATTAACAGCTGTTCTCCTGCCTAGAAATTGAAGCAAATCCCACTGTCTTTGGGCAAAAGACCCCCAATCTCCCCAGAAGCAGGAATGAGGATTTGATGGCCCGTTCCCTTCCTACTTTGAGAGAAGCCACTAGCATGCTGGCAGCAGAGCTGTAGACTGGCAGGGAGATGCCAAGCCCAGCTCTTACACAAGTCCAGAGCAGTGTGCATTAGGTACTGGCTGGAACCTGCTGGAGTAATTGGGAGATCAGACATTGGCTTTTATGTGCTATTTGAAGCAGTTTTCCTTTGGGGGCTTTCGTTTTTTAATGCATTTCTGAATTGGCCCGGATTTTAGAATAACGGTAGCTTATGTGTGCTTAGAAGAAAAACAAAAGATTCAAATTGTGCTTTTAGCTTTCAAAGGCGAGCAATCTTTATGGCAGTGCCTGTTTCAAAAGGCATTAGCCTCCTTTACCCTAAAACGCTGTCTGCTTTTCCTGGTCTCATTGCGTGTGTGTGTGTGTGTGTGTGTGTGTGTGTGTGTGTGAACAAGAAAGCCTTATGCCTTCTGTTCTAAGGTTTCAGAACCTGCCTAAATGATGCCAACGAGCATCTACCCCAGCACAACGCCTCCAAACCCCACTGTCCCTTTGCCACCCATGTGTCTTCAGGAGCTTTTCTGTGCTATCAAAGCAAAGAGTGACGCTGAATGGTTGCCCCGATGAGAATTCTGCAATATCGTCACAGCATTGCATGAAATCCCACTCAGAGTGCTCTGTTGTCAGAGTAGGTCTCATCATAAGATCTGCAGAGCCCAGGACAGGAGCGCAAATGGATCCCTATGCCCGCCACGTCTGAACATTTAAAAGTTACAACCGAGGTCCACCCAGGGCCCCCAGCCTGTTCCCCAACACCCACCTTCTTGACCTGGAGGTTAAATGAGTCATGCTGTCTGTCCCCTCAGGGGCCACTGGCAAGCCTGAGTGATGGTAAGGTTTGGCCAGCACAGGGCAGGATGGAAGCTGAGTCAGGAGCCAGGATTCCTGGGGGTGACGAGATCTGCCCGCACCTGGGATAGGGACTCACCTGGACAAGCTCCTCAGGGAGCAGAGTGTACAGGTTTCCCTCTGCTGCCTGAGGATTTCCAGACCTGTAGGACTTTCCGAACTACACCATCCAAGCAGAAGGGGACAACCAGCTCAGTCACCTGGGGAACTCAGTTTGGGTGATTCGCGGCAGGCAACCTTAAAGCACTGACACTTTCCCTCATTTCCCAGGCTTGGCTATTCTCCCCCCTCCCCCCATACACCTGTGCTCTTAATTCCACATTCTCTGGAAGCTCCATCCCGCTTTCCCACCTCTTACCCATAAGGTCCATTTGCTTACCAGACATCCAGAATGCTTCCTTACAAAACCAAAACAAACAAATAAACAAGGTCTTTATTTTGGTGGTTCTGACACACCCCAAGCAGGGGTCCCTCTTGTCCAGATCTCAGGAGTGTCTGTAGCAGAGTGAACTGAATTGGCTGTTGGTCTGGCCGAAGTTTGCTGGCCCGTTAAGGTGGATACCAGTTGATGGTGCCTATTTGCTAACAGAACTCTGATTTTCCATTGAAGATATACTGTCTCACCCATGGCAAGAAGCCCTGCTATCACTCTCGATCAAGATACCCTGGCCTCTGTTGACCTGGAGGTGGGCCACTCAGAGCTCACTTCTGGCCATCTGAATACCAGGGCAGAAGACACTTGGGAACACCTGTCAGGTGACAGGCATTCCCTGTCAGGTGTCACCATCAGGTGACAGTTGGTGTCACCTGATGGTGACACCCTGGGAGGACCACCTGAGCGTCCACTGGTTCCTGCTTCCTGGGTCCTCGCAGCTTCCATGGTTTCTGCTCTTCCCAAGGCCCATTCTTCAGCTTTGCCTTCCATTCTGTGAGCTACGGCTTGTATACATCCAATAAGTTCCGTTCTATTAAGTTAGCCAGGGTTAGTTCCTATTGCTTGCATCGGAAAAGCCCTAACAGACACATTAGTCATGCAACCTTCATGGTGTGGAAGAGAGAGCTGGACTTTAACAAAGGGGCATAGCATCAAATCTGAACAAATAGGAGTTTTCCTTTGGACTATGTCACTTGCCTGCTAAAAACCACCAACGAACGGATTGCACTCTTTATTCTCCCCAACCTCCCCTCCTGGCCACCACCACAGCCCATTCTCTCAACACAACCAAAATCTAAACGTGCTTTAACATGGCTCTCCATCCTTATTTACCCCTTACACAAACCCTCCCCTCTACAGACACCGTGCTACTTGTCTCCTCTGTATAAGTCCCTTTGTAGTTTACTTTAAATACTTCTGGGTAGATAGTATGATATTCGGAATGTAGCAGGTGAAGTTTCAACTCTTAAGGGTGTGGGCTATTCTATAAGAAGAATCGTCTTCCAGACCTGACAGTAACAAGGAGACAGTCTCAGTTTGGAATGCATTGGTCTCCTGTATGTATGTATGTATGTATATATGTGTGTGTGTGTGTGTGTGTGTGTGTGTGTGTGTGTGTATACATATATATATATATATATATATATATATATGTGTATACACATACACACACCTTTGATCTCCATTTTGAACAAATGGAGAGCATGCCTTAGAAAGTCTTCTACAAGTAGCACAGCCAATTAGGGAGGTAGTTGTGCAGCATTTATTTTTTATTATAATTATTTGTACTGTTACTTCCTAGTTATGGAGAATAGTGTTCAGGGGGTGCTCAGCTGATTGAAGTTCTGGGAAACACTTCTATACATTAGAGCTCCCTGATTAGGACATTAGCTTCTACAGGGCACTGAGAATGTTTTATTCATCTCTGCAAGTCCTAAGCAGGTCCTATGGCTGATATATGGTGGGTCATCAGGAGTTCAATACAAAATGGCTGCATTAATAACTAAAAGACCATTAATTCACAGTCAATAATCTGGAATTGGTAATATAACTTGAGCAAAGAAAAATTATAAGAACAGCAACAATATAAAGATGTGCTAATTGAGTTGGCTAAAAATGACATGTGTTTAAGCATTTTGTGATCCCTTTGCTTACAAACCAGTGCCTCCCACCACATCTCACCTATTCATGGAAACAAGCTTGGCCGGACCCTGAATGTTCATCCTCAACTTACCTATGTACTGGATTCACTGTATGTGTCGGCTGAAATGTCGTTTCACTGCAGTTGCCTTCTCTGAACATTGTCCCCGCCCACAAACGCCATTCAGTGTCCCTGCTCCCTGAACTGTTCTCTCGCGGCAGTGATCATGGTTGAATTATAAACTGATTTGGGTGATCATGTGATCACTGTTTATCTGTCATGCTAGACTCTAAGCTTCCTGAGCAGAGAGGCTGCATCTATTTCATTTACTCTTGATTCCCAGCGCCCAGCTTTAGGCTTTCACTTAGTAGATGCCCGATAAATACCTGAAACATTAATGAACAAATGTTCCACGTGTGTCATTTTAACAATAAGCCAATTCAGGCTGTTACAGCAATTCAGACTGGCCTTGCTGTCAATTTTCCTGAATAAATAAACAAGATTTTACAACCATCCGTAAGTCAAGACCCTAACAAAGCCATTTAGAAAGTACTGAGTTTAATCTCAGTGGGAAAAACTGAGAACACAGTTTTGCACAGTCTAGCAGCTCACATAGGGCGGCTGTTCTCCTTACTGAGCCTTTGGCCAAAGTATAAAATAATGGAAAGACAGACCCTCTGGGAACACCAGGAACCACGATGCGACTCTGTCCTCGGCTTTGTGCTGTCCTTTATGCCATCCTCGAAAACATGCTGTTTTGACCCAATCGCTCCAGTTTTCTTGCTTCGGGGATGACTCCTCATACTTAGCCATATGTGCTGCATTTCAGGACACACTGTTTCATCCATCTCCGTAGTCCTTTGTGTTGGGATTTCCAAAAAAAGCATCCCACAAAACTAACCAGATTTCTTCATGCCTCCTGTTCAAGAAGAAGATGTCCCGGATTTGCAAAGAGCGTATTGAACAACATGTTCGCAATGCTCCTGAGGAGGAAAGGCACTTTGGCAGAGGAACTCCATTACCACTCAGATCTTTACGCATGAATTCCAGAATAGGACAGGACGCATGCTTCTCCCCCACACTAGCAGATCCACATGGCAAAAGGTGACTGTTCCCTCCAGCCCCTGCCAGGCTGGCTCTTGGTGACTGCAACAGCTGCCTGATTTCTCATTCCCTGGGTCCCCACCTCTCACTTTCACTCTCCCCTCTGCATCTATGTGACATTTCTAAAAGACAAGTTGTGTTCAGCCCCCTGCTTAATCCCCTTCAATCTACGCATTCTCCTGACACACATGTATCAACAGCAAGCACCTGCTGTGTACCAGGCACAGGGCTCCTCAGAACACTGTGGCGAACAAGATGGCAGGTCTCTGCCACCATGGAGTTTCTGTTTTCTGTTGGGGGAGCAACACATGAACAGGTATCAAAGCTCCCCATCACCCTTAGGATGGAATCCAAGCCTTCCTTGGGAGGCATTCAAAGCCCTTCAGGATGTGTGTCTGCTTGCCTCTTTTCCACCATTGTCTCACATATGTTCTAGAAGCTTCCTCAATGTCACATTCAATGCCATGGGCATTCTGAACTACTGGCAGTTCATCAGACCTGCCATCCTCTTTTGCAGCTTGGCTTTTGTCAACTCTGCCCCTTCTGTGTGCCTCGCTCTTTTGTTTTTCCTTCTCTGATGCTTTTCCTAAAAATCTCCTAGTCATTCTTCAGCGCTTGTCTTATAGGTCACTTTCTATCCAGAAATCCTTCCTTAACACCTCTCTTCCCGTTGCCCCTTTCCTACTCTCTCCCCAGCTGGGTACAGATGTCTCTCCTCTCAGCTCCCCAGTGCCTTAAGACCACCATATCACAACACACAACCACTGGTTTAGAATGGCCCATTTCTTACTCATTGTTTATACTCCCCCATTTCCTGGCAACTAGGAGTGTAAATTTCATCTCCCCTCTTGGATCCACTACACTGCTAGACTTTTCTCTAGGAGAAAAGTTTATACAGAGCTTGCAAGGTTCATTGATATGTCAGAGGCTATAAACTGGTGTGAGGTAGGGACGGGACTTGAACCCACATGTCCTGTCCCTGAATGTGCAGAAACTGCAAAAGCAGATCACACTTAGGAATAGCTGACAGGGATTCAGGTGACTTATGCAAGGGGACCATATGTCCCAGTTTGTGCAAGACAGTCCTGGCTCATGCCTGGTGACCAACTATAATCGTTCACATTTTCTTTCACTTCCAGAAGTGACACTGACTTACTTGGCACCATGTGTAACTTATGTGCCTGTTTATACGGCAGCAGGATGTCCTCTGAATTTCACTTAGAAGGTGCCCTAAGAGTGTTTGCTGAGGGCTCTGACAGGGCCACTGTTACAGATACAGCAAGTGGTTCCAAGAAAGCCCAGACCACAAACCAGTAAGAGCCCTCCTTACAACCAGACCGTGCAATGCTCCTTCAAGTGCTCTGTAAAAATGCCCATCTGAGGGTGACTGTTTGGGACTCACTTGCCTGGAAGTTTATGTCATACTCCAGAAAACGTGCATGATGATTACTAGGAAAGCAGCTGGGGATGTATCCAGACTTAGGAAGTTAATACGGCCGTGATGGAAAAGGAGTCTGGTTCTTTAAATAACATTGAGAAGCCCTGCAGGTGGCACCGGCCACTTGGCAGACTTTACTGCTTAAGCAAAGGCAAGAAAGAAAAGTAAACCAAGAAGAAATGGTCCTCCCCAGCCAAGGGCAGAGAGGTTTTCCATGATGTCCAGTGGAGAGCAGACTGGCACATCTCCCATGGGAGAGTCAGATAGAGGAAGAATGACGAAAGCCTTTGTTTGATGAACCTCCAGCCAGGACTGCAGACTCCAACCAGGTCTCAGACACAGTTTCTCCTTTAAACAGTTACACGAGTCCTTCATCTAACTGCCCCAGGCTGCCTGAGGACAGTGGGTAGGAAGAAGAGAAGCCAGGCACATTGTCTCTGCCCTCGAAAAATTCAGAACAGAGACTGCAGAGCCATTGCCTTCTAAAAACTCTTCAATTAAACCTTGATCTGAACAAGTACAGTCTGATGACATAGCCAACATTATGAGAAAATATCTAGAACCAGTTGGAGCTTTAGTCTTTGTAGCTCTTATAAATTGAGAACATGAAACTATAACTCTTAAAAGAACTACAGAACCATGGAAATCCAAGCCTTTTTTCGAGGTGGTGAGAAGTCAGGGAGTTTAAAAGAGGGAGGCAAAAATTTTTCCACCAAATTGTGTCTGAAAGAATGAAAGGTAATGACTTGAGGTTATACTGCTAGAAACTGGTCCTGGCTCCTCCAAACTAAGCAGAGGAAAGCAGGGGAAGTGGTCCTTGTTGTCACGACTCAATGAAGGGATTTAAAGTGGGTTGCAAGATGCTTCCCCAGAAACAGACCACCAGCAAGGAGATTTAGCCCTAAAGGAACTCTAGAATGATGTTTTCACCATCTCCTAAAGCCAGCTCCTCCTAATTTCCTTGCATTGGGGAGAACATGACAGAAGGACCATTGTATCATAGAATATTGAGGTTCGGAGATACTTATAATCCAACCACAAAACCCACTTCCCCCTCCTAAATTCCCAGAGCATTAAAGAGGTTGCAACTTCTGTCTTTTCTTAATCCCAAAGCAGTTATTTGAGGTAGCATCATAGTAATACTTCCAGTCTCGTCTTATGCTGCTGCCAATGCTATTTGAATATTACAAAGTGTTTCCTGCCTCAGGACCTTCGCACATGCTGTCCCTCTGCCTGGAAAATCCTGTTCACCCCTCTCTTGCCATGTTGGCTCCTTTTCATCCCATAAATATTACCTTAAATATCATCTGCTAAGACAGGCCTTTTCTGACCATTCTATCTAAACTAGGTCCCTCTTCCCCTTCTGACAGATGAAGAAGGTTTTTTCCTTCTTCATCATCATATATTTTCCCTTTCTCATGACCACTACCTTAGGGAAGGTACATAGGAAAGAACAAGAGGGCAGTAGCCCACGTCTTCCTGGTTTTGTTTTTACTAAGACCTAAGTTCTTAGTGGATTTAGAAGTAAAGCAGAAAATCTCAAAGAAACTTGGAAGGGAAAGGATTTCCCCCAGACTAAAGGAGGATTCCCTGGAGAGAAGGAAGGAGGTATGAGAGAGGGTCTGTATGGGGTTCACTAGAGCCAAGAGCACCAGTCCCTTGCTTCTCTATAAGACCTATGGGATGGGGGAGGATAAGTAGTGTGGGAGAGGAAAGAGCTATGGTCCAGCTGAGGTATATGCAAGAGGATGGGCTCTCATACAGCTCCATCTGGGCATGGAGGTGGCAGGAAGTGGGGTGGTCTATGAGGACAGAGACCATGGATAGCTCAAAGGCAACATATATGGACAATTGACAGGGGATCAGATGAGAAACCTACCCAAATTCCTCAGTGCTGCTCAAGGCACCAGAACTGCAAAATGACCTGCAAAGCATGAAGGAAGCCAGGAAGGACTGTGGGCTCAGAATATAAAATGAAGCTGGGGTATAGAAAATTAAGAGAACGAGTTTGTGTATGGAGAGTCAGACTGTGATAATAGATTAATAAATAATATGTGGATGGGTGAGCTGTACACGAAGTTTAGGGGTATGTCCTTTTGAGACCCCATCAAGTGCTATTAAATGCATGGTTGCTCTTAAAGACCACACATAAGGCAAGTCTCTCTACCCTTTAATAATTTACACTTTAGGGGAACGGAAGAAAGTCCAGGCTTTGGAGTCAGACAGCTCTCCCACTTTTATGTATGTGACCTTGGGTGAGGTACTTCACCTCCCTGAGCCTCATGGCTTTTGAGTAGATCAATGAGCTAATGCTTACATTATACCCAATATAATATTCAGCACATAGTAATATCTCATAAATCATGACTACAAAAAATTTTAAGTGAAATAGCTATGTACCTGGCCCAAAGTCCCAAAAGATGCACAAAAAGGTAACATTTATTTTCCCATTACAAGTGAAGAAATTTAGAGAAGAGATTTGCTCAAAGGCAAGCAAGTGGCAAAACTGGAACTTGAACCCATGTCCATGAGACTCTTAGTCTAGAGCTCTAGTCACATTTGTTTTTTTCAAAACATACAAGGGCCAGGCACTAAGTATATAGCAGAGAAATAAAACTGGCAAAAAAATCCCTGCCTTCATGGAGTACATGTTCTGGAAGAAACACCAAAGCCCAGCCCATCATTAACATATCATTTGAGTTGCCTTTCCAGCAATGAGAATGGATCCTACCTGTTCATTGGCTCTCTTCATCCGTTCCTTACGAAACGCAGATTTGCTGGATGGAGAAAGGATGCACATTTGCTAAGCACCTGTGATATGTTAGGCAATTTGCATGCATCCTTGTATTTAGAGGCAAACTGGAGTCAGGGCCACAGACAGACCCCATATCACAGGGCAAACATAACTGGCCCATGCAGGGATTGAGGCCGTAACCTCGATCACATTCTAAACACACCCAAATGAAAGAGCTCTTGGGCCATAAACTACTAAGAATGGTAAACATGCAAGTCCCCTTCTGCAACTAGCTCTAGCTTTGAGAGTTGATTTTCAAATCTGAATGTTTTATGTTTGTTCACATGTTTGTTTACATTTGAGAGACTTGATGGTGTAACATGGGACAGGACCATAGTCAGCTGGCTGCCCCGCTGTGTCTGAGAAAGAACTGCTTCCAGCCCGGTGTCTCAAGACAAACGTGGACTTTGGAGTCAGACTTATTTGTGTCTCAGATTCTCCCTCACCTGCTGTGTGATCACGAGCAAACCACCTCAGGACTTCTCTAAACCTCTGTCGCCTCATCAGTGATATAAGGGTGGTATATTAGTTTCCTCCTGTTGCTGTAAGAAGTTATAACAAACTTTGTGGCTTAAAATGGTACAAACTTTCTATCTTCCAATTTTGGAGGTCAGAAGTCTGACGCGAGTCTTGCAGGGCTAGAATCAAGGTGTCTGCAGGGCTGAGTCCTTTATGAAGGTTCCAGGCGGGTATCTGTTTCCTTGGCTTTTCTAGCTTCTAACGTTGCCCACTTGCCCTGGATGAGTCACCGAGAAAAGTGTAAAAACTGTGAACTGGGACTAGGGTGGTGATGGAGGGAAGGTAAGCAGGTTAGCTTGACCAGGACAAAAAGACTAGACAGTAGAGGGGATAATTATGACTCTGGGGGAAAAAAAACAAACTCAGTAGCAATTTTTTCTCCCAGAAAGTGAGGGGTTAACATTCTCTTCTGCAGAATTGAGTACAGGATACACCCCCGAGGGCTGATTTTCTGTGGTAAACAGTAACACTCCTTTCCCTCAGTCCTGCTGACTAGGAGGATGGAGATTCCTAAGCGTAGCACCAGACTCCCAGTGCTTTGATGCGTCCCATTCCTGGCAGAAGAACTCCAGGTCCACTTGCTGGGGAGCCACAGCAAGGAGCTGGGGTGGCACTGAGTGGTTTAGGTTTGCATGGAACCACTAGCAAATGCCCTCTCTGGTGACACAGTGGGGCCACAGAAGGGGGGACACAGAAGGGCCTCCCTGTACAGATGCCTGAGAAACCTGCACTCCCCACTAAATACAGCTCAGAAACGTTCAAGACCCCAGTCACCTCCAGACTCAGAGCTCAGATTTCTTCCTTTCGGTATTCAGGGCGCCTCATAATCATCACTCACTCGCCCAGTCAACATGCATGTGTCTTATATCCCAAAGCCCCTCAACCCATGGATTATATACTCAGATCTTCATCAAGTGCAGGCTGCCGTCCAATGCAAACCACGTGCCAGAGCCCTTCCCTGCTCTGAAAGGACACCAATTGCCACGTACATTTCTTGAGTACTTATTACGTACCAGCTGATATTCGAAGAGCTGTGAACACAATCCTTGCTATAAGCCTATGATATAGGTCCTATTTTGTCCCTACTTTATAGGTTAGGAAACTGAGACGGCTACAAATTAAATAGCTCACCTTAGGTCACACTGTCAATTCGAAAGCAGTGGTTCAACCAGGGACAAATCCGTCCCCCTGGGGACAGCTGGCAATGTCTGGAAACATTTTTGGTTGTCACACTGGGGGATGGAGGGGGATACTATTGGTATCTAGAGAGTAGAAGCCACGGGTGCTGCTAAACATCCTACAATACACAGGACAGCCCCACAACTAAGGATGATCTGGCCCAAAGTGTCAACAGTGCCAAGGCTGAGAAACCGTGCGCTAGAACCAGGTTTCGCACGCGGGCAGCCTCGTTGAACATGCGTTGATGATATCCCTGGCCACGTGGTATTAAAACAATTTGTCTCCTACACTAGCTCATGTGTTTCTCAAAGGCAGGGACCACTTTTTATAAACATTTATATCTCTCACGCATGACCTATAACTCAGTGAATGCTTGTAAAACAAATGAACCAACCAACAAGCAATTGAACAAGTAATTCCTGGCACAGAATCTTCTCCTTTCCTGAATGGTTCATTCTCTTTTCCTTCCTTTGGCCCTTATCATCTTCTGTCTTAATTTATCATCATCCAGGTACTTGTCTCGTTTCCGCTATTAGAACAGAATATTCCAGAAGGCAAACACTGAGCCACCATGCTTGTGGTCTCAGTAGCTCCAGCATTTAGCCCACAGGAGACCTTTAGCAAATATTTATTGAGACAGAATGTTCTCCATTTCTTCCTCTCCTTCCCATTTTCTACTTTATGCACCCTGTGCTTATCTTATCTTCATTTACTCATTCAATCTACTGAAAATTCCAAAGTGACTGACAGGCTGCGGAGGTTGTAGCCGGAGTGATTTAAAAATCAGGCATCATAGGTATGTGCTGGAGGATACCCAAGATACATTTAAGAGCCTGTGAAAGTGTTCTCATTTTATTTTTTTTTTTAATCAGGAGAAAAATAAATAGTAATGAATATATAATAATGAACTCAGCCTGGATTATACTCATCTTTATAAAAAGGCAGGCATAAAACATAATTTTTTTTTCAATGAAGGCCCAGAGTGGCAAAAGTGCCCAGGCTGCTGCAAGCCATAATGCAGCCCTGGGTTGTAGGAAGTACTGGAGCCTTTTGCTCCCTACCCTAATGAACTGACTTCAGACATGCTTCCTCACCGCAGAGCAGAAGAAAACATTCAGTGCCTGGGATACCAACTGCCTTAGTTATCTACTGCTGCATAATAAATTACCACAAACACAGGAGCTTCAAATAGCACGTTATCTCGTACTCTGTGGGTCGGGAGTGCAGGCATGGCTTAGCAGATCCAGATTCTCTGCTTCAGGTTCTCACCAGGCCGCAATCAATGTGCTGGCTGGACTGCATTCTCATCTGAAGATTCAGCCGGGAGGAGTCCATGCCCACGTGCACTCAGGTTATTGGCACCGTTGAATTCTGTGTGGTTACAGGACTGCATTCCTTGCCACATGGGCTCCCTCACAGCATGTCTGCTTGCTTCTTCTAGGGAAGCAGGAGGGCAAGAGTGACTCTCACTAGACAGACTCTTATATGATGTGATGTAATCACGGGGGGACATCCTATCGCCTCTGCCATGTCACATAACAAAATAATGGAAGTGGTATCCCGTCATCTTTGCTGTGTTCTATTGGTTGGAACAAGTCACAGGTCCTGCCGACATTCAGGAGAGGGGAGTACGCCAGTGCATACACACCAGCAAGTGGGGATCATGGGAGTCACCTTGGATGCTGTCTGCTATGCCAACCTCATGGGCATTCCACAAACAGTAGGAAAATGAGGGCCAACCAACCCGCAGGTGAGTACGTGAGCATTTCATTGCCAGGAGGCCTGGGCTCCCCCCTTGCGATATACACATGAATCACTCCCTAGCTTCATCCAGGTCCCTGCTCCAGTATCACCTCCTCAGAGAGGAGAAGGCATCCCCTGAAGCCCCCCTCCCCCCTTTGCTCCTCAACGCCTTCTAGCCACCTCTGTTGCTCTGGCAGAGATGGTCAGAAGTGACCAAATAGTCCTCCGCTCTCCTACACATCCCAGCTACCCAGGCTGCTGGAGGAGGGCCAGAGCATGCGACCCCATATAGCACACAGTGTAAACATGTCCGCTCCCCAAGAATTTTCTCTTATGCTTTCTACCTCAGCACTCTCGCCTTCTTTTAATCAAAGAGCTCATTAGCATTCTGGGATATGATCTCCATTGTAATCTCCTGTAGGGCATGCTACATGGCTCCATAGGGCAGCAACCACCACCAGGCCACAGGATGTATGAGACGAACCAATGTCTTTCTGATTATATCAGGATGCCTAGTATCACTGTTTTTGGACCCGGTTCTGAAATACTGATGAGGTCATCTGACAGAGAGCGCTCGAAAAGGTTAATATCTTGGCACAAAGCATAATGTATAAATACGCAGACAATGATCATGTATTTCTACATCACGCTTTGGAAAGACGTTCTACGTTCTACGTAACTCAGAGTTAAGGCCCTGCCTGAGTTGGGGAACTCGGCTCTTTGGCTGACGCCTGAGGGGAGCAGGTACGAGGCATAAGCCAGCATTAGTGTCAGGAACACCTGGAGATTCTGGTTCTGGATTCAAGGTGCTTACCCTGCAGCAGGGGAGAGAACAGGTACTTAAAAACCAGACCTCAGGGCTAAGCAGACCGTCAAGGGACTGCTGCAATGCCCAGAGCCTGTTGTTAGCCTCTGTGCTACACTAGCACCTGTCCACAGTGAGCATCAGCAGAGGCGAGGCTTAGCAGAGCTCCTGCACACAGTATGCGCTTGCTAGACAGTAGCTATTTTCAGACTTCTTACCTTTTGGTTGAAGAGAAACAGAGAAGGCGATACACTACAGTGTATAATGCGAACATACCGCTTCCCAGTCAATTGTTTTCTTGTAGTTTACCTTAAAGGGCAGCAGAGAGGTGGGTGCACAGGAAAAAACAAACAAGCAAAGACCCATCCCTTGACCAAACCTAGGCTTCTCTGAGCCCTTTCTCAGCCTGCACAGCCAGTTTTAGCAAGACCTCTGCTAAGCCAGGGTTCTTGAAGAGTCGCCCTCCCTTTGATGTCTCCTCTTAGTAATTTTCTATCCACTGACCCCTCACTCTGCACCTGGCAATAAATCCCCCCTGTCTTTGCAATATTCAAAGTTGAGCTCAGCTTTAATGACTCTCCCCTATTGCAATGGTACTGAATTAAATCTGTCTTTACTGCCTTTAACTAGTACTGGGCTCAATTTCTCTTTCACAAAATAAAGCATTAAAAAACCAACAACTTTTCAGATAATTTCAACTAAATAATGCTCGTTTGTTGTAATTACGGGGTTTTTGGATAACGCTCTCAATCTCCTGCTTTGTTCTGAGGCTGTGGAGCTGAAGGGAGGATGGTGGAAGGCGGGCCTGCCTCTCAGCACTGTCACACCTGTGCACATGTACATATGCATACCTGTACACATACAAACACACACAAGCACATATGTGCATGCACACACGCACACACACATATACGTAAACACACACAGCCCCTTCTCCTTTACTTCTGCCTGGTTAACTCCTCAGTCAAGGCAGGGCCACTTCCCCCAGGATCAGTCTTTGACCTCCTTGACCAGGTCAAACTTCCCTACCACTTCAGGCCCTCCAGGCAGCACTGTCAGAGCCTGTGACCGGATGCTTGTTCCATGATTCTTTGATTAATGTTTGGATTCCCATCTGTCTATCACGTGAGCTCTTTGAGGGCAGGGGCACTGTCTGTTTTCCTCACCATCACACGACAGTGGCAGGCAGAGCTCCCTCCACATTGAAAGCCTCAGGAAACCTCAGTTGAGCTAGAGAAAGGGGGACAGAAGGAAGGAAAGGAGGGAAAAAAGGGGAAGGAAGGAAGGAAGGAGAGGGAGGGGGGAGGGAGAGGAGGAGAAAGTAAAAAAGGAAAGAGGAGAGGGAGGGAGGGAGGGAGGGAGGAAGGACACAGAGTATGAGTACTAAGGTCAGAGAGGGGAGCAGAGGTACCCCTGGCAACTGTGGACAGCCCAATACTCCTTGCTGAGGAGGTGAAGCTTTTGCCAGTAGGCAATGGGTACTCGTGAAGAGTTTTAAGCAGGAAGTTGGAGGTGTTGTAGTCAAATATGTATTTTAGAGAAATCAGTTTGGCTATTCAGAGCAGTATGCTGGTTAAACAGTCCAGACCAGAAAGTCTGGAGGCCTGAGTTAGGATGCTGATGGTAAGCATGGAGAAGAGGAGATGAACTTAAGAAATGTTGAGATGCATTTGGCCAGAATTGTTGATTAGGTACTGATGAGAAGGGTTAGCGGAAGCCCACTGAGCATTTCCTCTATGCCAGACATTATGCTATAGGCTTTGCAAACACTATGCCATTTAATCCTCAGAAATGCATCAAGGTAGGTACTCTCCAATTTTGTGGTTGATAAAAATGAGTCAGAGAGAGGTTAAGGAATTTGCACAAGTCACACAGCTAGAGATCGGTAGAGCTGGCTCCAGACCCAAACCTTTAGCCACTGGGTCCCCATGAGATAAAGTCACACCAGACATGAGCTCTGTATCCCTTCACGGAGCTCACAGTCCAGTGTTTTTAAACCTTTTCTTTCTAAGCAGCAGAAATGCTATAAGGAACCAATCTAAATTCCCAGCTTGGGCAAATGGGTAGGCAGTGGTACCATTAATTAAAAGTAGAAGAGAGGTTGCTTGTTTGGAGTGAGGCTTGAGGGTAATGGCTTGCATCTGAAGTATTGTGTCTGAGCTGCTGTGGGACATCCAAGGAACACTGTCCAATGGGCTCCTGGATGTTCAGGCCATAATTCAAGAAGGATCTAGATACATATTTGGGAATAAAATTGGAAATGGCAGCTGAGGATTAGGCAAATGGCCAAGATCAGTGGTTCTTGAAGACGTGCTCCTCAGAGCTTAGGGTTGTATGCAGGTGCTTCGGGAGCCAGCAGTGGGGCAGAGAAGGGGTGCCCATGCTGCCCACCGCCACTACCACCAGGGCAGAGCTCCAGACTTCAGTTTATAACCCTATTAGTTCTGCTTCCAGGCAAAGAGTTTAAGATGGATAGATGGGCAAATGGATGGATGGATAGATGGACAGACCAGGGAACAAATAAAGTGGACCCAATAGGCAGAGAATGCTTTGGCTGGAAAGGTTCACACAAGCTCCCCAGGCACCCCAAGCCCAAGCCAGGTACATGCAGAAAGGTCACAAGAAGATTTCAGATCTTCTGTCTCTGATAGCAATGAACAGTCTGGCAAAACGGCTGCCTTGGTTAATGCTTGCTCAGGATGTAAGTGGGAAATTCAGAGGCTGCCAATAACGAGACATAGGGCTTGTAGCCTGCTGACCCTGAGAGAAGCAAGGGCCAAGTCCCTGGGCCCTGACCACACCCTCGCTCTGGGAAACTCAGTGCCTGTAAGGACTAGAGGAGCACAGCTAGTCCTGGACGCGGGCCACATACATCTTGCTAAGCAAACCTCCATGATCTACTGTAATAACAGTGCAGGGAGACTGTCTGTGGGTCCATACTTTGAGTCTGACCCATGCAGCTATCTTCAATAATCTCTGTGAGCAAAGTCCCAAGCAGGCCAAAAATGATTTCTGTGTTGTGTCAAAAGCCAGCAAACAAGATGTGATGCTGGAATGTATCTGGATCACACACATACACCCTCAGGTTCCTTTCTTCCTTCTTTTCTTTTTTGGTGGGGATTTTTTTTTTTTGATTTAGTAATAAATAAAAATATATGTGTGCCTATTCCTGCCTAAATTGTCAACAGCAGGCATGGCTATTAAACCACAAGGGCACCATCTCCCGTACCTACTTTGGATGTATTTTCCCCATTTTTGACTCCAGGAATGTTTGTTCTGGCTGCATCTGGGATGAGGATTTTTAAACTGATTTTTCATTTGGTGAGAAAAAGTGGGTCATATTGAAAATGGCTCTCTGCGAACCTGTAACAGATGCTGTCGCCGCACAGTCATCATTGGATGAATCCACCATCCATGATTCCTATTAAAATTTTTATCAAACTGCTGGTGATTTCCAACTAGATAATTGAAACTAATTTTTTGGAGAATTCACATAAAAAGTGCTTCTCTAGAAATAGAAAGATTGGGGCAAATGGACCTTGTCTATTCTCTACCCTATGAAATAAAACTTCCAAGCCCTCCTTTGATGGTGTGTTCTTCTGCCTTTCCCCTCAATTTCATGACACACTCATTTGTGAAAATAGTAGAAGTTGTAGTTCATCTATACGACAACAACCCTATTATTATTATCCCCATTTTATAGATGAAGAAACTAAGGCTTAGTGATAAGCAACCTGCTTGAGGAATTGCAAACTAGGAAGTAACAAAGCCTGGATGGAAACCTCTCTAATTCCTACACACCCCACTGTAGGTTGGCTCCCAGGGATGCATTACATTAGAATCAGGGAACACGGACTCTGACCTTCTCTCAGTTACTATTGGTAATAATAAGTGTAGACATTTATTGGGTGTTTACTGTATACCATTCATTTACAAGTATATTATTTCAATTCTTACAACTGGATTATGAGATTTAAGATTAAGAATCTCGCTCAAATAGCAAATGATTCGAACCCAGGCAATTGAGTCCAGAGTCCATGCTTCTAACTTTCACACCAAACTGTCCTCAGTGGGTGACCCTGGCAGGTTGCTTCTCTTCTCTGGACCAGTACCTTTCCATGCAAACGTTCAGCCATTGGCTATATTTCCTGTTCCAGTTATCTATGAAGTGCTACAAACTACCCCAAGTCTTAGTGGCCTAAATCAACCCTTTTTTTGACTCACAATTTTGTGAGTCAGGAAGAGCTCTGCTGGGTGGTTCACCGCTCATGTGTAAGGTGAGCTGGGGCTGGAAGATTTACTTCTATATGGCTTTGTCACCTATAGATCTAGCCCCTTAGTGCTCCTTGGTTTCTCTCTTCCCACACGGCATCTCATCCTCCAGGACCCCTCTGAGTGGTGTAGGCTTATAGCATGATGGTCTTGGGGCAGGTAGGCTTCTTATATGGTGACTGGATTCCCCTGGAACCGGGCTGCACAGCAGGAGGTGAGCAGTGGGTGAGCGAGCGAAGCTTCATCTGCATTTACAGCCGCTCCCCCATCGCTCTCATGACCGCCTGAACCACCCTCCCCTCCATCCGTGGAAAAACTGTCTTCCATAAAACCAGTCCCTAGTGCCAGAAAGGTTGGGGACTGCTGCCCTAGAGCATTCAATTCAAGCCACCTGGGCAGAAGTTGCAAACCTTCTTCTAACTTAGCTTCAGAATTCCTATAACATCACTTCTGTCACATTCTATTGCCAAGCATGTCAATAAAGCTAGCCCAGATTCAGGAGGAGAGGAATTACCTCTCAGTGGGAGGAGTTGCCAAGAATTGGCTATTGTCCTTAATCCACGATGTGGCCTTATCTATTAGAATGAGAGTATATTCACCCCCTACAGTGGCGACACAGGTAATGCAAAAAGAGGAGTCTCGTTTACCAGGTTCCAGGGCAGCGTATCTCCTGGTTTATCCTATATGACTTATCAGTCTCAACAGTAGTAGTAATAAAAATAACAACAACAGCTATCATTTACTAAGCCCTTACTAAATATCGGTCACTATTCTCAGCACTCACATATATTAGTTCATCCACTCCTCATCACAGTCCTTGAGTAGGTTTTGCTACTATTATTATTTCCATTTTACAGAGAGAAGACTGAGTCACATGAAAGTTAAATAACTTGTGCAAGGTCACATGGCTTAGAAGGAAGGAGAACAGTGAATTCTCACAGCCTGTGACTTGAATTTATTTGCTCTACTCTTCACTGCCTCGTACATTATCATTTCAGGAAAGGGTTCAACATTCCCCTAACGGTCTTGAAAACCACTGGACTAGGCGATCCCTAACGATTCTATTTCTTTAGACACTGACAACTCCAAGAGTACTCCATGGTGGGTCTGGAGCCAGATGTCTGGAGGTTCAGATCCTGACAGTGGGGGAGGTTTTAGTTTTCAAGGATGGCAGTGCTAGCATTGCCCACCCCACATGATCTTCTGTGATGTGGCTTCATTGCTCCTTTGTAAGAAGATGGAGTTTCCTCCTCCAAGCCCTGGATCTTAGTGGGTCCTGTGACTGCACTGAATAGGATGGGGGTGATGGTGTGCTGGTGCCCAGAACAACCCTTACCTCATCTGGCAGCTACCACATCTTACCTCTTGGAGCCCAGAGCTACCATGTAAGAGGTCCAGATACTCTACTGGAGAGAGAGGCAGAGATACCATGTGCAGGAGCACCGAGGAGGCAACATGTGCATAAAGAAGCCATTTGGACGTCCATCCCAGTCAAGCCTTCAGTTGATCCCAACCCCAGTCACCATCTGGCCCAACCATGTGGGAAACACACTTGAGACGTGCACAGCTGAGCCCAGACAACCACAGAACTGTGAAAGATTATAATAGATTCTTGTTTCTAAGCCCCTGTTTTGGGTGGTCTGTTGTATGGTGATGGGTAACTGGAACACTGGCTCTGCCTCTTATTCACTCTGTCACCTCGGGCAAGTCACTTAACCTCTTTGGGCATCAGTTTTTTTATCTGAAAAATGGGAAGAGTTATAGTGCCTTCCTCAGAGAGTTGGTGTGAGGATTAAAGGAGATAAGGCATGTACTTTTTTTTTTTTTTATTATTTTGGCGGTACGCGGGCCTCTCCCTGCTGTGGCCTCTCCCGTTGCGGAGCACAGGCTCCGGACGCGCAGGCTCAGCGGCCATGGCTCACGGGCCCAGCCACTCCGCGGCATGTGGGATCCTCCCGGACCGGGGCACGAACCCGCGTCCCCTGCATCGGCAGGCAGACTCTCAACCACTGCGCCACCGGGGAAGCGCCATAAGGCATGCACTTTAGATAGCGCTCCATAAAAGTGGGCATGTGCTTTCAAAAAGTCAATTACATTACATTCACACCCATTAGGATGGCTACTATAAAATTTAAAAAACAAACAAACAACAACAACAAAAATCCCACAAGAAAATAACAAAAGTGTTGGTGAGGATGTGGAGAAATTAGAACCCTTGTGCATTGCTGCTAGGAATGTAAAATGGTACAGCCAGTATGGAAAATGGTATGGCAGTTCCTCAAACATCACAAATAGAATTACCACTTGATCCAGCGATTACAATTCTGGGTACATACTCAAAAGAACTGAAAGCAGACACTGGAACAAATATTTATACACCCACGTTCATAGCAGCATTGTTCATAATAGCTAAAAGGTGGAAGCAACCCAAATGTCCTCTGACAAACAAAATGTTGTCTACACATACAATGGAATACTATTCATCCTTAAAAAGGAACCTTGAACACATTATGCTAAGTGAAATAAACTAGTTATAAAAGGACAAATGCTGTATGATTCTATTTATAATCAGTATCTGAAGTAGTCAAATTCATAGAGACAGAAAGGAGAATGGTGTTTGCCAGGAGCTGGGGGAAGAAGAAAACAGGGGGTCAGTGTTAGTGGGTACAGAGTTTCAGTTTAGGAAGATGAAACATTCTAGAGATGGATGGTGGTGTTTGCACAACAATGTAGATGCACTTAATGCCACTGAACTGTACACTTAAAACTGGTTAAAATGGTCAATTTTCTGTTATGTATATTTTACCACAATAAAAAAACAACAAAAATTAAGTCAATTACAATCATTATAGTGAGAGATCATTGAAGCCAGTTAAGTAAACAGAAACTTACATTACTTGCATTCACTGCTAAAATTCAGTAACACATAAAAGGTTTGGAGAGATGATACTTTGGGGGCATTTTCTGGCATTTAAGGAAAGCTGAAATCCTAATAAATAGAATGTGCATTACTAGGGATGCTTATTCATGTATCAAATGATCTTTCGTTTTATTATCCAAAGTAGTAGCTTAAAGAACTCATTAAATATGCAGTTTGACTTCCAACTTCAAGACGGCAGAATAAAAAAAGGCTCTGTCCCCATTTCCTCTCACAAATCAATTTACAACAAAATGGAGAACAAAAATGAGACACCCAAGTGCAGCTTGGATTAAAATAGACGTTATCTATATCACTGAACCACAATCTAGAAAATGACAATGTAGAATGAGCAGAAAGTAAATGAGAGAAGAAAGTTCAACTTAAGTTATGGCAGAAAGACACATTACTGATAAGTGAGTTGATTTTCCCTGGGAACTCTAGAAATTCTCAGGAATCTAAGGCACCAGGGACAGAGGTAGATGGGCTGAGGTAAGGGATGAAAACAGAAGACTAGGAAAATCTGGATAAGGAGCTATTAGACAACGAATTTTCCTACCTGCCCCCAATTCAGCATAGAGAAGTGTCTAGCCCTCCTCTATTCCTAAAGGAGATGTGAGTGTATTTTCTGAAAAAAATGGAACTAGAAGCATTCTGGAATCAAGAGCATGATGCCCTGTAAAAGGGGTAGACAGTTATGCTGAGGAAATTTCCCAGAAGAGAAGGGGAAAGAAGAGGAAAGGAAAATAAGAAAATTAGAAGATCAATCCAGGAGGCCCTATAGGTGACTAAAAGATTTGTGTGAGGAGAAAACAGAGAAAATAGGCAGTAAATTAATTAAGAAATAATACAAGAAAATTTCCCAGTACCAGACATGAGCCCCAGGTGAATAAATCCAAGAAAACCCACACTAAGACCCATCATCATGAAACTTTCAAAACAGAGATAGAGAAAATCCTAAGAACATCCAGAAAGGAATAAAATGTCACATACAAAGGATCAGGGATCAGGATGGCATTGGACTTCTCAATAACGATACCAGAAGCCAGAAAACAATTAAACAGTGCCTTCAAAATTCAGAGGGAAAGAAATCTGGAATTCCATACCCAGCCAAACTATCCATCAGGTGTGTGAATAAAATAAGACACTTTTAGACATGTAAGGTCACACACAGTTACTTCTGTACTCTGTACTGGAGAAGGAATGCCACTAAAATGGGAAAGTCAGCTAAGAAAAAAGACTTAGGATCAAGGAAACACAGAATCCAGCAAAGGAGAAAGGCAACGGAAATTCCAGGATATAGGAAGAGAGACCCCAGGATGAAATCGGTGCAGCAGTCCAGATAAGAGCAGAAGAAGGAAGGGCTCCAGGAGATTGATATCAAGGAGAAAAAAATGGAACCGATAGATTATCTGACAGGTGTGACTGAGCGGACATTCGTAGCAAAATTGAGAGGCATTTTATAGAACTGCTGGTGAACATATGAAGACGGAGACAGAGATTCAAAATAAATCCAGGAAATGGGAAATGGAAGAATGAAGATTTTATTTGTAGGTTGAGAAGCAAATGAAATCACAGAAGTATAATCTTAATATACTCTCTGACTCAACTGTAAACAATATTTTCATGGTTATAGTAATGGAAACAATGATAATTACAACAAAATGTGCAATTATACTATTGGGGGCATTGAAAGAAAGGAAGGAGGGGCATAAGAAAGCCAGAAATCCTCCCCTACACATAATACGAAAGAAACAGACAATGTCCAAAACTGATCATTCAAGGGATAATACACTGATATTATTTGGAAATATGGGAGCAATCACAGAAGAAATGATAAAAAAAGAATGCAGAGGTGGTTGCTTCTGGGAAGCAGGATGGAGGGAGGGTGCAGAGGGAATTAGGGTACTGCTGTTTTTTGTTAGAAGCTTTCAGCATTGTTTGATGCTTAACTGCATGATAAAAATCATTTTCAAAATAAAAAATAGCTTCTCTGCCTACTTAATGTAATTTGATTTTCATATCAATTACATGAACTCCCAGGATCTCAGGAGAGTATTTAAAGTGGGTAAGAACTGCAAGGCTTCCTTAAAGACCCTTAGGAACCTCAGGTTTTTGTATCTACTCAAGTTGGCTGGTAGGAGGCCCTCCACCCACCTCAGCCCACCCTCCCCCAGCCCAGCCACCGGGGCTTTGAAGGCTCCCAGACTGGGCTCCTTCTACCTCTTTCAGCCTGTCTCTTTCTTCTCCATAAGCTTCAACTTCCTGCTCCAGAGTTAGCTGTTTCCAAACCGAAAAGGTCAGGTGTGAGTGCTATTTCTGGGCATTCACATTTAGTGGAAATGATTCAGGCAGGTTTAGGTTTATTGCCTGAGCCAGGTAAACATGAACTGTCACCAGATCAAATATCACAGTCAGAAAATTCTCTCTTTCTCTCTCTCCTTCTCTTTCTCCTTCTCTCTCTCTCTCTCCACCCCTCCCCCTCCCTCCCTCACACACACACACACACACGCACACACATACACACACACACACACACACACACACACTGAATTTATTACCCAAATAAGGTTTACTGAAAGTTTACATAAGAATCCCTAGCCTAAGGGTGATATGCATGTCAGTACCATTGCCAGAAATTTGATGTTGAAATAGATTTGCAGTACAAGCTTGTCTATCTAGATTGATTGGAAACAGGCACACACGACAATGTAGAAAAATCTAGATAATCCACAGTTATCTGCGCTCCTCTCCCCCGCGCAAAAGAGGACCGGAGAGGTTGCGCAGTGTTCCAAATGCACTGATGTGAAATTTGTTCTAAATCTGCAAGGACATGACATAACAAGGCTGTTTATACTGATCAACAGCATGCATGGAAGTTAACATAAGTCAATTAGCAAAATGTATATGTGGCAGCCATTGCTAACCCGTACTGTGTAAATAACTGTTTTAAGTGTAAAACATGATAAAATCCCTTAACTGTGTTCAGCCTGGCTGAGCTTCTCTGTGACCTTCAGCGGCAAAATGTTCAGCTGTCACTCAAAGGCCACTGCCAACTGACGTGGACAATCTCGTGTTGCTAGATGCCAGGGTCACCTCAGAACTTAACCCCAAATCCCATCTGTAATAACAATGACAAGGTACATTTACATAGCACTTGACCCTCTGCCAGTCCTTTTCAAATACCTTATCACCTCACTTAGTCTTCCCTGTAAGTCTGGGGAGCTTATGAGAGGCAGGAAGGCATGGGGGAACTTGGAGGCAGACAGATTCCTTCAACTCTTGACTCTGCCACTCAGGGGCTGATATGAATGCAGCAAATTCATTTCCCTCTAATACACTATACTCAAAGAACAACTATTGCTGCAATTCCCAGTTTTACAGATGGTAAAACCGAGGTTTGGAGAAGGTAAGTAATTTGCAAATGTAAGTGGAAACGTTGGGATTTGAAGCCAAATCTATTTATGTTATTCCCAGTCCCATGCTCTACCTCAAACTTCTTCTGTGTGGGTTCCTGGCGCCACTGCAGCTCAGGACAGGGATGCTCCAGGAGTTTTCAGTGGAGCCCAGGAAGGAAGGTGCTAATATCTGGAGTTGGCACCCAGCTCTCCACTGTCCCATTTCCATGACCCAATTCCTATCCTCTGATATGCTAAAGTTACTGGTAATGGTGAAAGATACATTGAGCTGAAGCCTTTTGCTCAGACCTAGTCTCCTCTTGCTTTCTCCCAAGTTCAGTCTGCCAAGGTCATCTGTCCCAGGTATTGTTCCTTAAACACACAGGATGCTCCTCCTTAGGTCCTCTGTCCTGATTGTTCCCTTTGCCTGAAGCTCTCTTCCTCCAGATATCCATATGGCTAACTCCTTCCCTCCTCTGGCTCATCACTGGAGGGTTAACTTCTCAATGACATCTACTATTAAAAAATTATTCAGTGACAGTCATTAAAGGCACAGTAAGGAAGACTTTATTCAAGGGGGGTAGGATATTGCAATAGGTATAGGGACCAGTGCAATGGGGTCTTGCAGTGGGGGAGAGAGATTGGGCTCAACTCCAAATATAACATGGGAGGACTTCCCTGGTGGTGCAGTGGTTAAGAATCCACCTGCCAATGCAGGGGACACGGGTTCAAGCCCTGGTCCAGGAAGATCCCACATGCTGCGGATAAACTAAGCCCGTGCACCGCAACTACTGAGTCTGCGCTCTAGAGCCCATGAGCCACAACTGCTGAAGCCAGCATGCCACAATTACTGAAGCCTGTATGCCTAGAGCCTGTGCTCTGCAACAAGAGAAGTCACCGCAATGAGAAGCCCGCGCACCACAACAAAGAGTAGCCCCCACTTGCCGCAACTAGAGAAAGCCCACGTGCAGCAATGAAGACCCAATGCAGGCAAAAAAAAATTTTTTTTAAATATATATATATATATACATATAAAGGGAAAGCAGGAATTTATAGCCAAGAAACAGGTGTGGAGGTCAATGACTGGAAAATTACTGAGAGGAAACATCAGGGATAAGAGAGTATTCTAGCTAAACTGATCTCCCAGGATTCTTGCTGAAGGCAGGCCAGAGTGGTCAGACATCTCGGGGGGGATGGTGAAGGATGAGGAACCCGATGAGATATCAAGGATGGGGGTTTCTAGTTAAACTGACTTAGCAGGATTCTTACTAAAATCAGACAATGCAGAGATGAACATGGAAGTCCAAAAGTCGAAGCCTGGTTGGAAAAGAGCTCAGGAGAGCTGGACTTGAGTTTGGTCAAGGAGAGAAACTTTGTCACTACACTCACCCTCCTACTTAAAATCACAGCTGCACCTCCCCCACCCTGACTGGGTATTCCAGATTCCCCTCCCCTGCTGTTTTCCACATATCCCTTAGTACCTTCTATATACTATGTAACATCTATTTATCATGCTCAGAGTGTACTGCCTGTCTCCCATCAATAGAGGTAAGTTCCATGAGGGTAGACATTTTTGTCACTGAGTGTCTTAAGTGCCTTAAACAGAGCCTGGCATATAGTAGATGCCCAAAAAATACCGTTAAATGAGTGAATAAATGGAGGGGTGGGTGGATGGACAGATGGATGGATGAATGGACTGATGGATGGATGGATGAATGGATATGCAAAAAGACAGGCAGAATTGTTCTACTTTCTTCCCCAAGGTCATACCAAGGTGGGACCTCCCTTGCAGGCTTCTCCCTGGAGGTCACATGGAATGGATACCAGATTCTCAAGCCCCTCATGAAGCTGGTCCCACAGATAGTCAGTTTCTTGCCCCAGAACTCAAAGCCCTCTGGGTCTACACACATGCCATGGCACATACACACACACACACACACACACACACACACACACACACACACAGTGAATCCTCAAGCTTTCAGTTGAACACGAGTCCATTAGCAAGCAGTCTAAACAAACTCACTGGTGCAGAAACACTATTTCCTTCGGCCTAAGTCTGCAGAACATGGACACAAATGAAAAAAACAACGCAGGCAGTATGGCCGGGAGACCTAAGAGACTCAGTTGAACCTCATTACTGCACAGTGTAGGTGGCTTGTTTCTGGCGAGGCTGCCACCATGCCAAATTCGCCATGACAAGCTGTCGGCTGCGCTGTGCTGTGGTTCTTAGAAACAGCTGGAGGAGTGGGATGGACACGTCTAAATCAAAGATTCTGTCTCCCTACAAGCTGCAGACGCCACACATCACAGGACCTGGGGTTCTAAATTTGGTCCCTACTCCTCCACTGACCAACAGGGGGAGTGAAGACAGAACAAACGGCAAAGGAAGAAGAGCTTCAGACCAGAGGCATGCTGCTTTATATGAAAGCGTCAGAAACAGTGTTTCTACCCCAGTGGGGATGGCTTTAGGTGGACTTAGAGAATAAGGAGATGCAAGCACATTGAATGAGGGTAGAGGGATGTGGTGGCCTATCGTGCAAACTGAGTATCTAACAATCAGCAGCTGGATAAATAAATGACAGTGCATGTTATCAAGGGATTACCATGTAATCATTAAAACTAGTATCGTGGAACTACATGAATTGGCATGGAGAGAGGTTTATGATGGGTTCAGTGGGAAAAGCAGATTATAAAATGATCCGGGGGGACCTTCAAGATGGCAGAGGAATAAGACGTGGAGATCACCTTTCTCCCCACAAATACATCAAAAATACATCTACATGTGGAACAACTCCTACAGAACACCTACTGAATGCTGGCAGAAGACCTCAGACTTCCCAAAAGGCAAGAAACTCCCCACATACCTGGGTAGGGCAAAAGAAAAAAGGAAAAACAGAGACAAAAGAATAGGGACAGGACCTGCACCTCTGGAAGGCAGCTGTGAAGGAGGAAAAGTTTCCACACACTAGGAAGCCCCTTCACTGGCAGAGATGGGGGGTGGGCAGGGGGGAAGCTTCAGAGTCATGGAGGAGAGGGCAGCAACAGGGGTGCAAGGGCAAAGTGGAGAGATCCCCGCACAGAGGATCAGTGCCCACCAGCACTCACCAGCCGGAGAGGCTTGTCTGCTCACCTGCAGGGGCAGGTGGGGGCTGAGAGCTGAGGCTCGGGCTTCGGAGGTCAGACCCCAGGGAGAGGACTGGGGTTGGCTACGTGAACACAGCCTGAAGGGAGCTAGTGCACCACAGATAGCCGGGAGGGAGTCCAGGAAAAAGTCTGGAACTGCCTAAGAGGCAAGGGACCATTGTTTCAGAGTGCGCCAGGAGAGGGGATTCAGAGCACCACCTAAATGAGCTCCAGAGATGGGCGCGAGCTGCGGTTACCAGCGTGGACACCAGAGATGGGCATGAGATGCCAATACTGCTGCTGCAGCCACCAAGAAGCCTGTGTGCGAGCACAGGTCACTATCCACACCTCCCCTCCCGGGAGCCTGTGCAGCCCGCCACTGCCAGGGTCCCATGATCCAGAGGACAACTTCCCCGGGAGAACACAAGGCATGCCTCAGGATGGTACAATGTCATGCCGGCCTCTGCTGCCGCAGGCTTCCCCCGCATTCTGTACCCCTCCCTCCCCCTGTCCTGACTGAGCAAGACCCCCCAATCAGCTGCTACTTTTATCCCCTCCTGTCAGGGGGGAACAGATGCCCTCAGGTGACCTACATGCAGAGGTGGGGCCAAATCCAAAGCTGAACCCCAGGAGCTGTGTGAACAAAGAAGAGAAAGGGAAATCTCTCCCCACAGCCTCAGGAGCAGCGGATTAAATCCCCACAATGAACTTTATGTACCCTGCATGTGTGGAATACCTGAATCGACAATGAATCACCCCAAAACTGAGGTGGTGGACTTTGGAAACTTCTGTAGACTTGGGGTTTCTTTCTGCATCTAGTTTGTTTCTAGTTTTATGTTTATTTTAGTTTAGTATTTAGAGCTTATTATCATTGATAGATTTGTTTATAGATTTGGTTGCTCTCTTCCTTTTTTATATATATATATTTTTCCTTTTTCTCTTTTTGTGAGTGTGTATGTGTATGCTTCTTTGTGTGATTTTGTCTGTACAGCTTTGCTTTTACCATTTGTCCTAGGGTTCTGTCTGTTTTTTTGCTTTTTTTTTTTTCTGTGTGTAGTTTTTAGCATTTGTTATCATTGGTGGATTTGTTTTTTTGTTTGGTTGCTCTCTTTTTTCTTTCTTTGTTTTTATGACTTTTTAATTTTTAATAATATTAATTTTCATAACTTTTTTATTTTATTCTTTCTTTCTTTCTTTTTTTCCCCCTCCCTTTTCTTCTGAGCCAAGTGGCTGACAGGGTCTTGGTGCTCCGACTGGGTGTCAGGCCTGAGCCTCTGAGGTAGGAGAGCCAAGTTCAGGACAGTGGTCCACCAGAGACCTCCTAGCCCCACATAATATTAAACGGCAAAAGCTCTCCCAGAGATCTCCATCACAATGCTAAGACCCGGCTCCACTCAACAACCAGCAAGCTATAGTGCTGGACACCCTATGCCAAACAACTAGCAAGAGAGGAACACAACCCCACCCATTAGCAGAGAGGCTGCCTAAAGTCACACTAAGTTCACAGACACCCCAAAACACACCACTGGACATGATCCTGCCCACCAGAAAGACAAGATTCAGCCTCATCCACCAGAACACAGGCACCAGTCGCGCCCCCCGCCAGGACCTACACAATGCAGTGAACCAAACTTACCCACTGGGGGCAGACACCAAAAACAACAGGAACTACGAACCTGTAGCCCGTGAAAAGGGGACCCCAAACACAGTAAGTTAAGCAAAATGAGAAGATACAGAAACAACAGCAGATGAAGGAGCAAGGTAAAAACCCACCAGACCAAACAAATGAAGAGGAAATAGGCAGCCTACCTGAAAAAGAATTCAGAGTTATGATAGTAAATATGATCCAAAATCTTGGAAATAGAATGGAGAAAATATAAGAAACATTTAACATGGACCTAGAAGAACTAAAGAGCAAACAAACAATAATGAACAGCACAATAAATGAAATTAAAAATTCTCTAGAAGGAATCAATAGCAGAATAACTGAGGCAGAAAAACAGGTAAATGACATGGAAGATAAAATAGTGGATGTAACTACTGCAGAGCAGAATAAAGAAAAAACAATGATATGGGGAGGGGGGAGGGTAAGCTGTGACAAAGCAAGAGAGAGGCATGGACATATATACACTACCAAATGTAAGGTAGATAGCTAGCGGGAAGCAGCTACATAGCACAGGGAGATCAGCTCGGTGCTTTGTGACTGCCTGGAGGGGTGGGATAGGGAGGGTGGGAGGGAGGGAGATGCAAGAGGGAAGAGATATGGGAACATATGTATATGTATAACTGATTCACTTTGTTATAAAGCAGAAACTAACTCACCATTGTAAAGCAATTATATTCTAATAAAGATATAAAAAAAAAGAGAAAAAAAATTTTAAAAACAGAATAAACAATGAAAAGAATTGAGGACAGTCTCAGAGACCTCTGGGACAACATTAAACACACCAACATTCATATTATAGGGGTACCAGAAGAAGAGGAAAAGAAAGGGACTGAGGAAATATTTGAAGAGATTATGTTGAAAACTTCCCTAATATGGGAAAGGAAATAGTCAATCAAGTCCAGGAAGCAGAGAGTCCCATACAGGATAAATCCAAGGAGAAACACACCAAGATACATATTTACCAAAGTATCATAAATTAAATACAAAGAAAAAATATTAAAAGCAGCAAGGGAAAAGCAACAAATAACAGACAAGGGAATCCCCATAAGGTTAACAGCTGATCTTTCAGCAGAAACTCTGCAAGCCAGAAGGGAGTGGCAAGACATATATAAAGTGATGAAAGGGAAAAACCTACAACCAAGATTACTCTACCCAGTGAGGATCTCGTTCAGATTTGACGGAGGAATTAGAACCTTTACAGACAAGCAAAAATTAAGAGAATTCAGCACCTCCGAAACAGCTTTACAACAAATGCTAAAGGAACTTCTCAAGAAGGAAACACAAGAGAAGGAAAAGACCTACAATAACAAACCCAAAACAATTAAGAAAATGGTAAAAGGAACATACATATCAATAACTACCTTAAATGTAAATGGATTACGTGCTCCAACCAAATGTAAATGGATTACATGCTCCAACCATTTAGGCAACCACAGAGTGCCTAAATGGATAGAAAAACAAGATACGTATACATGCTGTCTACAAGAGACCCACTTCAGACCTAGGGACACATACAGACTGAAAGTGAGGGGATGGAAAAAGATATTCCATGCAAATGGAAATCAAAAGAAAGCTGGAGTAGCAATTATCATATCAGACAAAATAGACTTTAAAATTAAGACTGTTACAAGAGACAAAGAAGGACACTGCATAACGATCAAGGGATCAACCCAAGAAGAAGATATAACAATTGTAAATATTTCTGTACCCAACATAGGAGCACTTCAATACATAAGGCAAATGCTAACAGCCATAAAAGGGGAAATCGACAGTAACACAATCATAGTAGGGGACTATAACACCTCACTTTCACCAATGGACATATCATCCAAAATGAAAATAAATAAGGAAACACAAGCTTTAAATGATACATTAAACAAGATGGACTTAATTGATACTTATAGGACATTCCATCCAAAAACAACAGAATACACTTTCTTCTCAAGTGCTTATGGAACATTCTCCAGGATAGATCATATCTTGGGTCACAAATCAAGCCTTGGTAAATTTCAGAAAACTGAAATCATATCAAGTCACTTTTCCAAACACAACATGATGAGACTAGATATCAATTACAGGAAAAAATCTGTAAAAAATACAAACACATGTAGGCTAAATAATACACTATTAAATAACCAAGAGATCACTGAAGAAATCAAAGAGGAAATCAAAAAATGCCCAGAAACAAATGATATTGAAAACACAATGACCCAAAACCTAAGGGATGGAGCAAAAGCAGTTCTAAGAGGGAAGTTTATAGCAATACAATTCTACCTCAAGAAACAAGAAACATCTCAAATAAACAACCTAACCTTACACCTAAAGCAATTAGAGAAAGAAGAAAAAAAACAAAGTTAGCAGAAGGAAAGAAATCATAAAGATTAGATCAGAAATAACTGAAAAAGAAATGAAGGAAACAGTAGCAAAGATCAATAAAACTAAAAGCTGGTTTTTTCTGAAGATAAACAAAACTGATAGACCATTAGCCAACTCATCAAGGAAAAAAGGGAGAAGACTCAAATCAATAGAATTAGAAGTGAAAAAGGAGAACTAACAACTGGCACTGCAGAAACACAAAGGATCATGAGAGATTACTACAAGCAACTATATGCCAATAAAATGGACAACCTGGAAGAAATGGACAAATTCTTAGAAAAGCACAAACTTCCAAAACTGAACCAGGAAGAAATAGAAAATATAAACAGACCAGTCACAAGCACTGAAATTGAAACTGTGATTAAAATCCTTCTGACACGGGGCTTCCCTGGTGGCGCAGTGGTTGAGAGTCCGCCTGCCAATGCAGGGGACACGGGTTCGTGCCCCAGTCCGGGAGGATCCCTCATGCCGCGGAGCAGCTGGGCGTGTGAGCCCTGGCTGCTGAGCCTGCGCGTCCGGAGCCTGTGCTCCACAACGGGAGAGGCCACAACAGTGAGAGGCCCGCGTACCACAAAAAAAAAAAAAAAAAAAAAAAAGATGATACAAACAGGTGGAGAGATATACCATGTTCTTGGATTGGAAGAATCAACACTGTGAAAATGACTATACTACCCAAAGCAACCTACAGATTCAATGCAATCCCTATCAAACTACCACTGGCATTTTTCACAGAACTAGAACAAAAAATTTCAAAATTTGTATGGAAACTCAAGAGACCCCGAATAGCAAAAGCAATCTTGAAAAAGAAAAACGGAGCTGGAGGAATCAGACTCCCTGACTTCAGATTATATTACAAAGTTACAGTAATCAAGACAGTATGGTACTGGCACAAAAACAGAAATATAGATCAATGGAACAGGATAGAAAGCCCAGAGATAAACCCACGCACATATGGTCACCTTATCTTTGATAAAGGAGGCAAGAATATACAATGGAGAAAAGACAGCCTCTTCAATACGTGGTGCTGGGAAAACTGAACAGCTACACTTAAAAGAATGAAATTAGAACACTCCCTAACACCATACACAAAAATAAACTCCAAATGGATTAAAGACCTAAATGTAAGGCCAGACACTATAAAACTTTTAGAGAAGAAAAACATAGGCAGAACACTCTATGACATAAATCACAGCAAGATCCTTTTTGACCCACCTCCTAGAGAAATGGAAATAAAAACAAAAATAAACAAATGGGACCTAATGAAACTTAAAAGCTTGTGCACAGCAAAGAAAACCATAAACAAGACGAAAAGACAACCCTCAGAATGGGAGAAAATATTGGCAAATGAAGCAACTGACAACGGATTAATCTCCAAAATATACAAGCAGCTCATGCAGCTCAATATCAAGAAAACAAACAACCCAATCCAAAAATGGGCAGAAGATCTAAATAGACATTTCTTCAAAGAAGACATACAGATTGCCAACAAACACATGAAAGGCTGTTCAACATCACTAATCATTAGAGAAATGCAAATCAAAACTACAATGAGGTATCTCCTACCAGTCAGAATGGCCATCATCAAAAAATCTACAAACAGTAAATGCTGGAGAGGGTGTAGAAAAAAGGGAACCCTCTTGCAGTGTTGGTGGGAATGTAAATCGATACAGCCACTATGGAGAACAGTATGGAGGTTCCTCAAAGAACTAAAAACAGAACTACCATATGACCCAGCAATCCCACTACTGCACATATACCCTGAGAAAACCATAATTCAGAAAGAGCCATGTACCACAATGTTCATTGCAGCTCTATTTACAATAGCCAGGACATGGAAGCAACCTAAGTGTCCATTGACAGATGCGTGGATAAAGAAGATGTGGCACTTATATACAATGGAATATTAGCCATAAAAAGAAACAAAATTGAGTAATTTGCAGTGCAGTGGATGGACCTAGAGACTGTCATACAGAGTGAAGTAAGTCAGAAAGAGAAAAACAAATACCATATGCTAACACATATATATGGAATCTAAAAAAAACACAAAAATGGTTCTGAAGAACCTAGGGGCAGGACAGGAATAAAGGCACAGATGTAGAGAATGGACTTGAGGACACGGGGAGGGGAAGGGTATGCTGGGATGAAGTGAGAGAATGGCATGGACATATATACACTACCAAACGTAAGGTAGATAGCTAGTGGGAAGCAGCCACATGGCACAGGGAGATCAGCTCGGTGCTTTGTGTCCACCTGGAGGGGTGGGATAGGGAGGGTGGGAGGGAGACACAAGAGGGGGGAGAAATGGGAATATATGTATATGTATAGCTGATTCACTTTGTTATAAAGCAGAAACTAACACACCGTTGTAAAGCAATGATACTCCAATAAAGATGTTTTAAAAATAAATAAATAAAAATAAAATAAAACGATCCATAGTATGTTATCCTATTTTTGTTCAGAAAACATGTGTATATAAACAACAGACCCCCAAAGATTAACAGTAGTTACCTTCAGTTGATGGGGTTATAGGCAATTCACACATCTATTTTATTGTAGTTTCTAAATATCCTACCACATGTATATTTTTGTCAAAAAGAGTCCAACATTCAGATATTAGGTTAATACGTGCAATGAAACCTGCCCATGCATGGAACACATGTGGACCAGTGTGCTCAAACATGCAAACTCTCCACTCACTGCAGCACAGCCTGAACCACACTGAGCCTGGAAAGCCACATGCTCTGACCTCTGGAGCTGAGTTAGTACCTCTCAATAAAGGTCTTGCCCTTCCCAGCTTCCTTCCTCCCACCCAAAACTACTGAAATCCCCATATGCCTTGGACCTGAGGCCACCAAAGTTGGGACAGAAACCCCCCTGTCCAGCTCAGCTTCTTGTCCACCATGCCAAACTCCAGTTATCCCAAAGGCATACTTTTGTGCCTCCTCTCCTTTGCATGTGCTGGCTCCCTTGCCAGGGATGCTCCTTCCTTTCAAAGTTAACCTAGAAAACTCCTCTTCTTGCATCAAAACTCAGGTCAAATGATGCCTCCTCTATGAAGCCTTCCCAGTTTCTCTCAGAGAAACACTTCCTAAGACCTTTGTAAATATTTATTTCTAGACAGTGGACCTCAGACAGGCTGAAGCCTGAGCTTGCTGAGGGATGCTCCTAGGAAATGGTTTCCCTGCATCTCACAGTAAATATATCGGAGGTTTTTTGTCAGAAGATATTTGCATCTGATGAGTGAGCAGACACATAGCCAGAAACCTAGCTGTGGGGACAGGGGGGAATGAGAGAGTCCAAAAGTCCCCATAAGAAAAGCAGAAGAAACTTCTCACATCTGGCCAAATCTTTGCTTTGGGGCAGGTGATTCATCTTCAGCTATAAGTCCACAGGGGCATTAGGAAGACCTGGGTAGCTGTCTGTCCCTCCATCCAGGAGCACTCTGTGTTATTTCTGAAACCATGGCCTTTGGCATTAAAGAAACTGTACATCCTCAAATGCTGTCTTTGGCAAATTTTTGTCAGTCACGAC
Source organism: Aethalodelphis obliquidens (assembly GCF_003676395.1). NCBI lineage: Eukaryota > Metazoa > Chordata > Mammalia > Artiodactyla > Delphinidae > Aethalodelphis > Aethalodelphis obliquidens. Next base: position 42,353,371 of record NW_020837953.1, read on the forward strand.
ACAATTCCACGGTGGCAACCACGGACGCCGACAGCAGCAGGCTATTGCTCTGTCTGCCCTTCCATCAGACTAGGACCTCTCGCAAGACCAGAGATGCAGTTACACCTCCTGGTATCACTGTTGAAGGAGAGAAAGAAGGTGTGTATTGCGGGGGAAGGGGAATGCCAGGACGTTCTTTATAACTTTGTCAAGGCTCAGCCTGCAGGTAGAAGAGGAAGAAAGTTAAGATTGCTGTCTCTCTGTCATCTCTCACTTAATGAAAGCTTTAATAGAGCCTTATCACACCCTCCCCCCCATCGCATGCTGCTCCCTGTAAGTGCTGAGGGCACAGAGCCTTCCCCCATCTTTGTCACCTGCCCAGTAGGGGCCATTGGGGATGTCATCACAAGGCCAACTCTGCCTTCAGAACTTAATGCTTCAGACCAGTCCTTACTGGGTGAAGAAAGGGCAGCAAGGCAGGCCTCATCCCTTAATTACACAGAGCTGATAATCAAGGGGTAAACTGGCTTGATAGCACTCTGTATTCTGATCAGGCACTAAATGCAACCAGTGAACGGTGAACTCTCTCTTCTGGCTGTGTTTTAACTCCACCAGTGGTAATCTGTAGCATTATGTATATAATCTAGGGGAAAAAAATAAACGCATCAAAGCCCGTCGACCAACAGTAACGACCACTAGAATGTTCAAACCCAGCACATTTAATGCGGAGTGTAAATGGCAAACGCCTTGTCAGTTGAAAAACAAAGAACCAGATTGTCCGTGACCCAGCTCTGCACCTTTGAATTATGCCATTTGTTAAGTATACTCTGCATGCACAGAATTAATCCAATTTGGCTCCATGGAAAAGAAATAATTTCCCTTAATGGTGCAATATTAGAATTAACCAATTCGGTCCTTATTTCACAGTCTCTCATTGCAGTCAGGCTGGATGTAGTCTCCAAGGGGCTCTCAGAAAGTTTTTGCAAAAGCACCGGGGTGGGGTGGGGTGGGGCAGGGGGGAGAAAAGGTTAGCTAAAAGGAAACACCCACCTGTCTCCTGCTACATTTAAATTAGCTCGTGATCATGTACATTTCTTTTCCCTTTTGTGGTGTGAGTCCAGGTCTAGCTTTGCCATGATGTCCAGACACCTGATATAGGTTGTTTGGAAAATCAAGGCAAAAAGGAGCATTTATCTATCAGTCAGACAGGAGGTTTATATTTAGATGACATTCTTAGTGGAGCTAATAACTCCATTCAGCAATCAGAGGCACACAATGGAAACACAGCCTTGCTGGGCCCAACGTCACTCCAGGTCAGGTTTTCCATGCTCATCCCCCTAACTGAATCGCCCTGCCTGGATGGAAGAGCAAATCTGCTAGTTCCAGCTCCGGTGAAGAGTGAGCTGGGTTAATAGAGAACTAAACACTGCTTCCCAGGTTTACTTCCCTTTACAAATTCTGAGTCTCCCTTGCGTGTGTTTGAGGAATGAAGAAGTAATGAGAAACTGCTTTTGCTAGGAGAGGATTTCAATTTCATCTGCTTTGCTTGACATGGGCTTCTGGAAGCTCTGCCATGGCTGCTGTGATTAGGTATTAATCTAAACTTCCCAGTAGGCTGGGGAGAACTTGTGTGCTTCAAATTGCCTTCCAGTGGCTCTCCGTAGATTACACAATAAAATCGCAAGCTCTTTGGCAAGGCTTTTCACCAGCCTGTTTTAACAGCCTTATCCAGTATCTAACTTGGTACTTGCACAGCCAGGAGAAGGTGACCCCTGTAGCTCAGTCAGTTGGTGGGAAGGAGTCAAGTCCTCAGTGTCAACAGAGCTGCCTTACTGTCTCCAGAATTATACAGCATCCCCCATCCCTGGTTTGTGGAATTCAGAGCCTCTGCCACTTTGTTTCGTGACCCCACTGGTCACCTAGCTGTGTATTCCCAGCATTACCTCTCAGGTTGGAGACAAAATCAGTTGCCCATCTTGGCTCTCAAGTCCTGTCCTCTCCCACCTCTGGTTTTACTCATCCTCCCTCGGTAATCCTCCCCGTCCCTGGTTTCTCTTTTGGCTTTGTCTTGTGTTACTGGGCTTGTTTCCCCCTCTGATACGTTAGTGGCCCCAGTGGATTCTGAACAGTATGACATCTTCTGTGAAGTTCTTGCATTCATTCAACAAACGTCTTCATGTGCCAGGCACAGTGCTAGGCAGGGAGGAGGCTCGGGGTGGAGGTCCAGAGGTGAGATAACACACACAGCCCCTGGGGAGACTGCAAGTTGCTCGGTACACCCGCGGTGCAGAAAGCAGGGGAAGCAGGACGATGTGGTTAAGAGTTGAGGGCCGGGAGTCACACTGCCCCTGTCTGAAGCCGATCCAGCTCCAATTAGAGTTGTTGAGAGGATCCAACGAGATGATCCCCATAACGCATTTGCCCCTTTGCATATGCTCAGTAAGTGTCGGTTCTCATCATTATCAAGTTCACGGATATTTTCACTATCATTTCAAGCAGGGGGCAGAACACACAGGAGGCACATACACATTAAGGAGTTCGGGCGACATCAGGGAGGCACTAAGAGTCCACTGAAGGCGTTGAGCAGGGGTGGGATGGGGTGTAACTATGATGGAAATTCAAAACAATCACTATGGTGGCAGCATGAAGAACAGATTGGAAATGGGCCAGACTGAGAGAGAGGGACAAGTTCAGGAGGCTGGGGCAGTGATTTCAGCAAGAGACAAGGGGAGGGCTTCCCTGGTGGCGCAGTGGTTGGGAGTCCGCCTGCCAATGCAGGGGACATGGGTTCATGCCCCAGTCCAGGAAGATTCCACATGCCGTGGAGCGGCTGCTCCCGTGAGCCATGGCCGCTGAGCCTGCGCGTCCGGAGCCTGTGCTCCGCAACAGGAGAGGCCCGCATACCGCAAAAAAAAAGAAAAAGAAAAAAAAGAGACAAGGGGAGTCTGAGCTCATGGTGGGGATGGACAGAGGTTGGTGGACTCTATAGGCACGAAGGAGACAGAATGTGGGCAGTGTAGGCACAGTGGCTAAGAGCACAGGCTCTGGGTTTGAAGCCTGACCCTGCCGTCCCTATTCTATGTGAACTTGAGCAAGTAATTTGATCTTCTTATGTCTCTATGTTCCTATCTATGTCCTGAGGAGAATAAGGAATGTTATCAACCTCACAGGGTTGATGTCAAAGTTAAGTTTGATATTGCATGCAATGCACTTAGGATGGTGTCAAACACTGAGAAAGTGCTCAATAAATGTTGTTCATCATTCTAAAAAATGACAAGACTTGGTGACCCATTAGACGGGCCAGAGAGGAGGAGTCTAAGAAGACCCCAAGGGAGTAGCAGGTTGGGCAGACCAAGGGAATAGAAGGTATCAATGATCATTAAGGACCACCAGCCATCAGATGTAATACACACGTTCCCAAGTTGGGAAATAATTTTGTTTGGAGAAAAAAGTTCGGCCCAGCAATTCCCAGAGATGTTAGGTGTACAAAAGCGGTTTTGTTAAATAAGGACACCAAGTTTCTTTAGATTTTTCTCTCAATCTCAGAGACTCAAGAATTCCACTCTGTCAACGACACCCAGGAAGGAAGGCAAGCCTCACACCTGCTCCTTCATCCGACGTCTAAGCTGCCAATCCGCGTGCCCTTGAAGCAGAGTATCGAGAAACTTTCAGCAGTTCTTCAAATAAAAGTAGTGTTGAGAAATCAGCCACAATATCAAAACCACAACACGGGATGCATTGCCATGACAACCCAACTCCATTATTTTCAAATCCTACAGCAAAAATCTAGCCGGCAATAGAACTGAAAGGAAAGCTCTCTGCCTTTTATTCTCAGGAAGGAAGACTGCATGTCCTAAAATGTATCTGCTCATTTTTCTTGAAAATTAGACAAGGCCAAAGCAGCATTTTCCCCATGCATTTCCAGAACAAAGAAAACCATTCTCTCTGCCTACACGAGATAATGAATTACGTCAGTACTGGTCACCTGCAAAATCCTCACTGAGCATCCTTCATCTGGCCAGAACTAGCCACTCTGTAAGAATTAGCTCATGAAGCCTCATGATGAGGAAGGAAACAAATGATTTGTTCTGGGAATCCTCCCTGTACTACTGATCAGTTCTTTTTTTGCATATAATTATATCAACACAGAACCTTATTGAAGTCCACTTACTGATATACACGTGGTATTTGGACACACCTCTTCAGGTGCCTCCAAACCAACCCTATGAAGTAAATGACTAATAATTACAAATAGATTATAAGCAAACAGTATTCAAGCCCTCCAGTTAGGAGGGTTACAAGTTGGCACGCCAGATAGCATGTAAAAGTCCTACAAATGGCTTTTCGACCAATTCCTGACATATCTGTGAGGAAGGAAGGTATCACGTCTATTTTTAAGTCAGGAGAAACAGCAGGCACAAAATAGATTAGAGGCTTGTATAAAGATAAAGAAATCCGGGACCTTAAAATAAATATTCATTAACTGCCTACAGTGCAGCAGCTGCTGGGTCAAGAGGAAGAGCTGCTGGTTTAGAGGAGATCGTAAATTCAATTTTCCTGCATACATAAAACAGGTAGGTCCCCTTATACTTGTAAAACCTGCAAAGGCATTTTTTAGCATCCTGTCCTTAAATCTTTAGTAACTTGTGGTACCCTCATTCCTGCAATTCTTTACCCTGGTAATAAACACCCATCTGCCCAAGCTGGAGGAGAAGCAGTTATAACTCCAGGAAAATGGATAAATTGAGAGGTGTGGGCATGTGTGTGCACATGCCATGTAGATGTTGTTGGGTTGGTTTTTTTTTCTTACTTTCTATCCCAAAACAAACCTTTGTAAACTACAGATAGGAGCAAGCTTTGACAAAGGAAATATTTGATTTTGGAAGATAAATGTCTTTAGTGACTGTCAAAAGTCAAAAGGGGTCTCCACAAATCAATAGCAGAAATGATAAAACTGTTTTGGTCTCTAACAAAACCCCAATGATAAAGAAGGGGGTCATGTCCCAGCTCTAATCTAGGTGGGCTTTGGGCAAACTCTCCTTGCTCACCTCTCAATCCCCAGAGCCTAACACAGAGGCAAGCCTGTGCAAGAATGCAGCTGGTCAACGTCCCGCTGGCTGGCTGGACGTGCAGGGGGAGGTGATTAGATGGAAGACAAATGGGAGCTCCAGGATCCACCAGGACATAACACATCATATCTAAGGCTACAACGTGAGTAGGTCTCCGGCACACCCAATCTGAAAAGCGCAATACTGGATCACTGGTAGAAGCCTGTGCATAGCCATCAACCTTCCCATAGCTCCACTTCCTGCCAGAATGAAGAAGTGTGAGTGGCATTCACCTATGTGCAGTTTCCCAGACACCAGTTTTTACCATAAATAAAGAGTTGTGCCCGAAAGCTTGGAGAAAGACACCAGTACATGCTAAAAAGCTGTGCAAAGAGAGTTTGGGGAAAGAGAAGCTGCTCCAATGAGATTAGCAAGGCACACACTCAGCTCGGCAGTACCCACGCCCCTCCAGGGAGCGCAGATTCTAGGAACATAATCTCATTTGGAGGAACCAGCTTTCCCACCATCTCCACAAAGACAGAAAATAAAGACAGGCAAAAACTGGCTCGTTTGGGGTCCAGTGGAACTCACTGGTGTGTTCAACGTTTCTCTGTAAGTACCTCTTGGGAACCATGGTTCCTGAAATGGGAACTCAAAATTGCCTAGTCATCACTAGCCTTAGAGAGAGATGATTGGTATTGGGAAAAAAAAGATTGAAAAAAGGGAGATATTCAACACAATTAGTTGCATTAGCAGCCACTGCTTTTCCTTCTAGTATTTTGGTTACATATTTTAGTTTTAAAAATCCAAATGGTTATAATTATAAGTTAACTATCTGACAAGACAGCTGACTGTAGACTTGTGAAAAGCAATTATTTTGACATTGATTCCTTTCTACATAGGAGCAGAGTATTGTAATTGCAGTTTGCTAGAAGCTATTGCAACCTTCTCTGATGGGCTCCCAATTTGGCTGGAGTTAATTAATGGGTGTTGGGGGGAGGGGAGGGTGAAGCCAGCATGCAGCTTAACATAAAAATTAACTGACATGAAATAAATTAATATGTTTAATTTAAATGTTATTAATTTACCAAACAGAGAGAAACAGGCACAGGGTTTGGGGAGCTACGGCATTAGCATCAGCTACAGAGGGATGTCACCGGGTTACCACGGCAACTGCCTCATTAGGCTTCCAGGGGATGCAAGTGCATCGCATGGGGCTGAGGAGCAGTGGGCAGAGGATTCCAAACATCAAACGGGAAATCAGAAATACCAACCAGAACCAAGCAGTGCTTTGAGGATGGGATTCAGGGTAAGCTGTTTATCTGCAGGTGACCTGGGCTCCAGTCTGCAGACAAGAAAAGGCAGCATTTGAAACCCAACACGCCATCCTTCAGATACGGTATTTGCCCTGGGAGAAGCAGGTGCACCATAGGATGTCAAGACATCCCCAGATGCCTCATCCTTGCTCGAGCCTCCCATTCTTTGCACATGCTGTTCCTTCTTCCTGGAATAACCTTCCATTACTTCCTTTATCCACCTCACCTCCTATGCACTTCCTCCAGGAAGTGACAGTTGGCTGTCCCTTCACAAGCCCTACAGCACCTACTGTATCCTATCGGAGTAACTGTCACTCTGCAATGTCACTGTGAACTCCCTCCCCTCCACCCCCTGACTATGAGCTCCCTGACAGCAGGGCTGTGCTGCCCACTCTCCAACTGTTATTCTTGGACCAGTGGCCTTGGCATCTCCAGGAAGCTGGTTAGAAATGCAGGACCTCAGGCCCCACCTTAGACCTACTGAATCAGAATTTGCATTTTAACAAGATCCAAGCACATCAAAGGTGATGAAACACTGCTACATACCACTGCTTCCCTAGAGTGTGGCAAACGGCAGGCATTCAACAAATATTTTAAAATCAAGCCTTCCCTTTATATCTAAACTCTGCTCCTGCCTCAAGTAGCATAGGTGAATCCAGGAGAAGCAGCAGATGGACCATCATTTATTAATGTGGTCAAACAGGCTGGGTATCCATGCATGATGCTGAGAGGGGATTTGGAGCCTCTACTGCAGGGGCTTAAATCCTTGCCCTGTCACTCTATGGCCTCAGGAAAATTACTTAACTGCTTTGTGCCTCAATTTTGTCATCTTTAAAACGGGGATAATAGTTCATCCATTTAACTGTTACTTAAGCTCTGCTGTGTGCCATTCACTGCTCCAAACGCTTGGGAATCAACAGTGGCCAAGAAGACAAAAATCTCTACCTTCTTGCTTTGAGGATTAAATGAAATGGTGAATATAAAGAACTTAGCCTGGGACAAGGAGAAGGTTTAATACTTTATCATTCTTATTCTCTAAAGCTCTTTAAATATCCTTTTCCTCCATACAAACACTTTTCCTTGCTTGCTCAAATAGAGTTTTATAGTCATAATTGTGGGCTGTCTTGCTGGCATAAGCTGAGGGTGAACTCAGCTGGGGGGACAGTGTGAGAATGGAGATCACTCCTCCCATAGTATAGCTCCACACTCTTTGCACCCAGGTGAAGAGTATAACTAAAGGGTGATTTGTTTCTTTCATTTCTTCCTTTTTTTCCTTCTTTCCTTCCTTCCTCCCTTCCTTTCCTTTCCTTTCTTCTTTTTTTGGAAATACAAGTAACCATAATGCAGAGGGTCCATTGGAGAGGTAAGATGAACCCAATTTTTAGAAGGATTTACAGCCATCCAATATGGTAGCCATTGGTCATATATTAGCCATATGGGATATTTAAATTTAATATGATTAAATTTAAAATTCAGTTTCTCAGTCCCACTAGCCACATTTCAAATGCTCGATGGCCATATGTGGCTAGCAGCTACCATATTGAACAGTACAGATATAGAAATTTCCATCATCGCAGAAAGTTTTATTGGATAGCACTGGTCTATAGCTGTGTTTCTCCAACTTTAACGTGCCTATGAAAATCCCGAGATCCTGTTAACGTGCAGATTCTGATTGAGTAGGTTTGCAGGGAGCCCAGAATTTTGCATTTCTGCTCCTACATGATCGCTGCTGCCCCGCACTTTGAGTAGACAGGGTGAAGCCAGAGAGTCAGAAAGATCAGGAATTTCCAAATCTTACTGAGACAGGTCTGATTAGGGGTCCCTCATAGACTGTGACTTATTGGACACTTGACCAGCGATCTTCTGTTGAGAAGTGGCGGAAACCAGGGTCTTCAGAGGAGTAGTAAGAATCTAAGGATGACTGCTGAGTGAGATACATAATATTCACTTCTGGACCACCCCAATCTCTCCAAATTTAAATCCAGCCAATCTCTTCCCCCATGGGCCAACTCACCAGTGGCCTGTTCTGCTCTGAATTCTGGAAGGAACTAAAGAAAATTTAGTGGAAGGACAGGGAAGTTATTCCAAATGATGTTAAACCTAAGACAAAGAAGATACGCTTTGATCTGACTTAATTTTCTTTTACTACGTCACCAAAATTCTCACTTGGGATATTTTCAAAGGTTATTATTTCCCTCTTTGGATCCTTGGCTTCAACCTCAGGTGTATATTTAATTATCTGGAAACACTGTTAAAGATATGCATTCCTCTGGGGGCTTCCCTGGTGGCGCAGTGGTTGACAGTCTGCCTGCTGATGCAGGGGACACGGGTTCGTGCCCCGGTCCGGGAAGATCCCACATGCTGCGGAGAGGCTGGGCCGGTGAGCCATGGCTGCTGAGCCTGCGCGTCCGGAGCCTGTGCTCCGCAATGGGAGAGGCCACAACAGTGAGGGGCCCGCATACCGAAAAAAAAAAAAATGCATTCCTCTGGATAAAGAAGATGTGGTATATATACAATGGAATACTACTCAGCCATAAAAAAGAAATAATGCCATTTGCAGTAACATGGATGGTTCTAGAGATTGTCATAACTTATTTACAAAACAGAAACAGACTCATAGATGCAGAAAACAAATTTATGGTTACCAAAGGGGAAGTGGGGGAGGGATAAATTAGGAGTTTGAGATTAGCAGATACAAACTACTATATATAAAATGGATAAACAACAAGGTCCTACTGTATAGCACAGGGAACTGTATTCAATACCTTGTAATAAACCACAATGGAAAAGAATATGAAAAAGTATATATATATATATATATATAAAGAATATGAAAAAGTATATATATAAATCAATATATATCTGAATCACTTTGCTGTACACCAGAAACTAATACATTGTAAATCAACTATACTTCAATTAAAAAAAAGTCACGTGCAAAAAAATGTTTTTAGTGCTTTCCTTGTTGCCACTCCCAGTGATTGATTTACTTGACCAGGAGGAGAGCCCAGGAATCTGTGTTTTTAAGCACTATCCAGGTTATTCCAATGGGCAGCCAGGGTGGAGCTCCCCAACTTTGAATAGCCAGCTTCTTCATACAAATGAACTGCTCCCTCCCCTGGGTATATCCCACACCTTCACTCCATGCTCTGCTACCCTCCACACTGACAGCCTGGGGTCTAACTTGCTTTGAGCTTCCTGCCTGCTCCAGGAAAGCCCTCCAGTATTCACCTTCCAGTTCTGTGCACCCTGACACCTGGTGAAAACACCTTCCCCCATCCCTGCCCCTGCCAGGTAATCACTGTCACAGGGAGAAGGACTGAATACATCCCTTGATTTTTTTAAATTAATGAAACAGACATGATACAAACTGGATTATTTTTAAAAGAAATAAATTGTCAATATCTTGACCACCGCCAAGGAATTTGCTGGGTTTTTTTCTGTTTCTTCTTAGTTCTTATGCATGAATACATGGGACCTTTCAAATACTTTTGATATTTTGAAAGTTTTCTATTAGCAATATCTCCCATGATGCTACATAGTTTTCATGGCCACCACTTTAAATGTCTGTAAACTTTCACTGAAATGATTTAATCATAATTTATTTCCATGTTGTTGTGTGTTTGGGTTGCCTCTCATGTGTCACTGTTGATAAACAAAGCTGCAGTGAAAGTCTTTCTGCATCGAACTTTTTCTGGGCCATGGGCTTTAAGTTTCTCTCTTGTCAGCCCATGTGAATTTCCAGCCTCAGTCATGCCACGCTTTCTCTCTGTCACCTGATCTATGTCTGTAACATGACAAGCCAAAGCAGAATTTCCATTGATGTTTCTCAGTGGGCTGCTCTAGGCATTCGGGTGGAATGATGCTGTACTGTATAAGATTTCCCTATATTCTGTAGGAAGTTTGGCATCCCTGTCTCATCCATGAGATATCAATCATGTCCCTCAGTTACTATGACAACCCAAAGCCCCCCAGCGGCCTGAGAAGCCAGGGTTTGTTGACCTCTGCACATTGCCCATTGGTTTGTCTTGATTTCTCAGACCCTGATCAGAGTCCCTTAGGGGAGAATCTCAACAGAAGAGGCTTTAAGAGTCAGCCACACATACAGGATCAGCTCTAATCCCTACCCAGGCAGGCACTCTCATCCTCACTCACCTGCCTCTCTCCACAACATCTTTGAGTTTGGCTTCTTGGCCACGCCATTCTACCCATACTTGCTTACTGAGAAGACCCTTTTCTTTTTACCTTTCCTTAATTTTCCCTCCACTAACATCTCCTGCATCTTCTCTTATGAACTCCTCATGCAGGACACTTTCCAGCCAGTATTCACACAAGAGACGCAGCACAGCCTGTGGGTTAAGATCACAAACTCAGAGCCAGACCCTTGGGTTTGAATCCCTCCTGGGCCACTTTCTAGTTTGTCACCCTAGGCCAGGAGGGTATTTGAGGCCCAGGGAGGCACATTTCCTCATCTGTAAGATGGAATGATGATATTAACAAAAACCTCATGGGATTTGGTTGACGAGTCTGCTTAGAAGTCATCAAGTTACCTCACGGTGGAAATGGGATGTAAACCCAAGGCAATTACAAGCAAAACATCAGTATCTTTCCACCAAACCAGCCCACCTCTCTTTCAAGAACATCTGGAAAGCTTTATTATCTTACACTGTCATTAACTATTTAAACCATTTGGAAGAAGAACATGCAAGAATGGAAATGGTACAATCTTGGGAAATGTAAAGAGAACAGCTCTGTGTTTACACTATCAGTAAGGAGTGCTTGAAGCCTTTGGTCTTTAGCTACAAATACAATAATATAGAAATGCTACATTGCATGACATTTGAAATCCGCAGTGTGTTTGTCTGTTGCTTTAAATAAAAGAAAGAGTGCTATAATCCACTCTGCTATTTTCGAGACCCGTACTCTGCATAGGTCAGAGACTTCTTAATAATCAAGATTGCTATCATTCATTCTGTCCTTGCAATTCTCTTATAATTGTAGCCTTCGGGCTAACATTTATACAAAGCTTACAATGGATTTGCAAAGGTGAAGTTATCGAAAAAGATTTTAAACCACTCAGATTAGATATAAACACCATGGCTGAATTTAATGAACTGGAGAAAAAGAAAAGTCAATTTTTGTCACGTCTAAAGAAAAGGCTAGAAAGAATGTGCGTTCACACAAGACGCACACACACACACATGCGCGCGCGTGCGCGCGCGCACACACACACACACACCAAGATCCTAGTCATTAAGCAGTCTCACCTACCCCCACCATCACTCAACAAGATATGAAATCAATTGTCATTCTCTCTCTATTTACCAGGTGCAGCATGGGAAGTCTGGATGACACTGATCCTTATCCAACACAGAACAGACAAACGCATTGCACCTGAGGAATCTTTACCCAAAAAAAGCATGTTTATTCACATCCCATTTCCTCTTGGAGAATAACAACCCCAGAGAAAACCATCTCCAGTTTGCATCTCATGCTTGCAAATACTTCTTGAATTTCTATTTGGATTGCAGCCCTTGGAGCGATTGGCTTTCCCCAGAGAATGTGAAGTCTATCTCCACCAAAGCTTGAGATGTGATAAGATGCTGAACATCAGGATACCTTGCTTGGGTCCCTCAACATGATTACTGCAGCTAAAATTTCCCCTCCAGAATTTTAAAATAATATCCAGGCACTAACCTCAGCACAGAAGCTCGTTTATTTTCTGATCTTGTGGGTTTTATGGCAATGAGTCTCAAATGTTGGTCAGTATCAGATCACCTGGGGAACCTGGAAAAAATGCAAAGAGCCAGGCTCTCTCCTACTTCAATGAGACTGGCATCTGTGTTCTTCATTAGCTGTCAAGGTGATTTTGATATACATAGAGGTTTGAGAACTACCACTTTAACTCATTGAACTACTAAGCTCCTCAAACTGTGATGTGTATACAAGTCTCCTGGGAATTGCGATAAACTACAGGTTGTAGTTTTGATTTGCATTTCTCTAATGATTAGTGATGTTGAGCATCCTTTCATGTGTTTGTTGGCAATCTGTATATCTTTGGAGAAATGTGTATTTAAAAGTGTCTGTGCACTTTTAATCCTGTTTAAAAGCAACTTTAAAAAGTGGGCCAGGGACTAGCATACATGGTAGTGGTCTAGAAATCTGTGATAATCACTGAAACTCTTCTGCATTGTGTATTTGATGTTGGAGTGAAGAAGTGTACGTCTCCCACCCCACCCCCACTAGCTGTGTACAGACCTTTTTAAAAATGTCTCTTTTTCTGATTCAGTACTGTGACCTCTCCAATACAGTTTAATCTTTGGGGATCTGTAATAAAGGTTTCAAAGGTCTTCTGTCCATTTTTGGATTGGGTTGTTTGGTTTTTGATATTGAACTGTTTGTGCTGCTTGTAAATTTTGGAGATTAATCCTTTGTCAGTTGCTTCGTTTGCAAATATTTTCTCCCATTCTGAGGGTTGTCTTTTCGTCTTCTTTATGGTTTCCTTTGCTGTGCAAAAGCTTTTAAGTTTCATTAGGTCCCATTTGTTTACTTTTGTTTTTATTTCCATTTCTCTAGGAGGTGGGTCAAAAAGGATCTTGCTGTGATTTATGTCATAGAGTGTTCTGCCTATGTTTCCTCTAAGAGTTTTACAGTATCTGGCCTTACATTTAGGTCTTTAATCCATTTTGAGTTTATTTTGGGTATGGTGTCAGGGAGTGTTCTAATCTCATTCTTTTACATGTAGCTGTCCAGGTGGATGGACCTAGAGTCTGTCATACAAAGTGAAGTAAGTCAGAAAGAGAAAAACAAATACCGTATGCTCACACATATATATGGAATCTAAAAAAAAGAAAATGGTTCTGAAGAACCTAGGGGCAAGACAGGAATAAAGATGCAGACGTAGAGAATGGACTTGAGGACACGGGGAGGGGGACGGTAAGCCGGGATGAAGTGAGAAAGTCGCATTGACATATATACACTACCAAATGTAAAATAGATAGCTAGTGGGAAGCAGCCACATAGCACAGGGAGATCAGCTCGGTGCTTTGTGTCCACCTAGAGGGGTGGGATAGGGAGGGTGCGAGGGAGATGCAAGAGGGAGGGGATGTGGGGATATATGTGTATGTATAGCTGATTCACTTTGTTATACAGCAGAAACTAACACAACAATGTAAAGCAATTATACTCCAATAAAGATGTTAAAAAAAAAAAGCAGATTGTGGTCCAGTAGTTCTGCAGTAGGATTCCAGAGTCTGGACTTCTAACCACTCACGGGGGATGCAATGCTGCTGACCAAGGTCCACGGAGCAGCAAGGCTCTGGGACAGTGGCTCTGAGCTGTGGATGATTTTGCCCCCCAGTGGACATTTGGCAATGTTTGGAGACATTTTGGGTTGTCAGAATCGGTGGGGAGACTGGCATCTAGTGGAGACAGTAGGGATGCTGCTAAACACCCTACAGTGCACAGGACACACACACCCCAGCCCCCATCCTGCCTAACCAAGAACTATCCAGCCCAAAAGATCAACAGAGTCAAGATTAAGAAACCCTACTGTAGGACACACACATTTAAAAAAAAAAAAAAAAGATGGTGAGAAACCTGGCTCGTATAAGAGAGTTAGAATGGCAAAGTCACCACTTTGCTTTATTAGAAGAAATGGTAAAATGAACATCCTTCTCTCAGAGCTGCAGCCACAGGAGGATTTGTGATTTACAGAAGATAAAAAGAAACCTACATGCTTGCCCCTCAGTTTCTGAAGTCTCAGACACCTAAAGGAAAAGTGACAGGTGCTGCTAACCACCAGTATTCTGACAAACGTCCTGTTTCCGGATTCCAGACGATCTACATTTTTTACTGTCCACCCAGATACTGCAAAATCATGCACACTCACAGAGGAAACCCTCTGGGAAATCAGAGTTTGAATGGTCCTGCTGACTCAATTAAGTAAAACCAAAATCTAAGGGAGGATAGGTACATGAAGCAACAGCAACTACCTTGCTGTTCCTGAATCGTCTTAGGAAATAAATTGGACCTTCACGGTGTACATCCAGACTCCACCGCTAAATTTCACAAAACAGTTGCCTAGTCACCTTGACACATTTAGTCTTACAGCAGTTTTAGGGGGTCTGGGTTCCTCAACTGTTTTACGAAGAAATGATACTTTCTGGTCAGCCTGTCCAAATGTGGAAATGGGCTTTGTCTTACAGGTCTGGGAAGTGAGGTGGGGAGAAAGAGAGTGGATGTCCAGCCAAAGATGTTCCAAGGAGTTCGTGCCCAGGCTGGCAAGGAGCCCAGAGCAAGGGATGGGTATCGACAGCTTTAGGACATAACACTCTGCTCTTGCCCTCACCCTGCTAGAATAATCTGAGGAAAAGATTTCATGGCAGCAGAGAAGACTCTGGAAAATATCTCCTAGTCAAGAGTAACGCAACCTGTCACCAAGGGATCGACCAGAGTGGAGACCACATTCACCTGCTCAGTGGTCCACACAGGTGAAGAGCTCTGAAGGAGAGTTCTCAACTACTGTGTGATGGATACGTGCTTGGCGCCACCCATTGGCTGGTGGAGATCATGCTGGATGAAGTCATGGTGATCATGGTGGAGGAAAGGGAACCTTGGCTGCGGTGTGTCTGTAGAAGCTTAGGGGTAAGATAGGTGGATAGTTAATGAAGGGAGAATGGTCAGGAGAAGAAGAAGGCTGGTCACAAATATCCCCAGATGTGCTGTGCTCAGCCTTCAGGACCTGGTTCGAATGTCTCTACCTCCAAGAAGCCCCTGCTTACTTTCCCAAGAAGAAAGATTGTTTCCTTAGTTGTGTTCTCAACAGGTCTTGGTACATGGCTGGATCATAGAGCTTATTGCAAGTACTGAAATTGTGTGTGTGCGTGTGTGTGTGTGTGTGTGTGTGTGTACAGACTGTGAGCTCTGGGTGGGAAAGGCCTGTGCCTTTACTCACCTTTGAACCTACCCTGGCACCCATCTCAATGGCCAATGTCCTACAAATATTTCAACATGATGGATGTCTCAGAGATAGGGGAAGGGGAGGGAACAAAGGGACAGAATCAGTCAGATCCAAGGGTCTAGTGACCCCATGGAGAAGTCATTTGTTTTCCAAGCCCAGCAACCATTCCTTCTTCCCTCTGATAACCCCACTCCTTCCTTAATTTTCTCGAGGAGCACCCAGCTCTCAGTTGATGTGGCCCAGGAGGGGAACTCCTTTCCCTCTATTTCTGAGAAATGGGTACATGATCCAAGCCTGGCCAATCAGGGCATTCTGTCCCCCCAGGGCTCAGGGGTTCTTCAAATGTGGACCCGTAATCCAAGTCGATCAGTGAGACTTAAATCTGGGTTTTTTTGGAAGCCCTCTTTCCGCTGGGGTTGCTGTCTATGAGGGTGCCACTATGAGATGTCTCCTCTAAGGAGAACATGCTCAAAGATGAAGATGAAGCCAGCATGGAGCAGGTCAGAGACAAGACTGTGGAGAAACCAAATCCTTAAGGCATTGGTGAGTCCCTGAAAACGACTTGCTCTCTCCAGAGACTTCTACTTACATGAGCCAATAACTTTCCTTTGAGCTATGCTTACAATTAATAGATCCCTGAGTAATATACTCCAGTTCAATGGGGTGCTTCTAAAGGACCCCAAAACAATGCAAGGCCTGGTTATTCTTCTCTTGCCATTGGCTACAGGCTGCCATCAAAACCCTGAGCTAGGGGCTTCCCTGGTGGCGCAGTGGTTGGGAGTTCGCCTGCCGATGCAGGGGACACGGGTTCGTGCACCGGTCTGGGAAGATCCCACAGGCCCCAGAGCGGCTGGGCCCGTGAGCCATGGCCGCTAAGCCTGCGCATCCGGAGCCTGTGCTCCGCAACGGGAGAGGCCACAACAGTGAGAGGCCCGCGTACTGCAAAAAACAACGACAACAACAAAAAAACCCTGAGCTACATGCAAATCAGCCAGGGATGTATATAATACAGCCACAGCACATACCCCCACCAAGGCCTCACACTGTCACCTAAGGGTTTAGGAGCAATTGCCACTCCCTGACACACCAAGCCACCGAATGCAACAGGCTTGACAGTTTTCTCCACTTGGTTACGTACTCAACCTATATCCTAAGCAGTGGGTTCAGATAAGAGAAGATCAGAACTACCAGTTCCAACCTACTGGGATTTTCTTTTGCTGATACACTTCATGCTTTTGACCAAAACAGACACACAAAGGCACAGCTTCTAATATTATTAAAACAACAGGCAGCCATTATCAGGAGAGGCGGCTCTAATTACACCAACACATCCGGAATATGGCAGCTAATAAACTGTTTGGGGGTGTATGGTATTTTTCAAGCATCCAATATAAATTTTAAAACATGTTAAATAAAAGAAGTCATTCCTAAGCCATAAGTATGCAAGTGAGAGTTAAGTTTCTCTTGGCCTTTTGTGGGCCAATACTAATTAATCCTATATATGAGAAAAAGCTTTTTAAAGTTAAAATGTCACATATGCGCAAATTATCGTGACTATCAAATTACAGCTGTTACTGTTAGCTCTATAGTGCTGCCCAGAAGGGCTAAGATCCTCAAGTTTACATTTGGAGATTAAGCTCTGTCTTTCTGTCTTTCTTTTGCTTGTCAGTAAGTTTTGCCTAGAAGCAAATATCATTACATCATAACATCAACTCACCCACTGTGTGTTGGGCCATAAGCTATTGAAATAAACTTCACACAGCAGATAGGCACTACAAAAACTGGGAATAAAAGCCTGTAGTACAGCTAGATCAGACACATGAAAAAGCTTTTGTTTTATTCTGATTCAGAGGAACCTGCACCAAATCAGAATCCCTCTATTCACCTCTGTTGTAGATTAAGCATCTTACAGGCATATTTTAAAGATGCCCACATTGGAATGAGAGATCATGTGTAAGTGTGTGTGTGTGTGTGTGTGTGTGTGTGTGTGTGTGTGTGTGTGTGTGTGTG